>NC_000074.6:108705247-109030247 GCF_000001635.26 Mus musculus
CACTCCTCTCATATACGAAACTGGGATTGTTTACGTTCGGTTCCCCACTCTTCACCTCTCACCCTACTCCACTAGATGCAAAAAATAAAAAAAAAAATTAAAAGCACGTTCTTAATTTTACGTTATACATTTTAATGTATAGAATCTTTTGCATGTCAGTTGGTGTGTTCTTGGTCTAAGAGTGTTTGTTCTACGTTGTACATTTGCATTGTGTATTGAGCTATTAAGACAATATACATATATTTTACTTTGTGAATGAATCTGTTGCTCAGAACCTGACTTCGTGAAATTCCTTCGACTGTGGCATATTCTTTGATTATGAGTGCTTCAAAAATCACACACTCTTAACTTTTCTCTCTCATCACTTTGAAGTAGGGGATATATGACAATTTTTATTGGTTTCAATTATTGAAACTTGATCTAAGGACTATATGGATGAGGAAAACTGATTGCCATTTTCTGCCTTCTGTTTGGTGACTTTTAAAGGGGGGCGTTGTTAAATACCTTTGAAGAATATGACATGGTGATCGGTTGGCTCTAATGCAAATTACAGAACATAAATTCACTTTGGAATTTTAAGAAAGGCTCAAGGCATTTGGGAGGGCATTGAGGATTTATTATGGCTTTAAAGATATGTGTGTGTGTGTGTGTGTATTTTTTTTTCTACCTACTTTGGGTGGATGGCTAGTTCCTGGCCAACTTTTTCAGAGGTCCTGAGAAAGAAGCTTGGGAAATGGTTGAGGAAAGCTGGATCAATCTGAATAATCAATAGGACAATGTGCGGCAATCTTGTACCTCCATTTACTGTAAATTTCTACAATACCTGCAGTGTGGGTGCCTCAGTGCCTTAGTTGGTTTCTTCCAATGGATTTAGAGGCAGAATAACCAGAATTTACTGCTCAGCTTTTCAGAACAATATAGGGGAAATCCATTCAGTCTATAGTGGCTCATGTTATAGCCCTTTGATTTTATTGAAGTGTGTGTGTGTGTGTGTGTGTGTATGTGTGTGTGTTGTTTATTTACATGTGAGGATTTAGAGTCGAACCTTAAAGTGTAAGCGTCTTGAGTTGGTGGGAAGTGGGAGCTGCCCCATCCTTCACTGGTGGCTTATTGAATTTTCAACCCTTCCCCTTCTCATGATTTTTTTTTAAAACTAGTACAAGCAGAGGTAGGAATATAAAAGAGTAACATACTAGAGATTGAAGCAATGTCAAAAGTCCGAATGGTGTGTGTGTATGTGTGTGTGAGAGAGAGACAGAGACAGAGAACGAGACAGAGAATACACAAGACAGTTGTCTTACAGTCATTCCTGAATGCTTGGTGGTAGGTGAATCCATATTTGGAGATTATTTTGAAATAGTCTTGAAAATGGTTCAGAACAGGATTTCGCAAAAAGTGTCCATGAAGTCATTTTTGAAAGGCTTGTGGTTTGAGGAGATGAGGTGTGGGCAGGAAAAGCAATGTAGACCAGCAGCCTTCCTCTTGTCTGTCTGTCTCTTCCCTTCCCCCCTCCCTAGGTTTTAGTTTTTAATTACTTAATGCTGAAACGCACTGGGCTTATATAAATATTTGCAAATGCTCTTTCCTATTGATTTCTCTGAATAAACTGCCCTGCTCTGGTCCAGAGAGGAGGCGATTCAGATCTGTGGACTTTTTAAACATAAAGTCTCCGGAGGACTCTGTGTGTGTGTGTGTGTGTGTGTGTGTGTGTGTGTGTGTGTGTGTGTTGGTGGTTAGAGCTGTAAGGCATGAAGATTTGGTGGGTGGTGGTTACACAAGGGGAGTATAGGCTCTTAGTGGTGTGTACTGAGAAGGCTGGGCAGGAACTAGCCTTATGGCCTGGTAGTCCTGATAGAGTGTGTCCATGTTTGTGTGTGTGTATACACATGTGGGGCTTCTGAATGTATTTGCACTCACACCCCTCACCCCCACCCCTATTAAATATGGAACAGTTTTCCAGGGCTTGGTGACTGCCTTCCTCCTTAGGGTCACATTGAGTACTAATCTGACCCAAGGTGCAGGAATCCTGCGATGGGGAAATAAAAGAATATACAGAATGGGGTCAGGTCAGCTGCTTAGAGGCCAAAACCCCTACAGCTGCTTTGATTTTAGTGCGTGCATGTGTGTGTGTGTGTGTGTGTGTCTGTCTGTCTGTCTGCCTGCCTGCCTGCCTGCCTGCTTTAGGCTCCTCCTGCCACGTTACAAATTGTGCTTCCCTCTCAGGTGTTAGCTCAGTAGCTTAAAGGCGTCAGAGTCCTCTGACTGTATAGACAGGGGCTCCCAGTGACACCAGAAAACCCACAATACTGAATCCAAAACAAAACCAGGGAGGAGGGGGAGGGAAGAAAAAAGAAAAAAAAAAAAACCCACCATTGAGTTCAGGCAAATAAAGTTGGGTCTCCAGATGCTATTACAAAGCAGCTTTGACTATGTGAGACAGTGCACAAGACCAGTCATTCCAGTTACAACAAACTATTAAAAAAAAAAGGAAGGAGGGAGAGAAAGGAAAAGGCTTGTTTAGGTTGTAATTTGTTAGTACAAGGAAAAGAACCCAACAGAAAGCTAGCTGCCCTCCCTCCCTCCCGCTCTGCCCTCCTCCCCTTTCTGGCTCCACACCGAATCCACTCACCCCTTTGAGATTGTCTACTGTATAGGTCCTTTCATTAAAATCTTTTTGGGTTTAGGAAGATCGCTGCAAGCAACACATTTTCTGTATTTCCCCACCCCCCCACCCCCACCCCCCTTTATCTTGAGGAGAGTTGGCAAGGGTTCTGTGGTTTGCAGTTACACAATATGTTATCATGTTTTTAATCACTAAATCATTGCAGTGGTTATAGATTTACAGTCTTGGGGTATTACAGAGAGAAGCAACGCGGCTGTGTGTATGCTTTTAAATTACACCAGTGTAAGCTGAGTACAGCAGCTATGAATATGGGCAACTCCACCCCCCACCCCCCAAACACAGACTACTTCTTTCTCCTTCTATGATTTTATTTTTGTTCTTTTAAAAAATGGCTTGGTTTGCTTAAAAGAAAAAAAAAATCCTCTTCCCTTTATTCTTTGTCTCTTCAGCCCCCACCCCCATCTTCCAGAAGAAATCATTTTCATTTTAGACCTCTAACCCCCCCCCCCCCCGATAAGCTAAGAATTCAAACTCTTGACGTTAGAACTTTGGAGAAGACATTACAGAAATAATGAAAAGTGTGGATTGCCTAAGGAATCCTCTTGCGTTCCATACCAACCTGTGTAGGGATGAAGAGTTGATTTCAGATCACAAGGTGGTAGGCAGAGGGAAGGGAGAGAGCAAGCTAGTGGCCGAGGAAGGTCCTGTCGTTGGGACCCCTCCTTCAGCTTCTGTTTCTTTTTTTTTTTGGTATTATTATATAACAGAATCCTTGGCAGCATTAAAAATTCAGCATTACAAGCTGATTGTAACGCTGCCTCATTAGACAACGCTGTCTGGCCTTGTATTAAGTGAAACATAGAACACAGCTTTTCCGATTATAAACACCAATAAATATTAAGGCTCAGCAGAGTGGGTAACCACTCTGGCTTTTTGGCCCTAGCTGGGATTGATCTCCCTCCCCCTCCTTCTTCTTTCCAACATTCCCCCCCTTACTGCTCCTCCCCCCCACCCCCCCAGTAACCGTCATGCAGTTTTCTTATTCGGATGCTGATGTGTATGTAGACCGACCCTAGTGACTTTTGGAGAGGCTTTTTATAGAGTTCTCTTGTGTACACAAAAGGTTTGGGAGTTTGTTTTGTTTTGATCTGCAGTAAACAGGTCCTCTCTTTGCTGATGTCATTTCCGGTCATATTTGAGTGTTTATTGTGTTTGTATGCAGGCCCCCTCATTCCTCCCTGTGACCTTGCTGTTTGGTCAGAGCTCTGTGACTGCCTTGGGAAGGGGTGTGTGTGTGTGTGTGTGTGTGTGTGTGTGTGTGTGTTTTCTCTCTGTGAGGCCAGGTCTGGCTTGGGGGTCGAATGTCCTTGCTCTGGCCTAGGGTTTTGCCTGCCTGGGAAGACACTTCCCAGCGTGTTAATCTGGTTAAACACTCCCACATCCATTTGCCCCCCAGTATCTCCATGGCGCGCAGTGATTCATCCAGGCTTCCTCTCTTGATGGCACACACCTCCCCTGGCCCCTGCCACACCTGGCCCCTGCCACACCTGGCCTGGCCCCTTCTGGAGCAGGACATCCCTCTCGAAGCAAAATGAAACAGAATAAAACCCTAAACCCCAAATAAACACCACCCCCACCCCCACTGCAACCACTGCTCAGCTCAGTGATGGTTGTGAGATTGAGAGTCAGTTGTGAATGTGAAATTGGCTGTGACCCTAGACACTCTCCCCTGGCACCCCCTCCCCTTCCCATGCTGCCCTCACCCATAATGCCCGTATCTTCTTGGAACTATAGAGGCCAGTCTGATGTTACTAAACATGCCACAGTCTCTCTTTTCTTCTGATCTACAACTGGATCCCCCTTCAAAAAAGGGGTTGGGTGGGGTGGGGAGAGAGATGAGAGGCAGGCTTATTTATGTAGGCCCCAAAGACCTTCCTCTGCTAGGATGATGGGTTTTGGTTTTAGTTTTTTTTTTTTTTTTTTTTTTTAAAGTATGTGTGTGTGCACGCGCGTGTGTGTATATATGTGTGTGTGCGTGTATATATATATACACGCACACACACATATATGAATATATTGTTTTGTCCTTTTAGGTTAAGCAGTAATAGGAGAGAGGGAAAAGCAGTCATTAGGAAGTTCCCTGAGCCGCTTTCTAACTAAGAAGGATGAAAAATGAAGCCTTGCTGACACTTGGCTCCCTGTGAAAGCCCGGTCACCTCTCCCCCCTTCCATGGCCCCGGCCTTTTGTTCCTGGAGAACGGAGCTAAGGTACTTTTTCTCCCAGACCAAAGGGAGCAGGCCAGGAGTCCCCTTGTGAGCCTATCGCCTTTAGATGGCCTGCTCATGGTTATTGTCAATGCGGACTTTCCAAACAATTGCTGCAGGGGAGACACAAAAGCAAAAACATTTGTCCTGTTTTTTTTTTTTTTAAACCTCTTTGTTTTAGTTTTTTTTTTTTTTTTTAATCCATTCTTTAAATTTCACAGTTTCTATTTGTCCGCAGAGAGACAAACGGAACAGCACGAAGCACATTTCACCATAGGCCTCACTGGCAATTGCAAGAGCCTCAATAGAAACCCACATTCTAAAACACCGGCTGACCTGGAGGATATGTGAAATTTCAGCTGTGGGTGGGGCGGTGGGAAGAGGGGGGGAAGACTGTGAAGTCAGATTAGCACAGATCTCCAACAAAAATGAACGGTAGCAAAAAGATGAACTGGGTGGGGGGACGGGACCCAAAAGAAATGGGATTCTAGAATTAACTTGGTAAATCGTGGAAGGGTCATCTTTTGTTTATCTGCTTGTATCCTGTCCACTAGTTAAAAGTGATTACTGGGGGACTTGAAACCCATATGAGATGACTCATTAAGAAAAGAAAAGGAAAACTCTGAAGGAGGTGCTGGTGGTGTATCTGACTGGGTTCACTGTTTAAGCTTGAGTGGAAAGCTGGTTGGTGCACACGGTGGAATTGATATGAGTTGAGATTTTTTTTTTCCCTTTTCAAACTAGGATTTATATAAACAGACAATGTCCCCTGTCCCTTTTCTTTTCCTCCCCTGTTTCCTGTTTCCTTTATTCGGCCCGACCTCTGTCCCTTCCAAGACTTCACTCGGTTTGCTGGCCACTGTGAAGGGATGTGTCAGACAGTTGGGGGACGGCCCAGGAACAAGATGGGAAGTTCACCCCCCCCCCCCCCCGCCCAAACAAAGCACCACGCTCTCTCTCCTGCAGCATGCAGACCTTGACTGTGATGCTGTCTTTAAGCATCTGTCTGCCTTGTCATTAAAATCCTCAATTTCAAGGTTTAGAAACACAAATGTAAAAATCCCCCTGGGTATAAAAGTCTTGCATGGCAACTTCTCTTTGCCCTTTCAGGAAATAAAAACAAAATATATATGTATTTGTTTCCAAAAAAGAAAAAGGAAGAGAGAGCTTGATGACCTATTTGCCTAACATGTAAGGCTCATTTAAGACAGTCTCTGTGGTTTTTGCTTCCTTGAGACCTGGGCTTTGCCACTCAGAAATATTTTGGGGGAAAACTCTTTTTGAATCACAGGTTTAAAAGAAGACTCATCTGGGCCTCTGTGGTGTGTCTGATTGACAGGGTTAGGGGCAGACTGAGTTGGGAAAGGCAGGTGGATAAACCAGATGCCTTCCACTAGGATCGGGTAAAAATTCATCTGTGGAATTAGCACCACAGCGATCCACGAAGGCCTTGAGGTTCTTGTCAGAGATGCGAAACAAAACATTTGTGCCGAGGTCCCCAGTGCCCCAGCCTTCAGTGGCTGAGCTGCCTGGAGGTGGATCTGTATACTAGACCTGATCCAGGGGGCCTGGGCCCCCAGCAGATGCCTAGCCTCTAAATAAAACTACCTTGTATTGGTGGGATGAGCTCAGGCCATAGAGCAAAATTCAGTTCTGAATGTATTTATTGGCAGGGAGAAGGAGGGCATGTCTGTGTATGTCTGTGCCCCCCACCCCATCCGAGGTTTTAGCCTCCAGAGGATTTAAGCACAAAGTTTTAAAATCAGTATAATAAAACCAGAATGATCTGGAAGAATGACATACATCTACCTAGCCCCAGTGGTGCTCTGAAGAGGGGCTGGCATGCTGACATCCTCTGGATCTTCACTCAGGGATCATACTTTTAGCTTTTGGGACTTGAGAAGACACAGCACTGGGGGTGGGGGTGGGGGAGCGAGTCTGGGGGTGGGGAAGCAGGTTTGGCTGGGTTGGAGAGGTGTCATTTATCAGCCAGCTAAGCGTTCAAGCGTTCGTGGGCAGACCTCTGGCTCGGAGAATGGGTAAGGGGAGGAGAAGAGAAGGGGCTAGCATTCCCTGGTTTATTTTTAAATATTTATCCTTTGGCTGTCAGTGAGGCTTTCTAGCCGAGCGAGCGAGCGAGCGAGTGAGGGAGCTGAGGCCAGGGAAGGAAAGGGCGGTGAGAAACCCGTGAAGGGGCCTGCCTTTTCTGGCGGTGGCTCTATTTTGTCCTTGCGTCCTGGGTGCTGCCCCAGAATATCAGGCTGTCAGTGCTGGGCAGGCCTGGGTTTAACATCAGACAGCTGCCCTGTCCTGAGTCTGGGGACAGAATTGGCAACGTGGATTTCGGAGAAATTGACGGTTTCATTATGTGAGCGTGGGCCTTGTGAATTCCCTCTTGTTTTGGTTGGATGGAAATGAGTTACCCCCGAGGCAGGAGCACCCCAGCTTTTTTTTTTTTTCACAGTCCATCCTGTTCACGACGGTCTCCAGGCTGTAGGTTACCTGCCTGTGGCTCTCCAAGTTAAATTTTTGTCTAAACAAAGACAGGCTTGAGTAGGCCTCGTCATGCATGTAGTTATTGCAGGGTTGAGATAAAGAAAGGGGATCAGGGTCATTCTTTTTTCTGCTTGTCAGGCTTCTGAGGTGTAGAAGGCCTGACCCAGGGCCTGGGACAGAGGCAGGATCAAGGCAGAGGCCCTCTACTGCCACCCCCTCCTCAGGATCTCTCATTACTTTAGATCCTGTCTTGTGGGGTGTTTTTTTTTCCCTTTCTAGCTTTCATTTTGTCAAAATGTGTATCCCATGCCCCCACCTATACTCACCTCCTTACAAGATTCTGAGGCTGTCCCGTGAATAAAACTCATGAGGAAGCTGCAAAATTCAGTTTTCCAGGAGTGGAAAGCAGTTTCCTGTTGGCTTTGCATCTTCAGCCTGTAGCTTCCAGGTGAGGGCTGAGGGTCTGGAATCTCTGTTTTCCCAAAGAGATTTCTGGAGGGGGGGGTCATCTTCTGAGAGGAGATTCTCCCCCCCCCCACCTTGCCTATCTCCTCGTCTTTATGCATTATTCATTGCCACTTTTTCAATTAAATTATTAATTGGTTTTCTTTAAGGTGTTCCTGACTCGTGTGGCTAACATAAATAACAGTGTGTTTTGAAAACACCACCTGTTCTTGAGCCCGAGGTCAGGCAGCCTGAAGCAGGTCTATGGAGGCCATACTCTGGCTCAAAAACCCATCCTCCCCCAACCCCCCCAGACCTGCTCTCCCCCTTCCCCAAGTTTGACTAAATTTGGCCTCTGCCCTCCTTTGTCCCTAATCAGACATGATTCCCCAGAGGCAGCTCTTTTCTCCCAAGGTCCTAGCTTGGGGTGGGGGAAGGGAGACGGCGATTGCAATCTTTTTTTTTTTTCTTGTGCTAAAATATAGACAGGGTAACAGACTGCGCCCAACAGGTTAGGTATTTACATCGATTTGAAACCGAATTCTATTGTACCAAAATGCTTCCTACATTGGGGCCCTGTAGTTTTCACCAAGCAAGCCTCCCCCTTTCCTCCCTGTTAGTGTGTGTTTAATGCAAATACGATTCCATACATTCTGCTCTTCGCCGGGTGAGCTTATTATATTTCTAACACTTGCATGGTTCATTATTGTGCAGTAGGAAAAGACTCGCGGCTGCCGGGGGCAGCCTGGGTGGCTGGTTTTCAGAAAGAGAAAAAGCAGGTGTCTTTCTATGCTGGGAATGAAGACTAGATTTAGGAGGAGGGTGGAATTCTGTCTGAGAGGACTGGAGCCTTCCGGTGAGATTTCAAGGGGGCCTGCCTTTGCATAACAGAACGCCAAAGGTGAACCTTGGGAGACCTAGAAGTGCCCAGCTGTCGCTGTGACCAGCCGAGGTAGCCCCGTTGGGTTTGATCCTGGTGGTAGAATCGTCTTGAGCCGGGCCACCTTTCTTGCCCTGTCTGAAATGCTCTGTGGCTCCTAAGGGCAGTCTCCTGATCCTGACAGCGGGTGGTTCCAGGCTGCTTGGCCTTTTCTAGTCGTTTCTTGCTCTCCTCTTCTCCCCCTCTCCTTAGAAACTGTCCTTAAACTCTCAATGGAGAGTGAGTGAGTAGGGGATGTTTTCGTAAGTTTCTGCAGCTGAAAAACAGAAGTGCTCTGTGAAGCAGTTAATAGGATGGGTGTGTGTTTCAAATAAATTCCTGTCCACATTGGCTAAAGTCCCCATGTTAGAGTGGCCTGGCTCTGACGTGGACAGGGCCCAGAGACTGATGGATCAGGGTTCGGAGGCCCCGACTGCTTGTTCTTCTCTTTTGGGGGAGAGACTGGGGGTGGCCGAAGGCGCGTCCGTTTCTTCCAGGCCGGCCTTTGACTTTTGATGAGCGGTGCGGTCAGTGCCTCGCGGGGACGCGGCTTTGTTCCTGCCGGGCCGGTTCCTGGGTTGGTGCAGGCCAGGGCAGCCAAGGCTCCTGTCCCCAGGCGAGTGCGGCCCAGGCCGCCTCCAAGGCTGGTGCTGGGAGCCCGGGCCCGGCAGCTCCGGCCCTGCTCCTGTGTGTTTGTGCGTCTATGTCCCCAGGTCCCCGCAGGCGCGCGGGCGCGGCCACCGCGAGCAGCCCGGCCTGCGCCCAGCGCGACTGTAGATGTCAGGCTTTGCCCGGGGAGCCGAGAGGCTGCGGGGCTGTGAGTTTCAAATTAACCTTCCGCTTTGTTGCTGTGTAATGTGGATCCCCGAAGGCCCCCCGCCCCGCCCGCCCCCCTTCCTCGGGCGGTGCGCGCTGCAAACTGCGAGTTGAGCTTCATTTACATAAAGCGATTCCGGGCGGGCGGGCGGGCGAGCGGGCGGCGCAGGAGGAGGAGAGAGGCGGGCAGGCCGGGACGGGGACCGGGACGCAGCGCCGCGCCCCGTGGGTGAATCCCCGCCGCGCCTGGGGGACCTCCCTCCCCGGGGCAGCCCGCAGATCGCCAGCCCCGGGCCGCCACCATGCGCGCCCCGCCCCTGCCGCCAGGCCCCTCGCTCCTAGCCTGCGCCACCGCCGAGCCCGGGGGGCAGCGGGAGGTGGGGAGAATGCCGCCTGGGGTGGGTAAGTTCGGGGCTCCGCTGCCACTGGAATCTCCCGTTGTCGCGCTGCCCGGCGTGGTGGCCCCCGGACCTCCGAGTGCCTCCTTCCTCCTGAGGTGTACGGAGGCTTTGTGTGCCAGGTGAGTGCAGCCTCCCTCCCCCGCCGCGCCGCTCGCAGCCGGCCTAGCGCTGGAGGCAGGTGCTGCGAGTGAGTCTTGGCTGAACTTCCCATTCTCTTGGGGCGTGTGGGGGAAGGGCAGGCTTGGATGCACTTGAACTCCTAGACTCCAGGAGGAACCTACCTGGGGAGAGAGTGGCTTAGAGTCTGCTGGGCACCAGAGTACGTTCTTCCTCCTATCTCCTCTTGCTTTTCCTTCCCGACCTCCTCCTCCTCCTCCTCCTCCTGCTTTTGGGTTAGTTCCTACCTTGTTAATACTTGGGGGTACTGGTGCCATTGAGAACTTTGGATTCTTTGGTCTAAAACACACCTTCAGCTGCCGGGGGGGGGGGCGGTTATGAAGGAAAGAGAGAGAGAGAGTGAGAGTGTGTTAGAAGTCGCTGGTCAGTTTGCAGCAATGTGAAGAATGTGCCTGTTTGGGGAGTAATTAAAGAGAGAATCAGGGCAGAGCTGGCGGGACCTATGGAGATCATCTTGGCCTGGCTGCTCTCTAATTTCGGTTTGTTCTTCTGCCAGAACCGGTACAGCATTTATTTTGGGGGGCGGGAAGTACGAAGGAAAGGTAAGATTTTTTTTTTAAACTCCATTTAAAGAGGAGAGATATCCAAGTTAGGGTAGCAACAAGAAAAATAACAACAAAAAAACCAAAAACAAAACCAAAACAAAATCCAACTCAAAGTCATTTTGTAGGCTTAGAGAGAAACAAGCTTTCTGGATAACAGCCTTTTCTGTCCTGTGCGTACCTATGTAATGATGATGGTGATGGGAAATCTTACCCTCAGGGGAGAGCCCACAGCCCACATGGCACACTCAAAGGGAGTTTCAGCAGCCAGCCTTAGTGGTGGTACCCAGTGTGCTAAACTGGTTTAAAGGTGACCGGAGAGCAGGTGAGTCCAGGAGGGCACCCCACCCCCCACCCTCCACCCCTTGCATTTTCTCATTTATCAGCCTCTGAAGACTCTCTTGGAGCCACTGATATATAAACCCCAGAGCATATAGGCTTCCCATCTGGAAGGCAGGGAAGGCCAGGGCCTGCTTGGTGTACGGCATCAAGACACAGCAAGGAAACCAGACTTAAGCCTGGGAGAGAGATGGTGAGGAAGTTACACGTCATCTTCATCTCACTTCATTTCGTGCTTTGAGATCTTTGGTGACGAGTCACTAAGTAAATAAGAGTCTAATTTGAAGCTCACCCATAGCTGGGGGTAACTGTTTCTTTGCCATCAGGCAGCAGGTGCCCAGTTTGTAGAGTTGGCCCCTAGAGTCCCCTCATTCCTAAATTCAGGAGGTGTCAAACCTTCATGTTCTTTTAATGGCTGTGGTTTCTGGATAGGTTTCAAGGGAAACCCTAAAAATCACGAGTTCCAGTGGGCTGGGCTGGAGTGCTGTGGCCCAGACTGCATTAAATAGGAAAGCATAGACCTTCGGAGGTAACCTGATCGAGAGAGAGAGGGAGGGAGAGAGAGAGAGAGAGAGAGAGAGGGAGAGAGAGAGAGAGACTGCAGTAGGGAGTTGGAAGCCTGGTTCTTGTTATCACAACATCCACTGGCAGCCTGGGATTCTAAATCCAGACGTGGAACACAGGGAACAGAGGTGGGCTGAGAGGAGTCTGGAGACAGATGCTCAGTCATAGAAAGATTCTGAAATGAGTGTGTGTGTGTGTGTGTGTGGGGGGGGGGTCATTGGAAAGACTGGATGCTTGCACACCTGTGTTTGTGTTTTGTAGTTCTGAGGGGTTCCTGAAGGCCGCCTTCCAGAATGTGTGCATGCCATGAAGGCCAAGAGCAACTTTCTCCACCCACCCCACCCCCTCCCTTTCTTTTCTAAATCACAGGACCAAAGAGCCTGCCTACATTTGATTTCTAGTATGGTCTTCAGAAGACCTGTTAAAGTGGCTCTCAAAACGGGCTGGGGGTCACACCGGGTCTTTTATTTAATTACACACAAGTGTTATTTAACAACATGGGGTCGGTGGCAGAAGCAAGCACTTGTACACTTTGAAAACAGTCCTTTTGGAATGGCCAGGAATTAAGTGCTTTGAAGACCTTCTGTCCTTATGATGTGGGTCAGGTACTCCCCCCCTCCACCCCCACCCCCTGTCACCTCACACTTTCTATGGGATGGAACTCTGGGTTCTCCAGTTCTGAAAACTGTTTGATTGACAAGGAACTGGCTGGCTCTCTGAGAACAACAGAAACAACAAGCTGCAGCCGCCAACCACCTGAAACCTTAATTTTGGTTTCTTTGCCCAGCGAATGCTAAGGGCGGGTGGAAAAGGGCCCAAAGAGAGCGGTGCTTGCAGGCGGCCTCCTGTTCGGCTTGTCCTGGCTGGACAGCAAAGTGCTTTCCTGCTGTTTTGAGGCTGGGTTTAACTGCTATGTAAACTCGGTGCCAATTGGACTTCCCAGTGTCAAGGAGCTAAAATAAGCGAGATTTCAGCCTTCACCATGAGGACTTAAAGTGATGGCCCCTGAATTTTGGGTGACCAAGAGGTGGTTGGCTCATTTGAATAAATCTGTGAACTTGAGTTTTGGTCACATGTGCTATTCAGGGAATATGTCTTTATTGTGTGTGTGTGTGTATGTGTGTGTCCTTTTAGTGTATTTTCTAGAGACTTGGTTTTGGAAGTGAGAGTGTGAGTGTTCAGGAATACTTGAGGGCCCCAAAACAAACTCTTACCTAGGAAGCTAGTTTTATCGGGGGAGTTGCAAAAGTTTCTTCGTCTTAAAAAGTAAATATTTAAGTGACTAAGCAGTCTTTCTCAAAAAAATGTGTGGAACTGCTGTTCCCACTTGTCTGCATAGTTCCCCTTGGGAGGGTTCCCAGCTTGCCTCCTGCTTAACCTAGGGCCCTGAGTCTATCCTGCAAGGAGGCCATGGGGTGTCTGGTCTGAGGAAGCTTGTATAAGCCCCGCCTCCTGGCTGGCCAGCACTGCACAGCACAGCAGAGCAAGAATAATGCACCTGATGCTCGCTGTAGCCACCTCGGGGAGTACAGTGCTGTGGTTTATGCTTTCATTTGTGATTAAAATGGTCGCTTGCTGTTAGGCTGGCCTATTTCTGTAATGTTTGGGCCTGTTGGCCTACTCTGGTTCCCAACGCTGTTGTAATTAACCAGTACGGGGAGGGAGGTGTGTGTGAAGCCGTCCCAACACAACAGGAGGGCAGATTCCATTATCGGGAACTTCTTGGGGTTGTCCACATGCCTTGGTGGTGAATCTGGCTATAATGGTTATTGTTAGAAGTCGCAGCCTAGCCTTGCTGCTGCCGTGGCTCTCCAGTCCTTTCTCCCTGACTTAAAGAACTGTGGTCAAGGAACTGGGCAGCCCAGTTTTTAATGGAATGCAAGCTAGGGGATTCCTTTGTAGAGCTTGGCGCAGTAAGGTCTAAAGGTACTGGTTCTGTCTCGAGCACAGTGTCCTGCACCGGGAAGACACTGAAACAGAACCAGACCCACAGGAGCTAAGGTTTCCTCGTACTGTCCCGAAGTAGAGATGTGGGCAGAAATCTTGGGTCATTGGCAAGCTGTTTTCAGAATCCAGATTAGGGAGCAAAACTATCCAATCAACAACTGTCAGATTTGTTTTCTGTATGATTTAAAGTTGGCTGCCAGGCTGCTCTCTCTGACCATGTGGGAAATGGTGATCAGATGGTAGAGGACTTAGTTTGATTTTTGGTTTGTTTTTTTATGTTTTATTTTTTTGACGTGGCAAATCACTGTTAAAGGGTCAGGGACAGGAACCAGGGACCCAAGGAAAGCCAGGCCCAGCCCCAGTTGACAGTCAGTAACATTGTGTTAATGTTTGCAGAGGCAGCGACACAGAGGGATGTGTTCTATCTGTCTGTCCGTCTATCCGTCTGTCCATCTGTCCGTATTTCTTTCTTTCTTTTCCCTGTTTTTATCCTTTTCGGTCAGGAGATAGGGTAGTAAGAACTGAGGACAAGCCACAAATGAAGCAGTGAATGGAGTATTTCTAGAAAGTTCTTTGCCCTTGAAAGTTATCCTGCCTGCTGATTTGTTAAAGGTTGTTTTGTTTTGTTTTTAGTTTTTAAAAATTTACCCCTTTGGATGTTTTCTGCCTTTCTATTACTCTTAATTCTTTCATTTTTAATTCCTAGAGGTTTTTTGTTTTTTGTTTTGTTTCTTTTTGCAAGGATAACAATGCAAATAAAAAAAAAAGACAAGAGTTTTGGGGCTGGCAAAGTGACTCTGTTACACCTTGAGAATTGTGTTGTTTGGGGCCTCTTACCTGGTGCCTGGCTTTTGGGTGAGCCTTTCTTCCTTTCCGCCATACAGGCTTGTCAACGAGAGAATTTTGTGTGTGTGTGTGTGCATGCATACATGTGTGCATTCTGGGAAGGCCTTAGGTGGTTTAACTGCACTCTCTCAACTACCCCTCTAGGGTCAGGTCTGAGGCCTCCAAAGAAGGTAGACTCCAGACAGGCCAGACATTTGATCACCTTGCTCCTGCATGTCCCTTCTGGTTCCCACTAGTTAGGAACTGAATCTCTTGCAATGCCACTCCTTATAGAGATGATGAAGAGCAATGTCTCCTTTTCTAGGAGGAAGGGAGTCATACCAGGGTCTTAAAGTGCCCCCCCCCCCTTAAGTGACTTTCTTGAATGTAATCTGAATGGACCTTTTTTGGGGGCAAGAGCTAGGCATTTCTTAGGCTCTGAAGTTATCACTAGGAAATCCTTGAGTTGAATTGAAGAAATTGGCTCAGCAGGGCCACGTGCAACTGCTGTTACTCATCGTCCTGCGAGGGACTTCAACCACAAACCTTTGATCTGGGAGAGAGACCCCTGTCTGTGTGCTGCTGGAAGCAGGGGCTAGTGTGCATTTGCGGGAAGGCTTTTGAGACTAGGTTTGAGTACATAGGGGATGGCTTTGAGCATGATCATGAGAGGTTCTGACAGATCAGGAGTGGACACTGTCAGTGATTCTAAATCTGTGAGGAGCCTTAACTGTTGTGAGCCCTGCCACTTGTCAGGAGCAAGCAAAGGACAATTTGGCTGGCTTCTTGGTTGCTCCTGATTCAAGCCAGCGGGATTGGAGACAAATTCTTCCAAGGGTATTGGCCAGGCTGTTGGATAAGCTGGTACCTGCATACACTTCAGTCATCAGCTTGCTCTGCATTTCAGTGTTAAAATTCCAGTTCAAAGGGGACTGCCCGGCCCTCACTGCAGCCTCTGATCAGAGGGGCTGAAGTCAGATTAACTCAGTACAGAGAAGATTGGGGGGGGGGGTTGTCTTCACTTGAAATCTGGTTTCAGCCTCTGACCCCTCCCCGAGTCCTGTAAGCATCCATATCTGCAAGTCTCCCGTTTGGTGTCTAAAAAGCTCCTTTTCGGGAATCCATACCACCCTAAGTCTTTAAAAAGCATGTCTGTGTGGACATGAACTCACTTGTTCTCCCACACCTCCAGGATCTGAGCGGTATACTTTAGACAACTTTTCCTGACAGTTCGTTCAGGAGAGATAGGCTAAAGGGTGCATGGACTTTTATTTCTTTAATTATTATTATTTTTTTTATTAATGCTCCTCAGCAACTTTTTTTTTAAACAATTTTCCTTAACTGCTCAAGAAACAGTGCAAGCTTCTTCTGCTGTCTCAAGACCTGCTTCCTAAAAACGCTCTTTGGCTCAGTGCCTTGGTTCTTAATGTACATTTGGCCGGTTTGGGGAAGTGGGTTTTTGCTTTCCTTCTAACAGCTCCACCATCTCTCTGTGGAATATTTGCATCCCCGTGAAAAGTGTCAAGTCAACTTCTGGACCCGCAAGGAAGAGGCCCTTGTGTGTTGGGGGTGGGTGGGTGTCACTTGCATGGCAGAGTCTTTTCAAAGCCACCACTGTTCAGCCAGGTTTCTGAATGTGGTTGCTTCATTGAATCTGATCACAGCCCCGATATATCTGACTTCAGCCCGGTCGCTTGCTTTCCCATAAGATAGATAGCATTCTGCCCGCTTTGAAAGTATAGTTCCAGATAGGCTGGACGTGACACATGCCAATTTGGGAGGGCTGAGGTGGGAAGGACCAGGAGTTCAAGGTTAGTCTGAGCTATGTAGTCAGACCCTAACTCCAAAAATGTAAGGTAAATGAACAGAATGTCAGAGATGGAAGCAGTGCGTTGCACCCCACCTACTGGGCCCTTGTCTTTTTCTTTCTTTTTTTTTTTAAAAAAAAAGATTTATTTTATGTATATGAGTACACTGTTGCTGTCTTCAGACACAGCTGAAGAGGGTATAGGATCCCATTACAGATGGCTGTGAGCCACCATGTGGTTGCTGGGAGTTGAACTCAGGACCTCTGGGAGAACAGTCAGTGCTCTTAACCACTGAGCCATCTCTCCAGCCCCTGCCTGTTTCAAAGAGCAAGTGGATACTGGTTTTTGTTCAACAGTTATTAAGTCTACCGACATCTTTGGGGAAAAGCAGAGAACTTGTAGATCTTTTAACGAAAGAGCTGTATTGATCAGGGTTCTCTAAAGGAACAGAACGGACAGAATGGATGTATGTAGTAAAAAGGAATTTATTAGACTGGCTTAAAGGATGTGTGGTCTGGATGATCCAGCAATGGATGTCACATGCTGGAGAGACTGAGAATCTGGTAGTTGTCTCAGTAGTTGTAAGAAGGCACTGAAGGTTGGCGGAATTCCTGGAGAGGTCTTCGGTCTGTATTGGAATCCCAAAGAATTTGTTTTTTTTTAAATATTTGTGAAGGAATGCCAAAGCGCAGGATCCACAGGCTTGCCCTGAGAGAGTGACCGCAAGCAAACAAAAAGGGAAGCTTCCTTCTTCCAGAAGGTGCTACCCAGATTCAGGGTGGGCCTTCCTGCTCCCAATAATAATGATTAAGAAAATCCCTTACAGGAGAGCCTGTGGGCTCTAGTTTTAGTTCATTCCAGATACAGTAGGTCAGATTGATAGCAAGATGAGCTGTCTGTCACAGGTGCCAGCAGTCTGTCTGTCCTTGCTGGGAACCACCATAAACAGTGTCTAGATGATGGAGAAGCGGGTAACAGGAAGTCCTGGTACCAACCCTCTGGCGGTGGACAGGAAGTCTTTTCCATTGTTGAAGGTACAAAAATCATGGCTCAGGAACACAGACACCCAGGATCAGAGCCCCCTCACCTGTGGACTCCGTCGCTCCTTTCCTGATTTCTGGAAAGCTGACTTAGTCACCACACAGCCGGCCTCACCTCACCCTGCAGTGGAGGCTGTGGATGCTTGGCTCCGCTCTGTGGCCCTTTTCCTTTGGTTTTGAACAAATCCTTTAAGTTCCTTGAGCATCTCTTATTTCACCAGTCAGAGGGTGTGGTCTCACACCTGTGGTGGGAATCCCGGAACCCAGAAGACTGGCACCTGAGGTACTCAGCTTGTGGAGGAGACACTCTGTAACTGTCAGCTCCCACCCACTTATTTCATTCCTGCAGATGGCCTCTCTGCTTCTCTTTCTTTTTACCACGCCCTGTTAGAGAGTGACTAAGAGGTCCCGAGTTTCTTTTGCTCTTTCCTTATTGGCTGAGAATTAAGCCACCTCTTTTCTGACATCCTGAAAGGGTTCTGGAGCCTGAGGGTCTGCAGTAGAACCAGAGTCCTCCCCCTCTCCTGACCTCCCCACGTGTTGCCCCACCCCCAAGCCTGGCAGGAGGCCCCCTAAGTGAGCAGCCCACTCCATGACCCACCTAGAGAGGCCTTCCTGTGCTGGCTTATATATGCTAATAGGCCTGACTTGTCCTGGCTTGTTTGTAGTGATTTGTAGAGGCATTTATATGCAAATACTATCAACTTGCTGAGTTAATTATCATGTGTTCCCCCCCCACCCCACCCCACCATAGCCCCCTCTCTTGCAAGGCCTCCCAGCCTGACTGGCCTGATCTCTTTCAGCCTTCAACTCTTCCTGTCTTTGCTTCCTAGTCAGTCCCCTTCCTGTAACCAGCTGGCCTGGTCACCACGTCCTCGCTGCAGTGTTGCCTGTCACAGGAACCATGTGGTCAAATGTGGCAAACTGGGCGTGCCAGCCATGGCCCAGTTCCAACCTTCTCTGAGAGCCAGCCAGCCTGTTGCCTGCAGAGGAACCCAGCTCACAGGGTGCTGGGTTCTCAACTGTTTTACCAGCTACCTCGAAAACTGGGTGTTTGGCTCTGTCGGTATTTGATCCTGAGTCTTAGCGAGGATGACAGCTTTTACAGTTATTTCCATTTCCTCATATTTAAACAGCTACTAGAGTTTTTGAATTCAGAGTCCTGGCTAGAGGCTATTCCAAAAGGATGCTCCCGCTGGCTCCCCCAGCCTTGGAAATAGGTATGGACCTCAGACCGAGTTTCCTATGGACATTTAGGGGTGGATCGGTTCTGGTTGGGGGCACTTCTGGTGTGCATTTGTCTCGGCTGTATTTGCATATAAATACCTACGCATGTGGCATCCTTCACTCAAGTGGCTTCTCTCTGGCCACTTGATGTCAGTAGCTCTCTCTCCCATTGACATGACCGTCCACCTTGTCGCAAGGCATGGCCTGAGGAGGTAGAGCTGCCCCTGGTTGAGGCCTATGAAGTAGAGACTGTTTCTCCAGGATGAAGTGGCGGGTCCCCTCCCACTCCAAGTGACCCTTTTTTTAAAGGGCAGCGTGCTAGCTGAGTGGCCTTCTGAGCCTGCGATTCCGCCTGTCTGATAATCAGATGGTTCCGTGGGCTTTATTTCATAGTAGTAGTCTCATTTAGCATCTGGAAACTAGAAGCCTTTTCCTTTCAGGCCATAGTGGTGAACTCGAGTTTGAGGAGGTAACATTCTTGCCTGTGGCTGGGTACTTAGTGGGTAGAGAGTTCAAGTCTCATGTGTGTGGACATATTCACTGTATTCGCCTCTGGAAGAATGCATCAACAGGTGGGACTAAATTAAAATACACATTGTATACAACCTGTGGTATCAGTGGGACATCCTCCTCTCTCTACTTCTTGGAACTGGCTACTTTCCAGCCTGAGATGACAGCATGTTGGACATCTGGGTTGACTCTGGGTCCTTTCCTTCATTAAATAAGTCAGGTCACTTTCTACAGTTATGGAGCCTGAGTCTCTACCCCCTCATTCTTCCCTCACTTTTTCCTTCTCTCTCTCCTTCCTTTTCTCTTTACTCTCCCGCACCTTCTCTCTGTGTGGCGGGACCAGGACTCTATAGATACATGGGCCAGTAGCCAATGAAGCTGGGTGTCTAATTTTTGTGGACCCCACCTAGGGAGGTCCCAGGCGAACACCTTGGCCAGACGTGGAAGAAGGGTCAATCCACCGAGGGCCAAGGAGCGCTCTTTTGACACCACACAGACTAATGCTTTGGGCTCTTTTTTTTTTTTTTTTTTTTTTTTTGTGTGTGTACAAGGTTCCTTTTGTTAGTTAAGGGGGTGAAAGTCCACAGCTGTGCCTGGAAATTGGGGAAGGGCCCCACTGGGGATGGCCTTGCTTTGGAAAGTCTGAATGCGGGCACTAATGGCTGAGATCCGAGCCTGTGATGTATGTGCGTCTGACGGGGGGGGGGGGGGTGTCCAGATAAGGTGAAGAGAATTTTAAAAGTTACTTTAGTGCAACCTCCCGGATAACTGTATGCCTGGGGCTGGCCAGTCACGATTTATGGCCAGCTGGTAGTTAGTCATGGCTCTGTGCTGGTCTCACCTTATCTTTTGAGCTCAGGCTCCCCAGCTTAACTGGTAATGTTCTGTTTATCTTTTTTTTTTTTTTTTTTTTTGTGGGGAGGGGGTGCAGATGGGGACTTTGAGCAGGGTTTCTTCCTGGAACTGTTCTTGGTTCTATTGCCGGGGGGGGGGGGGGGTTCCTGATGACGATGATCCGAGCTAGGGTGCTGTATTATGGGGGTTCCCAGGGGTCTGAGGTGCAGGCCTGTCATAGAGTATCAAGGCCTACCAACCCTGAGGCTGGGGGAGGGGTGCGGCTGCCTCCTAGCCCCAGCCTAGGCTCCTTTCTTCTACCAGGTCAGCTGCCTGCCACCTCTAAGACCTTCTCCCACCCAGGCAGGCCTGGCCAGCACAGCCAGTAAGCCTTCCCAGGCACCTAAGGTTTTTTGAACAAGGGTTGAGCGAAGGAATCTGATGATGCCCAGAGAAGTTATCTCTCTGATACAACTGGGAGAGACTCAGCATCCTGTCTCCTAGCTTTCCTCACTCCCACCCCCACCCCCCATTCCTGCCGAGCATTCCCTGCCTAAGCTGAGAAATACACCTAGACTTAGCTTCTGGAAAAAGTAAGGCTTTATTCAGTTTATTTAAATGACTTTGCCTTTTTATTTATTATGATGACGATGGTGATTGGTTTGTTTGCATATGTAGACTTTGCCTATTATTATTATTAGTTTGTTTGCTTTTGAGACATGGTAACTCCTGCTGACCTGGAACTCACTCTGTAGACCTGGCTGGTCTTGAACTCCAGACATTTGCCTCAGCTTGACCCCCTGCTGAGTCCTGAGATTAAAGCTGTATGCTGCCATGCCCAGCCTACTTTGCCTTTAACATGTGTCCTGTAAATCTTGTCTTAAACAAACAAACAAACAAAAAAAGGATTTATTTTAAAGTCTGTGAGAAGTCCCTGTGGGTGCGGGCGCGCGTGTGTGCGTGCGTGCGTGCGTGCGTGTGTGCAGGTGTCCTCAGAGGCCAGAAGAATGTATCTATCTACCACCCCCCCCCAGGAGTTGTATGTAGCTGGAGCAGTTGTGAGCTACCCAGACATGGGTGTTGGGGACCAAACTTGGGGGGCGGGGTCTTCTGCAGGCACAGGAGTTCTCTGAACCACAGATCAGGCTTCTCACCCTCATTGCATTGTTTCTCATTTGTATTTAAGAAGTTACAATGTTAGGTCTTTTAGTTGGCAGTAAGGATAAAAAGAAAATTTCCTCTGATCTTTGGAATTAATCTACAGAAATGTCACTGCAGGAAGAACAAACTTGATCAGGAAGTTTGTGGGTACCTTCCTAAGGGACAGAAGATGGAACAGACTCCTTCCTCACTCCTGCCCCCCTTTACCTATTCAGTAGACCATTGCCATCTGCTTTAAAATTTTCTCCCCTCCCTCCCTCCCTCCCTCCCTCCCTCCTTCTTTCTTCTTCTTCTTCTTCTTTTTTTTTTTTTTTTTCATTTCAAATCCTCAAAGACAAAGGGACCTGGACGCTCAGACCTGTCCTTCCACATTCCTGAGTAATTTGGTTTTGATTAACCCAAGGAGCGAAGTTGGTTTCTCCTAGCGACCGACTCTGGGACGGAGGGGATCAAAGCGTCAGGAGGGCCACTGCCCCTCTTGCGAGGTTCCCCTCCTCCCTCCTGCCCTCTGCTGGCCCCTACCTCCCCCCCTCCCCGCCCCCTTTAGAGTCCTGATCCTTAGCAACTTGGAATTTCTGACTCTCCTAGACGGGGAAGTGTCTCAGAGCTTTGGGTGGACCAACCCGGGAGAACCCCATCTTCCGAGCACCACCCCCCCTTTCCCCAAAGCTGTGGAGTACATTCCAGTGCTAATCCTGCTGCCGGATTGCAAATGGCTGTAATTGTGTGTGCCCCAGGATGGGCCTGCGTGCAGCTTTTCTTCTTTGAGGAGGTGGCTAAAAAGTTCATTTACATAGAGAAATGAGACTGGCCCTGTGATCCCTTGTGGTGGAATAGGCTCTGTCTAATAGGAAAGGGGCCTTCTCTGTGCAGTGTATGCCTCCCCCACACCAGTCCAGGGAGGGAGGGAGGGAGGGAGGGTGTATGTGTATGTGTATGTGTGTGTGTGTGTGTGTGTGTGTGTGTGTGTGTGTGTGTGTGAGAGAGAGAGAGAGAGAGAGAGAGAGAGAGAGAGAGAAAACAGAAGAATAAATTCTCTGTGTCCTATAGGGCACTTTAGGGGGAGGGTAGTTCGGACTGATCATTCTGCTTTTGATAGTAAGAAATTAGGATACAGTCCAAAACTGGCTTCATGGTGGGCAGTCTTCCCATCACCTACCCACTTGTAACAGGTTTTCAGAGCCTTGCCATGGGGGGGGGGGAAGAGGACTCAAAACCAATGGATAACTTCTTGGAGGAGTGACATGCCACCATTGTGAGCTGGTCTGGCCCCACCAACACTTGAAATTTGGGGGTGGGATTTGGAGGCACTGAGATGACCCAGGGCAGTTAGAAGTCGGTACTTGGGAGTCTCCATTGTAGCCTCAGACAAACAAGAAGAATGGAGTCATACTGGGGAACGCTCTCCACCACCCCAGTCTGAAGAGGAAAGGTAGGCAGAGGGTTCTGGGACAAGATGGTCCCATAGAAACAGCCTACTTTTATAAGGTTTTAAGTGAGCTTTTATAGAGTTTCCTACTAGCCACGTTCAGAAGCACCACAGACTTAGCTCTACTGTGATATTTTACTTAGCACAGTGTATTAAGCAGGTGGCCACTTCAACATGGAACCAGTATTTAAGTGTTAGGATTGAGATGGCCCCGTTCTGGTTTCAAGGCCTTGAAGCCTTGTATTTTCTACTCACTCAGGGCAGGTCTCAGTCACATCAGTCACATGGCACCGACTCAGTGGCCGTCTGCTGTGCACAGGGCAGGCCTGTAATAAAAGACCAGTCCAGGCTCTTTGGAGGTTTTAGTAAGTGGGACTCAGTAACCCTGAGTTCCTGAGGTTCAAGGGGGTGGACTGAGTTTGACACAGCTCCCCAGGCACCCTTTGGGGTCACTAGAAGGGGTCAAATATGACACTGGTGTTGGTTTCGTAAATTATCCTCTGAGGTGGGAATTGGAGGTGTCCACAAGGCTGTTCTCAGCCTGTCCCCAGATTTACCACCACAATGGCTGTAAGGGGGACAAGGTTCCATCATGTGTTCTGGAGAAAGGAGGGACAGGGATAAGGACACATCGGAACCCAAAGGGCGTCTCACTTCTGGATCCTACAACTTGAAAGACTGAGCCAGGATGATTGCCTTTAAATTCAGGTCATCTCGTGGGGCCATATGAGTGAGTTCCAGGCCAATCAGGGCTACAGTGAGACCTTACTTCAAAAAGCAAGGGGTGCGTGTATGCATGGTTTGGGAGTGTGGGGTAACAGAGGCAGCCCCTGTATGTTCTAGGGATTTAACGTGAGCCCTTAGGCATGCTAAACAGTTTAAGTCCTTAGAACAGTACAGCCTCCTTCCACCCCCCCCTTTTTTTTAAGACAGAGTCTCAATATTGTAGCTTGGGTCTGGGACTCACTATAGAGTTCAAGGCTGGCCATGAACTCCCAGAGAACCATCAGGTTCTGCCTCAGTGCTGGCACACATCAGGCAACACCCCAGTGGTAGCCGCGGCCTCTTCCTCATCCTACTAGGACATTTTCATTTGATGTGCTTGGGTGTTTTGCTTGCATGTTTGTGTATGTGCACCATGTGTGTGCCCAGTGCTTGCAGAGGCTAGAAAAGGGTGTGTTTGATCCCGTGGAACTGGCATAACAGACCATGGTGAGCTACCATGTTGGTAGTAGGAGTTGAACCCAGGTCCTCTACAAGAGAAGCAAATGCTCTTTGACCGCTGAGCCATCTCTCCAGGCCCCACAATGCAGTTCTTCGTAAGGTAGAGAGCAGTGAGAACTGTCGGTCAGATCTGCTGTGGGGAGCTTGTGTTCTGAGGAGTATGCTTTGCCCAGAGTGGAGTTTGGTGCTTCTGTGTCTACACTGCTGACACCCCCACCCTAGTCCTTAGTGGGTCCCTGTGGTAAGATCCGCGAGGTGTTCCTTGTCCTCATCTGTGAGTGTCAGCTCACTCATCCATTTCCACCACTTGGCCCATCTAAGCCCCCCCTGGGAGGTTGGTGGGCTGTGTGCCTTTGGTAGAGCAAGAAGTGGGTGTTAGTAGGTTGGTGTTTTAAAGTAGGGTGGTATCTAATTCCTTTAACAGGCTGGCCTCCTGGGCAGGCAGGGGAGAGAAAAAAAAAAAAAAAAAAGGAATAAAACCCTGGAGCTGGCCTGTGCTGGGGACAGAGCATCGCAGCTGTCTGACCCCGGGTGAAAAGTTCAAATCTGCATTTAAAAGGAGTGTCATGACCCCCAACCCCTTCTCCTAGTCAAGTTGAAACTGTTCACTAGGATATGAACCAGCTTTGCATTAGGACATCAAATAGATTCAGCTCCCTTGGCCAAGATCTGATGATGCTGGGGGGGGGGGTAGGGGTGGGGAGAGGCTTTTAGTTTTGGGAAGGGGGGAGTCCCTTTTGAGATGGAGTTTTTGAACAGCAATCGTCTTTGAGGACCGGAAAGTAGGGGGGGAATTTCTTCCTAGGTCAGACCCTAAAAGTCCTTAGCAAGTTTCTTCGAGGCTGTTCTGGGCTCTGTAGGATCCTAGGAGGTGGGGAGGGGAAGCACCTGTGCCCCCCCCCTTTGCATGGAGGCGATGGGCAGGATAGGCGGAGGACTTGCCCCCACCCCCCACCCCTTATCCTTTGATGAGAAACTGGAATGTGGTAGGAAGACAGCCATGGTGGCGCTCGCTGCCTTGGGGGCCTGAAAAGCTGACTGGCCCCTTCTGCCCAGAGGGGCCTGCACCGCGCCCGATTTGTATACGTGGACATTAGGTGAAAGTAAACAGTTCCAACCTCTCCGATTTTACCCCCCTAAAGGGGCTGATTGTGAATACAGATGGGTATTAGGCCCCTGTGGTTTCAATGGCTTCCCTCCACCCCCTTCCTGGTGCTAACTAGCAGGTCTTTAACCTGCCCTAGGAGGAGGAAGAGAGAGTCATTTGCAAGCTTGGATACTTCTTTTCCTTTTCTTTTGCTGAGGCCTTCCCCCATCCCCCAACCCCACACTGCAAGGGGAAGTTGCCTGATTTGCTTTCTTGTTTTCTGGAGGAAGAGAAGTTTGCTAGGTCCCAGGTGCACTTGGAACGCTGGAAACTGGGTTAAGGTGACCCTTTAGTTCTGCCAAACGGTAGCACACACCCTAGTTTCCTTCTTTCCCAGTCTGGTTTTGGTTTTTTGTTTGTTTGTCTGTCTGGTTTTGGTGTTTGTTTGTTTGTTTGTTTGTTTTGGAAAGGGACTTGGCCTTTGGAGCCTTCAGAGCACATTATGGAGTAAGACTCATCTTTTCCAGAAGGGGTATCTGTTTGGTTGTTTAACAACACATTTGCCTCCTCTTTAGAAGATCTTAGCCATGCACAAAGTCTCGAGGACTGTGTCAGGCCACACACTTGGCCCAGAGGCTTCTGGGCTGTATTTCTTCTGTCTGGCATCCTTCTAGAACCTGCATGCCTCCCCTCCTGCCGAACTCCACGGCCTATCCTCAGATCCCGGAAGGGTCACCCTTCCTTCCCACCACAGGGCCGTTTTGACCTATGGAGGAAGGAACAGATCATAACCTCCCCCCACCCCCCAAATGTATGATGATTGGGGTTCTGGTTCATGTGTTCGAGGCCTGGGCACTTCTGTTCCTTGTGGTGGCTCTGAGTCCAGTCATGCCATCACAGGGGCATTTTAATTAGCAGTGCCTTAGTCATTAGTGAGTTATTGTTTTTGTCTGGAAATACTTAAGTACTGTTTATTCGATGTCTCAACGAGATGCAAAACAGCAATTAAGCAGAAATTTGTTGTATGAGGCAGGGACCGAAGTGGATCGTCACAAGCCAGTTGTGGTTCCTTCAAACCAAGGAAAATTGCTTTTCCCCTTTGGCCTCCTGATCATTGGAGTGCTCCAGATCCTGTTTCGTCCCTGACCTGCACCCCAGAGTTACTGGGCAGAAGTACTTGGGAACCTCCCTCCAAGTCTCTCTGGCATGGACAGAGTTTAGGTTTGAGTGTTCCTGTTCACATTTCTTCCCTTAAGTTTTTTCTTAGTGACCCGGGGAGTTTCGAAACCCCTTCAGATGAAGATTAACTGTTTGTGATAACTTTTGCATACCCTTCTGTGATGATTTATAGAACCGTGTGCCCTTGTTGGTCTTGCAGAGTCTTTGTGTCTGTTTAGCAACATGGGGCAGTAGGATACGTATCTCTTTGACATATAAAATTTTTTTTTTTAAAATAGACTCGAGGATTTCTGAGCTAGAGAGGCAGTTGAAAGCAAGACAAAATAAAACTAACCCCCAAATGAGCAGGAGGGGCGCTCCTGTGACTGCCTGAAACTTTGTCTAGTGGCACTGAACCCAGAGGAAGCAATCTGCTGCTAAGCACCCCCCGCCCCCTCCCCCTCCCTCCCAGCGCATGCCCCGGAGGTTTATGGAAAATGGAACCCTGTGAACAAGCTGGGGGACCCTGCCAGGAAGGGTGGCTAGTTAACTTTGAATGTACTGCATTGCCATCCTTGGGTAGGGGTAAATCTCTACCTGCTTAGTTCTGCACCGGGGACCCGGGTTCCACACACTCTTCTCTGGCTCTTCCTGCTTCCTCCTCTTTTTCCCACCCCCCCTTTTTTTTTCTTTTCCTTTCAAACAATATCTTCTGACTTCCAGATTTCTGATAAATTGATAAGAGGCATCGCGTGAGTCAATAGAGCTGTAGACACTTTGCCAATATAACCCCGGCTCTATTGATCTGCCAGTAAATTAAAGTCTTACTTAGAGGCTGCCAATATTTCTAATCTCCTGCCTCACCAATTACATCCTCCCAGCTACCTGGAAGGAGGATGTGAGCCTTTGAACCTTTATGGTGATGTTTTAGGGGGGCTGTGCCCCTTCTGTGGGGTCCTGGGAAGTGCTTGCCTCGTGTATCTGTAGAAGAGGGGTGTGCAGAGGGAAAAGAAATCTGTGTATATCCTTATGGGATCTGTTCTCATCCCATAAGGTTTATTAGTCAGAGTTGTTGAAGAGCAGATTCCATCATGGTCGTCAGGAGCATTTTATGTCCCCAGTCTGTGACAGCTCTTCTTCTTGGATGGGCCAGAGAAGGTTAAGGGGCGCTGATATTAAGGGTTACCCTGTGCAACCCTTAAGGTGGTTATCTTCACCTTAAAAACTTCATAAAAATCTTACATTCTTTTTTTTTTTTTTTTTTAATCCTTAACACCTGGAAAGCAAAGAAGTTTGTATTAAAAGCTAGGTTGTTTAAGAAAACAAAACAACAACAACGATGATGAAAACTTCCAACAAGTCCAAGGGGTAGGTGGAAGAGGACAGGAAAGTCATGCTGAGAATGTCCTTCCTTCCCTACCTGCCCCCTCCCCCGCCCCCGAGTGCCTTTAGTGGGTTTGGTCGAATGGTTCCTTTGCATTCGCCTCATTGGAGCAGAAGAATGAAGGCGAGAGAGTTATTATTTGTGTGTGTGTGTCCATTGTAGCTTTTACAGTGGTCCTCCCTCTGTCAGTCCTGTCTCTGGCCTCCCCCTCACTCTCCTCAAGTGAAGTAACAAGAGCCGCCTAAGATTGTCCACTCAGGGATAGTGGGGCTCGTCCAGTTCCCTGCTGGGATTCCCACTTCCGGCAATGGTTGTGTGAGCAAATCGTTTGTCCGATAAGCCCTTTTCAAGTCCTGTTTATGTGGTTGGCTTTGGGAAGAAATCTCCAGATAAATGCCGTGTCCTTTCTAATACACCAGAGCAAAAGAAATCGGTGGGGGTTGGGGGGGGGCGTTGAGGAAGAGAGAAAAGAAAGAGAAAAAGAATTCCTTCTCTTTTGTCCCACACATGTGTTTGTGTTTCAGCTTCTGGGGTCACAGAATATTTTTTGATGGGAAATCCAATCTCCGGAGGCCTGTCTCTTCTCAGTTACTCCTGAGGAAGTGTCAGGAGATGTCTGCATTCAGCTTGGATTCTGACTTGGTGTCAAAGAGGAAGAAGGTTCTAGTCTTTCCCTTTCTCGGCCTTCTTTCCTCTCCTACCTAGACTTCAAGTGCAAGAAGTTCAAGGTGGCTATGGGTCACTTAGGAAGCTTGCTCTTGGGGGTTCTTCAGCCGGCGTCTGGGTGGTACAAGAACAGGTAGCAGGTGATGAAAGGCCAACCCTTCTTATCCCATACCTTGCAGCACTTTGGGGAAAGGGGGGGAATGTCGGGAAGCAGGGGTAGGGGGAGCTGGGGGAGGCATCCAAAATGGCGACATGTGAGGCCAGGAAAGGAGGCTGCTCCCCTGCATGGCTGAGGTCCCGGTTGTTGCTGGGCCTAAAGAGCTTTGGCTTCCTCAGGCTGAGAGAGTGAAGACGGATGTTGGACAAGGAGGTTGAAGCTGACTTTCCCCTTTGTTTGGACGGCATTGTATTGGAGGAGGGGTTTAAGTCTTGTTCACACCTGTCGGGGCTGAAGGCTAGCTTTGAGAGCAGTTTGTAACAAGACTTCTGTTGTTGTTGCCCAAAAAGTTTCCAGCTCACAACAGAGGAACTTTATTGTAGCAACTTGTTAATGTTCAATTAGGCAAATTCTGAGTGCCCCCGGGGCAGTGGAAGGGTGTGCTAGCTTTCTCTGGGAGGCCTACTGCCCTTGTTCCCAGGGATGGGATGGGACAGGCAAAGCCTTCTCTCCCTTGGCTCTGGTGTGGGGGACAAGGGGGGCAGCAGCTGGGATTTTGGCTCAGCCTGAGAGGCCAGTTGAGGTTGGTAAGGATGAAGGGAGCCGTCTGAGGCTTGGAGTGGGTCTTGTGTTATAACCCTTACCCCTTGTTTGTTGACAGTTGTTGGTACTCCTCACCCTTGGGTGTGGTGTAGGCCATGCCTGATGCCCTGTTCGCCTGTGGGTTGGGAAGCTGTAGGGATGGCTAACCTGGCGTGTGTGTGTGTGTGTGTGTGTGTGTGTGTGTGTGTGTGGCAGCCATGTGGCCCCAGGCTGTAGAACCCTGAGTGTGTTCTCTGCCTTCTTCCTAGTCGATTCTTTGATGGGAAGTCTTTGCTACCTCCCTCCACAATGCCCTGGGGTCTTGAGCCCACTGGAAGGCAAAACCTGGACGCTCTTTCCTCTGAGAAGCAGTTCTGACTGGAAGGTGCTTGTGACTGTCCACATGAATGAGGTTGGCTGGCACTGGCCTTTTCATGCCAGGAAGGAATAAAAAAAAAATAAGGTGCTGGTGGGGTGGCACACAGGACTGACTACTGACTTTGCTAGAGAGTCTCTGGGTCCTTGTCCCTTCCCATCCTTCCCAGACCCACTGTCAACCTCCCTTCACGGAAGGCAGTGGGTATCGGGTGTTTCCTTGTCCTGTCTCTGGGAAGCCTTGGTGCTGGCAAGTCCTGGCAGTAAAATATTACCCCCATGGCAGCCATACTCCTGGAGTGTTGAGCGATGAAGAGGGCGAGGCACCAGCAGTGTATTAAACACTAGTTGAGCGCAGGAGGGGCACTATATCACAGGAGAGAGATAAGCAAAGATCTCTGATAGTGGATCAATAAAGGTTAGTGACATCATATCTCAAAGTGAGGGAACCTGCTTTCTGCACAGCCATTTATCAGATCCCAGCCTGGAAGGCCATTAACCCCTTGCTAGCCAGATTTCTGCTTGTCGGACACAGACCTAAGTTCCCTGTTCAGGGGTAGAGGGTAGGGAAAGGATATCACTTCCCACTAGTACTGTGATGGAAGGGTCCTCTGCTCGCTGGTTATGCAAATGCCTTCTGCAGTTAACATATTAAACCAGCTGCCACTGGCTGGGGCATGCATGGAGTGTTTATGGAAAATTTCTTGACTTTGAAATTCATGTAGAAATTCCCATAAAAAGTGTTTCTCCTGGAGAGTTCTTAGCACGATCCCTGCCTGTTACGGGGCGTGCAGCTCTATCGCTGTTGGGTATGTGAGGTCTGCATTCTTATGTTTGTTTGATAATCAAGTATCTTTAAACTTTTTTCCCCACCTCAAGTTTTAGTTAAAATTTTTTTCCATACAGGTTGATATTGAGCATTTCCCTCATTTTCTTGCAATCAAGTAGTTTTGATGGGAACAGGAAGTTGAAATTGCATAGGCTTGAGATAGATCGCTGTTTACCCTTATAGACCTGGTGGTTTCAACAGGCCCAAGTCTCTCAGTGACTTAGAATTGACGAACAGTAGCCAGTTATTAGGACAGCTCTGCCCCAATTCCTATTTTCTTATTGCCTTTGGATTAAGAATGATTTTTTAAATGATGTTGATGATGATGATGATGATGTTGTTGATGATGTTGATGATGATGATATGTGTTCATTAAAAAGAATACTGTCTCCTGATACATGAAATTCTGTTTGTGCCTATCAGGATTTCTTGGCACATGGCTGTGCTTGGCCATTTCTCTGTCTAGGGTGGCCTTCAGGCTGCAGCGTGGCAAAGTTGAGACACAGCGGGATTCGTCCCACAAGGCCTGAAATAGGTGCCCCGTTGATCCGGCTAGCTCTGTCAGCTCTCCTGATGTGACCTTGAGCAAATCACTTCTTGTTTATCCATGCGTTCATTAGTATACATATTTACTTATGTATTTAGGTGTGTATTTATCTGAGGCGGAATCTCTTTGGGTAGTCCTGGCTGGCCTGGAACTCGCTGTGTAGTCCCAGCTGGCCTCAAACTCACAGAAGACAAGGAGATAAACCTGCCTCTTACTCCCGAATAAGTGTGTGTGTGTGGTGGGTATTTGTTCGAGGCAGTCTCTTTATGTAGCTCTTGTAGGCCTGGAACTACCTATGTAGTTTAGGCTAGTGTCAAGCTCATAGGACTCACAGAGATCCACCTGCCTCTGACTCTCTATTGCATTGTTTGCTTGAAAGTATGTTTGCATGTGTGCATGCATGTGTTTGTTCGAGGCAGAGTCTATGCATTCCAGGTTGATCCTCCTGCCTCAGCTTCCTAAGTGCTGGCATTTCTGGCTTGTGCCTCCACACCCAGCCTTAATTTTTTTTTTAATTTACCTTTAGTTTCATTAATTTCTTTAATCAAATTTTGCCTCCTGCCTATTTGAGGGTATTTTGAAAGTCATGCAAAATGGCTTTGAAAGAAAACGACTTGCGTTTGCCAAGGACCTCACGTTAGATTAGAATACTCAGCTTCGTACACCCGCGTGCCGGGACACGAGATGTTCCCTGCAGAAATGACATCTCTGGTGTGAGAGCGTGGGGCTTGTGGAGGTCTCATCACAGATCTGAGCTGGGTGCAGTTTGTGTCTCTTTGTCTCTCTGAAAACTTGAAGGCCTGCGTCTCCCCAGAGTTGTCGTCCCTGGCTTTGCAGGAGTGAGCATCAGTTCCCTCTCTGGGACGACGACAACGACGACGAAGGCTTGAGAGTTTTTATCCGTAAAGAGTTGAATCACTTTTCCTTCCTTCCCACTGGTGATTTATAGATGGGGAGAACAGGCCTTTTCCTGTAGGTCTCTGACTGTTTATCTTTTCTGGTTGGGCCCTGACAATCCGTTGGCTGGGATGTTCCCTTTGGCTGGGGCGTTTGGGGGCCAGCTGCCAGTTTCACAGGCTGGGAGGGGGGAGGGTAGCTGGGGGGAGGGGGGAGGCCAGAGATTTCCAGCTCCAAGCTAATGGGAGGATATCCAAGTGGGGAGTGTATTTTCATTGAGGAAGTGCAGGTATTAGAAGAGGTTGGATTACTGTGTGATTGTGCTGTCAATACTGCCGTATTGAGTCTGCGAGAACCCGCACAATGCAGGGAAACACTTAACTCACTACTGCTGCTTATTGAGAAGCCAATAGCAATTTACTTGCTGACACTTGACATCAAATCCATTCCCAGAGGTGGAGCTCCTGAAAACCACCATGGAGTTCCCTCCTTTGCCTGGGCCCCTCTCCTACCTTGGGGGTCCACCCATGTGAGCACATGTGTGCCCATTCTTCTCTCTCTCTCTCTCTCTCTCTCTCTCTCTCTCTCTCTCTCTCTCTCTCTCTCTGTGTGTGTGTGTGTGTGTGTGTGTATGTATGTGTGTGTGTCCCCTGACTGGGCCAATGGCTGCTGCTGGTCAGGGAGGACTGGGAGTGAAGTTGCCATAAGGAAGGTGTTTCTGTGCACAACGGAGGGACACGATCTTCTAACCCTTCTCTTGCTTGAGTTCTTTCAGCAAGCGCTGAACGACCTCCTCTTGGATCCTCCCTGGGGAGCGTGTTTTCTGCATGTGGGAACTTTCTCCTCCTCTCCCCATAAAACAGTTGGTTCCTTAAAATGGACCCATGGGGAAGTCATATGTGAGAGAGACAGAGCAGCGCTGCCTCTCCAAGATATGGGGGCACGGGGCAGGGGGAGGTAAGAGAAGAATCAAGCCGGGGGGGTGGTATGTGTGTATGGTGTGTGTGTGGGGGTGTTAGTGAGCATCCCATAGGGTCTGTGTTCAAGATACAGGGACTGTGTGACCCTAGGAAGCTGGGATCAGGCAGAGCTGAACTCTAATCCTTTTGGAACTGCTCCTGGGCCCTCTTTGCACAGTGGCTGTTTGAAGAACAGTGGCTTCTGCCCTCAGATCCTTAGAATCGTCAGCTCAGAAGCCCATTTCTGGAAGGGAACCCCAATGAAAGCACCGTGGTTTAGGGGTGACCAGTTGGAAGCTGCCACGGGCTCCTCTGGTGTTAAGCTTTGGCTCTGCATTCTTTCTGCCCCTGGGGAATCTCCCAGATCTTTCAGCGTCTCTTCTTTGCCTGGGTGGGTTTGCAGTCATCGCAAAAGGGTGAAGGAAGAGTTAAGCTTCAGTTGTTGGAACTGGGTGGCCTCTAACCCAGACACCACGGGTGGTGCCTGGAAGAGTAAGGAAGATGGGTGGAACGAGGCCCTAGAGGAAGCGCCATGAATTCAGTAGATGCTGCTTCAGTCTGGATGCTCCTCCTCAGTTGAGAGATTGGCTGTCCTCTTTCCTTCATGGAGTCCTCCCTTCCCCAGCTACAGTCACCCTCTTCACTTCCTCTGCCCAAGCCCCCCCTCACTTATCCTCTTTCTAAGCAAGACAGGCAAAGCTTTTTGGAAGTGAGATGGGAAGCAGTGTGGGTCTTACATGTTCTCCTGTGATCGAGGGTAGAGACCAAGCCTGTTGACTTAGTGTCATGCTAGGGCCAGAGGTGCCTTGTGGTACTATATACACTTGGCTTGTGGGACGCCTATCTCGGAGGAAATGGATGCTGTTTGACTCGGTGCACAGTTGGAACAGATGGGCGTGTGATTCGGTGACGTGGTGTGTTGTCGCTGGGGCCACAGAAGCCTTTGACCAGCGTTGTGGTATGTGGTGTCAGCATATCCTCTTTCTTGGTTACTTGTGTGTCTCTCTCAAAGGTTGGCACGTGTGGTGACAAGGTGACATGAGGTGTGCCTGCTAGGTCCCTGTCCTCACATCATTCACTAACCCTTTCTTAAGATTCAAGTTTTCTGTAAAACAAGAGGGACCGACGTGAAGGATGGATGCCTTAAACCACCTCTTCCTTCCTTCCGTCTTTTCTAAGATGTCTTTATTTTTTATTTTATGTGTACGTGTGTTTTGTCAGTATGTATGTCTGTGTACCACATATGAACTGCTTGGTGCTTGCCGAGTGAGAAGAGGGTATCCAGAGCCCCTGGCACTAGAGTTAAGAGTAGTTGTGAGCCACCATGTGGGTGATGGGAACTGAACCTAGGTCCTCTGCAGGACTACCTAGGACTCTTAAACTCTGAGCTGTCTCTCCAGTCCCTGACACCATTTCTTTTTTTCTTTTATAAAAAATATTTATTTATTTATTTTATGTACATGAGTACACTGTATGTTTCTATACCGATGGTTGTGAGCCATCATGTGGTTCCTGGGAATTGAACTCAGAACCTCTGCTTGCTCCAGCCCCACTCGCTTTGGCCCAAACATTTACTTATGTGTAAGTATTATTATATGGCCTTTAGATACACCAGAAGAGGGCATCAGATCTCATTACGGATGGTTGTGAGCCACCATGTGGTTGCTGGGATTTGAACTCAGGACCTTTGGAAGAGCAGTCGGTGCTCTTAACCTCTGAGCCATCTTTCCAGCCCCTGACTCCTATTTCTATGATGGGTATAGCCAATACCCTGCAGGCTCCTGGGAAGAAGTTCAGGAATCAGCTACCCCCACTGCCTGTGTGGGGCAGCAGGGACTCACGTGCACCGGGCAGTGGCGCTGTCCCAGTTCCCGAGGGAGGTTGGTAATGACCACAGTCATTCTAGGCTGGTGGTGTGGATGGCTGGGGAGGCCTTGTGTCCAGGTTGGCTCCTGACAGGTCAAAGGATGTGACAGCCTTGACTTTGTGTAGGATCAGCTTGCAGGTCTCAGCTCACATAGACACAGCCTCGTGCACTTTCCAGAGTTGAATCTGGGCTGTCTCACATTTGTTTTGTCTAAAAGGTATGCTCTGGGGCCTGGGGTGTTGCCTTGGCACTGTGGCTTACAGCCTTCTGTGTTAGCAAAATTCGAGGAGGCGTGCTCATTATATTACTTTCCCGTCACCAGAGTGTCTGGGCCCAGCCTTTTTATCCCTCCTTATCCTGGTGCTTGCAGGCCCCACACAGGCCCAGGTGCCTTATATTGAAATCAGTATACCCTGAACCTACCATGTCTGCCTTCTCCCTATCTTTTCCTATCTCTAGACGGGCAGACATTGTGAAGACATGGCTCGCAGGCAGAATCTGGCCTGCACATATGTTTTGTTCTCCGTGTACCACATTTTAAAAATTAGTTTACTTACTGTTAAAATCTGTATTGAATCCTTCTTTCAAAAAGAAAAAAACAAAAACAAAAACCAAAAACAAAAACCAAAAACCAAAAACAAAACAGAAAACAAAACAAAAAAGTTGACTGGATCAGAACAGCGATTGCCTCTCTTGCCAGAGACACGTTTCTTGCTGTCATTGAACCTGTCATCCTCCTGCCTCAGTTTCCCTGAGTATTAGGAGTACAGGTATGTACCACTATACCTTGCTGGCACATTTACTTTTAAGGGTGGTTCCTTCTCTTACCCACCTGACCCCGAGACCTTTCCTATAAATTTCAGGAACTGCAGTGGGATCAAAACCAGAAATCCTGTTTATTTTACTACTCCTTCCTCAGCACACAGCTAGTTAAGTGAGATGCATGGTTCTGGTGGGGTTTAAACCTTGTGAAGGAGTGGGATCATGAGGTTGTTTGTATGGGTGGTGTTGAGGGAGAATCCTTCTGGGAAGGCGGCATTTGACAGACTGGTAGGTGGATGGGATGTAGGGAGATCTAGACAGAAGAGAGACTCTTCCTGAGGCCCGAGTCAGGTCCTGCCTGGTGAGGGGTGCAGAGAGGAGTAAGGGAGAGGAGAGCGGAGTGGTCTTTGAGGACTAAAGTCTCCTTCATCTCCACCATCTCCTCTGGTAACTATGCACGTGCTTTGAGCGGAGTGGGCGCTGGTGGGGATCAGAAATGACTGGCGTGTGTTGAAGCAGGTTCCTCTAGCAGATGCGCTGGATGTGGGGTGGAATTGTGGAGACTCCGCCAGGGAACAGATGGCTCCGCCAGGCTGGTCGTGGCACGTGGGTGAGATGTAGTGGTGGTGTCTGGGAAGGCTCTGACAACAAAGTATAGCTTAAAGCAACAGAAGTCTGTCCTAACGATGATTCTGGAAGTGAAGTGTCTGAGTTTTGCGAGGGTACCAGCAGGGCACACACTGTTTGTGCATCTCGAATGAGGGTCCTTCCTCATCCCTTCCTAGCTTCCAGTGGCTCTTGGAAGTACTTAACATTTATTACCCTGGAGCTCCGGCCTCTCTCTCCATCTTCTAAAAGCCTTTTTGCGTGTGTCTCTTTGCATCCTCTTCCTCCTCCCTCTTCTTCCTTTTCTTCTGACTTTGCGTTCTCTGTCTTGACTTTCTCTTCTCTCTTCTCCTTTTTATTCTTTGTTCTCTCGCTCCCTTCTCCTCCTCCTCCTCCTTTAAGACAGGACCTTTGTAGTACATGATTTTTTTTTAATAAAGGTTTTTTAATTTATGTGTATGAATGTCTGCCTGCATGCATGTGTGTATGCTCCTTGCGGACTTGGTGTCGCAGAGACTGGAAGAGGGCTTCAGTTTCTCTTGGAGTTGGCAGATGGTTATGAGCCTTCATGTAGGTGCTGGGAACCAAACCTGGCTCCCCTGAAAGAGCTATGAATGCTTTTAATCTCAGAGCCATTTCTCTAGCCCCTGCAGGCTGCTGGCTTTGAACTTGAGATTCTCCTGCCTCAGCCGCCTGGATAGCTGGGATTACAGGTATGTACCCCACTCGATTCGGGCCTCTTCCCTCATAAGGGTGGCAGAGGTCATTGATTTAAGACCCACCCTAGTCATGTATGAACATGCTTAGCGTATATGCTCAAAAACGAACTCCAAGCACATTCCGAGACGTGGGTGAACAAATCTGGGTGGCTTCTATTCCACCCGCTGAAGGTTCCCATCCTCTGGGTATCTTTTGAAAGGGGTTTAGGAGGAGAGAATGAAAGGTCAAGGCTGGCTTTTGCCGGTAGAAGGACTAGATCCCTGTGACCTGGCTGAGCTGGCCTAGGTTCTTGACCCTTCTGCCCCATACTGTTGAATGGAACCTTTCTCACCATACCAAGCCCCATCTCTGTCTTTCTATACTGAGCAACTGCCTGTTCCTCAGCACGGCTGCCTCGACCTCTGGAGTTCGCTACTTTAAATATTGAACTGTTAAGTTATGAGTAGCAGGGAAGGGTGCCAATGTGTCTGAGGAGAAAGGGGAGAGGAATCTAAGGAGCTTCCCTTTCAAAGCTCTTGAGCCTGGTCCCTTTCTGTTAATCCTTGCAGTTGTTCTGAGGGGTAGGCAGGGGTGGGAACCTGGCTCTACAAGAAACTCAAGGAGCCCAGTGTCTTAGGGGGATCACCCGGCATTCGGTTGGCCTCTGGCTTTAAATCCAGCCGGACAGAGGTGGCATGGAAATATAAAGGGAGTTAGGGATGGGATGGAGGCGGATTGTAGGGAGACAGTCTGTTCTGTTACATTCTCCTTTAGAGGTCAGTGGGTGTAGAAGGGCCAGTAGCCATACCTGTAGCTCCCTGGCTACCCTTGAGCCAGCTGATCCTTAAGTGAGAGTTATGAGGAAGACATGGAGCACTGAGGAGCTGTTAGAGAGGACTCCCCACTGGTGTCTGGCCTGATTAGTCCTACCTGATTGTAGTTTTGATCATTTAATTGCTGAGTTAAGGTTGACAAGCACCACCAATATCAATGCTGTGGGTCTGTCTGGCGGGACAGCCAGGTGACAGAGTGATTTGCGCCCTGGGCCCTGCATTTCCCATTTCTGGTTTCGTTTGTTTGTTTGTTGGTATTGTTTTCTTGGGAGTTGAGTGGAGGCCATTCTTGACGCTTGTCTATTATAATTCTCTGCTTTGTCTGGGGGATAGCATTCCTTCCCAATTCAAGGTGGCGTCCTTCTGTTTTGAAGTCCCTTGTAAGTACTCAGGGTCAGCTCTCTCTTCTCGGGGAGGAGGATGAAAGCCACATTAACCGATTTATGGTGTCCTTGGGCAATCCTGTTTGATGTGGTTTGAAATTTGGTTATGATGCCTTGGGAAGTGCTCGTTTGAGGTGGAACATTTCTGTACGTGCCTCCTTACGATGGATGAAACAAAAAAAAAAAAAAATTAAATCTCGTGTCCTGGTGACGGACTCTGCAGGGTACTTGGTGTTGGGACACTTAGTACCTGTATTTGTCCTGGCTGTGAACTTCCCACAACCTTCTTCCTCTTCCTCTAAGAATGTGAGTGATTTGTGTGAGAATTCACAGGGTGGAGTGGATCTTGTCTCTCAGCGATGGGGAGGAACGGTAGCTCCCATGGGATGGGTCCTTAGTCCCCATGAGAGGCTAAAGGCTCAGCATTAGGCACAGGTAGAGTTGGAGTATACAGGTTTTTTTTTTTTTTTAAGGTATGTATGCTCCACCAGGAATGTCATAGAGCTCCCTTGTTCTTCTAACCAATGGGCTAAACGGATAAACTATCCTCAGTGTGGGTACAGGAGGAGAGATGGATCTCGGAAAGCGTGGGTGGGGATGGGTAAGCCTGGGTGCTTTATAGAAGGGCTAGGGAGGGAAGGCAGAGACGTCTCTCTAGGAACTGTCCAGGTTTTGGATGGAGAAGTTGCTCTCTGTGTGCTGTGATGACTCACTGTTCATGCCCTTTGGAACAGGAAGGCCTGTGCGAGCAAGGAGGCTCGTTTGAGGGCGCAGAGGCAGTCGGTCCATGTGAGCCAGGCCCTCCAGATGTCTGGACAGTGTGGGCAGGCACAGTGTTGTTCCCAGGAGGTGGCGGGGAACGGAGAGTCCAAGTGATGACATCCTTGGTGATGTCATCAGGCACTGATGGGGGAAAGAGTGTGTTTGTTCCAAGGGGTGTGTGTGTGTGTGTGTGTGTGTGTGTGTGTGTGTAGAGTCACTGGACATAGCACTTGTATATGCTTGTACCTGGTGCCACTCTGAGGTCAGAAGACAAATCACAGTGTCAGATCTCTGGGGGCTATGAAGTACCCTATGGGTGCTGGGCACTGACTTTGTAAAAGCAGTAAGAACAGTAAGCCATGGAGCCATCTCTCTAGTTCTGTTTTCTCTCCCCCTCTATTCCTCTGCCTTCCTTGTACCTCTTTTCTCGAGACAGTGTTTTATTTATACCAGGCTGGCCTTGAACTTACTACTTAGCTAAGGATGGTCTTGAACTCCCCACTCCTCCTGCCTCTGCTCTGCCCCTGGGAGTGCAGGTGTGCACCAGCAGGCACATGTTACTCAGACCTGGGGAAGGGACCCAGGGGGCCTCCTGCTTGCTAGACAAGCACTCTAGCAGCTGGATTATATACATGTCAGACCTCCGTGGCACATGTTCTCAGAGCTAAGTCAAAATGTCAATGGAGCTGACCAGATTCTTTTAGCCTTTGCTTCTTGGCTTATCTTTCCTGATGTCCCCAAAGGCAGAGTATCTTTTTTTTTTTTTTTTTTTAATTAGACTGCATGAAGGGCTGTGCCTGGGCAGGTGCTATCTGCAGGTGCTGCCTGCAGGTGCTGCCTGCAGGTGCAAAGGCCTAGCAGAGTGTGTCCTCAGGACAGTGCTCAATAGCTCACTAGGAGCTGGAACTGTCAGGGTAGGTTGGGCTAGGGTTCCTAAAAAGACAGGTTAGGGGATAAGAGAAGGCATCATTTAGCTACCTAGCCAGCCAGGGCCTTGATGGGGGAGCCCAGGAAAATATAGGAAAGAACTGTGTTGGCAAGATCTCAATGGCTTGGCTGGGGCCACCACGAGGATAGAGGACAGGAGTGAACTTGGAATGTTTTCAGATAATCCTTTAAGCATTTCTTCTCCTTCAGCCAGGAGAGGATACTCTTCTGGGGCATCTTTCCGTACCCGCCTCTCTGGACCCAAACAAAGACAAGACGCTTCTCCCCACCCCCACCCTGTGTGCTTGTTGCCCAAGTGTACAGGAAACCCCAAATCTGGCTCGGGGTACCATGCTAATCACTGTCTTCTAGTGTCCCTGTGTCATATCAAAGCTGTATTTAAGGATGAGAAGTGACCAGCCAACATGGTGGATATGTACCTGAACTTGGATGGCAGATACCAGGTCCACTATTAACACAGGAGTAGGGGCATTCTGCCTGAGTGACGCTCTTCTCACCAGGGCGTGAGAGGACAGTCTTACTTAGTTCCAGCAGAGGTTAAAGATTGACTATCGATGGACGTTCATATGGGAGGAGTTGGTGCTGGTGTTTTGGGCTTTAAAGGAGGCCATGCGTTTGTCATATGGTACGATCTAAGGAAGATGAGGGTCGGGGGGCTGACTTTTAGGAGTGGGCACTTCAGAAGAAACAAAGGTGTGTGTATGTGAAAGGAAACTGGTCAAGTAGTGCAGTCTCTGCACCTCGACCAATCAGAAGCCGTGCTGGCCGAAACTCACCTTCCCTTTTCAGGATACATGGTCATGTTTTCACAAGCCAGGAGACTGAGCAAGAACCTTTTATGGAATCGTGGTTAGTTTTCAAAAACTCTATTGCCTTGCCTGAGGTGGTGCCTTGTACAAGCCACCAAACATGAATGTTTAAATCCTATTGAGTAATCTCACTTATCCCAAACCTGAAAACCATACTGTAATAGATCATGTATTTTTGTTAATGTATTATTATTATTATTATTATTATTGGTCAGTTGTTAACATGAAGACTGGGAAAGAGTCAACCAGGAGAATTGGGAGCATGGGTTTGGGGGTGTTTCACCTGGGTAGATGTCTGGCCTGTGATGGAAAGAACTGAGTACATTAGGACTAAGGCCCTAGTAGGATTCACTGTGCAATGTGAGAACAGTCAAAGCATGGGAACCATTAGGTAGTTGCTCTACAGCAATACATTTTCTGTCTGCCTGGCCTTTGGTGGGCTGTCCTGTATACTGTTGAACCTCCATTTGGCCCCAAATGGCCTGTCCCTGAGTGGTGTGTAAAATCTAGTCCTGGAAAGCTGGTTCCTCTGGAGGTGTTGGGCAATTGGGGCCGGCGGGCAGCCAGCTTCTGATGTGGTTGGGCTGCCTGGCTCACACCTTTCAGGTGCTGGAGAGATGGCGAGATCCAATGGCCCCAGGCTACCACTGAGGCGGGCAGGATGCCACCACCTTCCTGAACCGCCTCCTCTCTTTGTCTTCAGGAGCCCAGTGGGCACGGGCTTGGCTTTCCAGTTCTTCAGACAGGCTGCTGGGCTGGCATCGTGGCCAGGCTATAGGCCAGCCCACCTGTGGGATGTATTTATTGGGCAAGGTTGGTTGGCCTAGTATCTGCCCACTTGGGAAGAGAACTGTCTTGATTGTTTTATTTTAGCTCAGGGTCTTATATTGGATCAAGTAAAAAATGTTTCTTTGGCTTGTTTTGGATATTTGTCAATCTCATATTCAGTAGGCTATCCTGGGAGGTTTTTTACTAAGTACTTGAACTTAGGGTTTCTGTGACTGTATTTTTGAATGATAGGGGGGAAAATTAGGTCCAGTTAGCTCCCAGGAGCTAGAGACAGGTGTGACTCTCCTGAGGTTGTCAGGAGTGTCCTTGTTCCTTAAATCAAGGAGGATTATGTTAGATTTTCTTATTGGTGGTGTAAGGAGTGAGTACAAGTTCGGTGTTCTAAGCTAACACACATTGTCTCACAGCCAGAGCTCCAGAAATTTACAGCATCAGCTTGACCGGGTTGGAGGTAGGGTGGATCCTTCTGGAGTTCTGTGAAGCGTGTTCTTATCTTCCTACGTTCCCGGGGAAACCCGCATTCCTTGGCTGCTGATCTTTCCCCCACATGCCTCTCTGCTTCATTCTGTTTTTACCTGTGCACTGGGTCTTGTCCTTTGTCCCTGACTTAAGGAACCCTGTGATTACAGCAGGGCCATCTTGATAATCCAAGATAATGTGTCCTATTTGGAGATCCTTAACTCTATCCCATCTTCAAGGTCTCTTCTGCCATATAAGGCAATACACTCCCAGATCCAGATAAGTCAGATGCGGGCATGTTGGAAGGCTGGTCTTTAACTCACAGTGGGGTGCTGTGGGGGAGCTGCTGTAGTTGGTGGGTCTGGAAGTGTGTGGTTGGAGGGTAAAGGTGATGCCAGCGCTACACACTGACATCTTATGTTATCTCTACCTGTCTCACTAAAGACCATCTCTTAGAAATAGGGAGGGAGGCTTAGATGCAAACTTTAGAAGCCTCTCTCCTTCCCAAGCAGTGTGGTATTTATTGTTTGGCTAAAACTATAGTATGTTGAGCTCCTAAGGGTAGAAGTTGAGAGAGAAAGGAGGAGAGAGTATGTAAAGGGTCTTCACGTGAGTCTGTGGCGGATGAGCTCAGGCAGTGTAGAAGGAAGCAAAGGTTACAGTTAGATGGGCGTGGTGTGTTGGTCACTTAGAGGGGACAGGCAGGAAAGTGTGCATGGTGGTGGTTTCCTCTCCACCTTCCTTGTACTAGAGATGATCAGGGGATGTGGGAATGACTGGTCTGTGACATAGCGTCAAAAATGGAGCCAGATGACAGGCCTCATGGCTTCATTGTGACTTTTTTGGCAGTTTTTAGGGGAGCAAGGAATCCTGATTCGGTTTCTGGAGTGCGTTTTCCATCTGTGGGTGCATTTTCTACTAACCAGGGTCATGCAGATGGTTCATTTCTTGGCCAGACTCTAGAGGTATTCTTTTTACTTTTTAATTTTTTTTATTTTTTGGTTTTTCGAGACAGGGTTTCTCTGTGTAGCCCCGGCTGTTCTGGAACTCACTCTGTAGACCAGGCTGGCCTTGAACTCAGAAATCCACCTGCCTCTGCCTCCCAAGTGCTGGGATTAAAGGCGTGTGCCACTATGCCTGGTTCTAGAGGTATTCTTAAGAACTTAGTGGAACTGATTTTTTGGGGGTGGTGGTGGGTGTGGGTGAGTTAGAATTATTAATAATATCATGGAGCAGTGTATTAAGTTCTAGGTAAGCATCTCCCTCCACCACCAGGTGCTGGGACTTGAACCCAGGGACGTGTGGCAAGCACAAGTTCTCCCACTGAGCTAACCACCCACTCTCTAGGGAAGAATCGCCAGGGCAGAAATCTTGGGTAATGATGTTCCCAGATTGCAACACTCTCAAAACTGGGAGATAACACGATTTTCTTTTTCGACTCAGTTACCAAGATCAAGAAGTCTTTCCAGGTTAGAGCAGTGTCTGCTCTTCCAGAGGTTGGATTGGCAGCACCTACAGGGTTGTGTACCTTCCTCTGTAACTCCACTTTCAATACTGGGGACGCAAGGCTTGCACACAGTGCATTTGCAACCAGGCAGGCAAAACACTCATATATAAAACAACCCCCCCCCAAAAAAAAAGGGAAAATAAAAACTTAAGGTTACTCTTTTAAGAAGAGTTAGTTTCAGCCAAGTTCCAAGAAGAACTTAGAGGAATTTAGTCCTGGCCGCCAGTGGGCATTAGGCTCTAGACTCAGGCTGAGTTGAGACCCAGCACAGCCAAGTTCTGGAGATGAACGGGGTGTACGGTTTCTGCTTACTGCAGGATGTTCCTGTCCGTGCTTTGGTGTTGGAGAATTGAGGCAGGGTCCCCTGTCAGGCGGGTTCGGCCTCTGACCGTGGCAGTGTAGACACTGGTTCAAGCTGCCTCTGCTTTTCAGTGTTTCTGACATTTGCCTGCAGCATTTAGCATGATTTCATCTTTTTTTGGTTTCGTGAGCCGATAGTGTCCCTTCCGGTACAGATTCTTGTTTTGGTAGCCGTGGAAAATGCTTCCTCTTTGGGCTTAGGAAACAACTGTCAGTTTTCTAGACCTAGACAGGAACTTATCCAGTAGTCCCAGAGTGTCCGTGAAGACCTCCCTTAGTAGCAAAACTGGCGTGTTCCCACCAAAAGGCATCTACAAAGGACATCTTAATTCTACATATGCCTTTAAAAATTATTTATTTTTATTTATTTATATAAATTGCAGCATTATCTCTTGGGAAAGATTTACCTTAAATCTTAAAAAAAAAATCTACCCCTAAGTTTACAGCATTAGCACATATGTAGTGCCAGCCCTTGTGGTACTTAGTTTAGGAGGTGAATGGATCCGGTGGGTCAGACCTTCTGGACACTGCTACTCTGAGGGTGTAGCTTCCAAAGACAGACCCGACATATTCAGCAGACTGGAGATTCCTGGCTGCCAGCTCAGTTCTTTTATGAGGTGTCTAGAGTCAGCTCCCCAGAGAGGAGGAGGCTAAGATGAGGTCACCTGGTCCTGCAGGTCAGCAGGGGAGGTTCTGCCCTGGGGCTGTGTGCCCAGTCCTTGGATAATGCGGTATTTTCGCTTTAATGCATCTGAAATGTGGATTATACTATTAATTACTGCAGGACAAAACAGGATTAGTGCAGCTGCTCCGCTCTCCTCTCTGCACTTTTACACTTCCCCTTTGCTAGGGACCAGCCAAAAGGGCAGTTGGTTTTCCTGTGGTCTCTCTTTTGTCTTAGCCGCAGGGGGTGCTGAACCTCTGGGGCTCAGAAGACAGAGAATGTGAGCGAGGCCGCCAGGCTTGCAGGGGCCAGGGGTGGGGTGGTTTCCTTCCCTATAGCTGGGGCTTTTTTTTTTTTTTTTCTATGTTCTGAGGGTGTCTGGAGGGTGGCCTGGCCTCTGTAGGAAGAGTTGTTACAGTCTCTGAGCTGTCAGGTTTCTGCAGCTGGAGTCGTGGTGCCACAGAGTGTTGTTCTGTGTGTGGAAGCCCACAGGCATCCAGTGGGTTGAGACTTTCTTATGTAGTGAGAACTTAGAGAAAGGAGACTTGTGGGATGGCTCACGGGGGTAGGGGTGGGGTGAGGGGGGAGAGCTTGGTCCATCTCAATCCATACTCACACACACACACACACACACACACACACACACACCACACAGACACATATACAGAGACACAGACATACACACACAGACATACACAGATACACAGACAGACACACACAGATACACAGACAGACACAGATACACATCCAGACAGACACAGAGACAAATAGACACACACACAGATTCATATATACAGACACACAGAGAGACACAGAGCCACACAGACACACACACATATAGACACAGAGACAGACACACAGACACACACTTTCTTTTTATTTTTAAAAAGTGTAATGGGAAGGCCTTGACTTAGGCTGCTTGTCTCTAGCCAGTGTGTGAGGGTGGAGACTAGCGGCCTGCAATGAGGTAATGCCCTTTGTATTTTGAGAAGCTCTAAATCCCCAAGCTTGGCTACTTCTCCCTTATCTTTGCATAAAGCATTATAGATTTTAAGTAATATATGATTACATTTTCTATTTTTCCCATATTCAAGCTAGTGTGCTCATTTTTCATCCATATGGAATGAATTTTTTTTTTAAGTGGATGAGGCGTTAAATAACCACACCTCACTAACAGTGTTCCCAAGAGTGCATAACTTGGTAGTGTTTGCAGTTCTGTAGAATGTAATAATCTGTCGTGTGCAGGCGTGTGGATTTCTGTTTACTGGCATCCTTCATTAGAGGGTAACATAATATACAGAATTTCCCAGTTGCAGAAATTAGAAGTAGGAAGCAGCTTCCTTCAACAGAAACTGGAAAACTGATTTATGGACTTCACTTTTCTTCTCTCTCTCCAACTTGAGAAAGTGACAGAGTCCTCGAGAGGAAGGAAAGGAGTTGATGTGGCAGAAGACCTTTTATCACAGGTTAATTCAATTAATTTGGGATCGCCATTCACACGGAGCAATAATGGGGTCCGCAGCCGCAGAGATGCACAGCAGCACTTGAGAAGATAGGAGAGGGTGGGAAAAACTGAGACTGTCTTCTCCACTTCACCCTGTGAATTGGGAGTTTTCAGAATAGCAGCCTGACTGAATACCAGTGAACTCATAAGGTTGATTTTTCGCCCCCAGTTTTCCCCAAGATCTTACTTTTTTTTTTTTCCAAACTTGGAAATCGTACAAATTACAGAATTAAGAGGTTATTTATTTATTTATTTATTTACTTCTTTTTATCTGCCTTTTCTCTTCTCAGGCCATAGCTATAACATCATAGGGCCAAGCCTTGCTCAGGGAACCAGAACTCCGACTTTCACTTAAAGTATGGGCACTGATTGGGTAATATATTTGGAATTTCTGTGGTTTTATTTCCATTGAGGGACAGTGTGCTTATTAATTAATGAAAAGGGGCTGGGGGTGAGTTCCGTGGATAAGAGTGCTGGCTTAGCATGCAGGAAGCCCTGGGCTTGATCCCTCCTATTACATAAACTGGCAATGGTGGCCCAGGCCTGTGACCTCAGCACTTGGGGCGTGGCCAGAGACACAGAAGTTGTCATCCTCAGCCACGTAAAAGCTTTCCAGATCAGCCTGGCCTGCACCAGACTCTTAGACAAACTAGAATTGACATGTTCCCCTGTTCACGAGTAAAGCATGCTGTACTACGGTCACGAGGAAGACCTCAGCGTTCAGAGAACCAAGGTGTAGCGGTCACTGCCAAGTTTGCGTTTAGGGGACACATTTGTAGTTTGAAGCCCGTCCGTTATTAAATGGGGGGTAGTGAGAATAAATGGATTTAACTTTCAGTTTAGAGTTGGGAAGAATAAGTAAGAAAAGATGTATTGAGAAAGAATACTAGGAAACAAGTGGACTTAATGGGCCAGGCCAATCGAAACATTTGAATTGATAAATCTAAGAGCTACCTATTTGGGGGGAGAAAGAAAAAGAAATGGGCCAAGTCATTATGGCGTCTAAGTAAGAAAAGAGCTAAAACCAAGTTGGCATTGTGGAAATGGAGTAGCATTCTACCTTGTATTTGAAATGAAATCTTTTTTTTTTTTTTGTGAGATAAAATACAGTCATTTAAAATACAAATGTGAAAAATCCCAGGGAGGAGACTATTTTAGGGAAATGACTCAGACATCTAAAAATTTAAACCAAGAACTAGAAGAGAAGTTGAGAGAGAGAGAGAAAGAGAGAGAGAGAGAGAGAGAGAGAGAGAAATGTGAATGACAATAATAAAACATCCCAAAGCCTTCCCAAGAAAGGCCTGGGATGCAGTGAGTTTAATGGGTGAGTTAAGTTCTTTAAACTTTAGTAGACAAAATAATTGCCCGTGCAGTAAATTTTTCCAGAGCTTACAGAATTATCACAGTTCCAGGAACCAGCACTGTCACAGAGTGTCCAAAGATGCCGAGAACCCAGGGGGCAGCGATGTGACCCTGGAGGAGAAGGCAGGACAGGAGTGACTTTGATACTCAGATCCTGACTCGAGAAAAAGAATAGGAGAGAGAAGATTACTCGTAGGTGCAGAATGCCGGAGGCTAGTCACACCTAGATTTTTAGCGGTCTTTCAAAAAGAGCCATGATGAGAGGGCTCATCCCAGGGAAGTAAGAAGGGATTGACGCCTTCGCTGTATGGCCATATAAGTAGAGCAAAGAGAAGCATCTGCATGCAGAAGGACACTTGTTGTTATTCTTTTTTTCTAGTTTGTTGCAAGAGATTGCGTTCATACAACAGCTTCAGACTCAATAGAGGAGCGCTGAGGCAGCAGTTTGGGCCCAGCGGAAGGAAACAAAGACAATTCATTCCTTTTTCCTGCCTTATTGAATTGGCCAGCAAACCAGAGTCAAATAACAGTTAAAAAGAAGCAATGGGTTAGATGTTATTGTCTTCCTAGGACAGTCAAATACGTTGGAATTTGATTAAGGAGTTGAGTTGCAAAGTAAAAAAAAATTTAAAACACTACACACACAACACACACACACACACACACACACACACACACGTATCCCCGTCAACTAGGGAAAACTGGTTAGAAAATACCAAGATCACACAATGGAGTGAAATCATAGGAAAATAGACCTGAGAAAGGCAGCAGCATTTCTAGTTAAGTGGAAGGAATTAGATCGATGGCCTGTGTGCTCTTCTTCACACTTCTAGGTAGCAAGTACTATGTTAACAGTTCCCAGGGATAGAGCTCCTTCATTCCTTGTAAGCCAAAAACAGAGTAGGTCCTCCTCCCTTTAGAGACGAAGAGGCTGAAGTTCAGTCTAAGAAGCTTTCCCAGTCAAGATCGAGTCCACCCTTAAAGCTCGACCTCTGGCATGCTGTGTGTATCAGCCTCGGGCACTCTGCTCTATACCATGGTCTGGGGTTCTCTAACTGCAGGCTTAGACACTTGAGGCTGTAGCGATTCCTCCTTGTACACATTGCCAGCCCCGTGTGAGCTGTTGTGGTGAGTCAGGAAAGAGCAGAGTGTGGAAGTCCATGTTCATTTGAATATGCACAAGAGCAGGGCTCCCGGGCCTAGCACGGCAGTGAAGAGTTTGAATAGGTGCTACTAATATACTAGACTTTAAAAACAACAAAAATGCCAGGAGGCTGAGGATTGTGAGTTTAAGGCAGCTTGGATTATATGGTAAAACCCTGTATTGGGAAACAAAACTGGATCTAGGAGGATGGCTGGGTCAGTAAGGCATTGGTCTTGCATGCATTTGACTGAGTTCCCCAGAACCTGGGTAGAGTTGCTAGGCACAGGTGGTACATGCTCATTATTGCGGTCCTGGGAAGATGGAGACAAGAGCATCCCAGGGCTCCCTGGTCACCCAGTCTAGCAGGCTCGATGAACTCCAGGTTCAACGAGAGACACTCTATCAAGGGAGGTGAGATGTGTGTTGTTTCAGAGGATGAGGCCTCTGTGTGCTCATGCACACATACACAAAAGCAAAAATTCTCTCTACGTGTGTGCCAGTGCACACTTGAGAAGGACAGCGGGCAACTCTGTTGAGCCTCTCTCCACCTTTGGGTTCAAAGGGTCAAATTCAGGTCTTCAAGCCTTGGCAGCAAGTGCTTTGGGCCTAGGACCTATATCTTGCCTGTTCTGCTTTCAGGGATTTGAAAGGTGGTCTTGTTCTAGAGCCCAGGCTGGCTCTCTACAGCAGCCTTCCCAGGACTGGATGATAGGCAGGAGGTATCTTGCCCAGCTTCTTACTTGCATAGTATAGAAGTAAACATGTTTGGAAATTACTGAAAGAGTAGAACCATTTGAGTAGCGCTGGGCTGTGGTTGTATCTGGAAGCCTGGTGTGGTGGCGATGGTTCAGTTTTCTGAATTAGTGAGGACCTAAACAGCAAGGACACTGCACAGAATGTCCTTAGGCTACTTAGCTTTAATTATTTATGATATTTACTGTAAGCGCCTATGGTATATGTTTGTAAAAATATCGGAAGCCATACTGATGCACAGGTTTGGTGAGCCCTCCTAGAGATCTCTGGTTAGGTTGGTTCTCTAAGTTGAAATGGTTGCCATTGTCTGCCTGGATGTTAAATTAAAGTCAAGTCTCAGCACAAGCTGGGCGAGAATGCACCTCTCTGCAGACGAGGATCTTCTCCACTCTTAAGTTAGCCAGTCTGTGTGTGAACAGCGGGAGATCAGGTATTGGGCGCAACAAAGAGTGGGTGAAGGTTGCTTGTGGAGTTTTCGTGGTTGGCATGTTTTGCCCAGAGCCTCTTAGATTTCTGAGTAGCCCCAGGACACACTGGGTCAAATTCGGTCTCTGACTTTGGGTGTCAGTTTCTTGACTAGGGAACCAGAAGTTACCCTAGACCATAACTCCTTTTAGCCTTCACAGCTTGAAGCAATCTGGTGTCTTCATTTTCAGGCAGGAGTCTTTGAGTTGTTCTTCTGCGAGGAAGTTTTGTTACTTAGTAACTGCAAGGGATAAAATGTGAATAGAAAAAAATGTTGCGCTATCAAGTGTGGTCCAGTGACAGCCCCATGGTGTTACTTAATTGTCTCCAAGTTTATCTTTTCTTTTGTAAACTGGAGGAGTGGGCTGGGCACCATGAGACATGCTCTTAATCCCAGGATTTGGGAGGCTGAAGCAGGAGGATTGCAGTCATATGGGCTACAGAGCAAGATCGCGTGCCTGTGAAAACAGGAGGAGTATATCAGTTATTCACTGCCTCGCTGCCAATCAATCTGATTCTTTGCTTGAAACAATCACCTATTGTGTGCACCATCTGTGGCTCAGGAATTAGGCTGTGGCTTGGCTGGATCTTTCAGGTTAAACTTTGTCTTGAGGGTGAGTCAGAGTGTTGTATAGGGCTGTGGTCCTATCTGAAGGCTTGCCGGGAAGGACCCACTACTGAGCACCCCCCAGTGTTGAATGGCTGCCCTCCCTCAAAAGCTTGCAGGCAAAGAAGCCCTCTGTTGCTTGTTCACTGGAGGGCACCCCGCTTTGTCTAGAGTGGCTTCCGACATGGTGCTTGGCTTCTGTAAACTCATTTCACAAGCGCCAGCCTGTGGCTTCTGGTCCTTTCCCATTTGCATTCTGCTGGTGAGAAGCTGGTCACTGTACCTATACCTCATGCCCAAGGAGAGAAAGGATTACCCAGGAGATGAATGGCAGGAGGGAAGGTGGTTTCCTGTAAAGGCTGTTTGCCTGGGATCATGGTTTGTTAAGCCATGAGGAACATCTTAGATAGATGTTCAAAGTTGATTACTCCTTCTATGCCCACCATGAATTTGAAAATAATAATAATAATAATAATAATAATAATAATAATGCCTTCATTGGAGCAGTCTATGGTGTTTAGTTGAGTGAGACTCTGGGAATAGTTCAGAATGTAGAAGAGGGAGTCGTCCCAATGTCTGACAATCTATTGTCCTTTCTCAGTCCGGCCTTGAAGTGTCTATTGGCTGGACAGTTAGACCCATGACTTTGTGCCCTGTGTCTCCTGGGTGTGGTACATGCTGTGTAATTCGAGAAGGACAGGGGTGCTGGGCCTCTGCAGGTGCCCAGTGTGTTTCTATGGGTTAGGCAGCTGTGTAGGGAAACACCCAGGATCCTTGCAAGCCATGGGCTGGAGTAGCCGAGCTTCCTGCGGTTGTCCGTCCCTTTTGGTGTCTGCATGTGGCCATTAGACCAGGCAGTCAGGGAGGAGGAGACTGACCTGGCACGTCTTCTGGTTAAAGGATACTCCAGTGGGTTGAGCAGGGTGCCAGACATTGCCACAAACCCTAGGAAATGAGTAAGGAGAAAAAAAAAAAAAAAAAAAGCAAAGGAGAGTCCTCCCTCAGAACAAGCTGGGCTTTGTGCAGAGCGGGCTCTAAGTATGAAAAGCCCATTGTTCCCAGATGGCTTTTAATTAATACTCTGCACTCACACCCATCGGTCGGCAGCAAGAGCCGCCTCCTTCCTCCCTTTTCCACATGGTCTTTGTCCTTCACTTTGGTGCCCTGGGGACAGGTCTAGGGACAGGATGGGAGACTGGGAGAGGTTGTTGAGTGTTGAGGAGAGCGTGGACACACAGGACTCCTCACTCTTTGTCCTGTTCCGGATTCTTAGTTGGGCCCGTCCCTCCACCTGCTCTAAAACATCCCTTTGAGTCTGTAGGTTGGGAGCCAGCTCTGTCCCCTGTGGGGTTCTGGGAAGAAGGCCCAGCCTTGGCGGGCTCCAGGGCACTGCGCACACCTTTTCTTGCCTACAGCCAGAGCAGGGAGCCAGAAGCGAACGATGTTTTGGTTTCCGTTTCTCCCCGACTGCCCTGCTCTTAGAGATGAATCTGGACCGAGGAAGCTTTAGCTTGCCAGTGATGCTTTCTAGATCAAACTGTGAGCTCTGTGGGTGGGGTGAGTCCAAATTCAGGAGAGAGATGGTGCAGTTCATTGGATGGTGTAAAGAAAATGGGACCCCATCCTGAGTGGTGCACGTTGTGTGTCTAGCTTCACCCCTCCTGCAAAGCTGCTCCGTATCTGCTCCGCTTTGGTTCTCAATAGCCCGGGGTCCCATCCGTGAAGCAGTAGATAGAATGATCAGGTCTGAGTCAGTGACGTCCAGCCCTGGACTAAGCTGACAACTGTGGACTTTTTCTTGTGCCTCTCTGTATGCGAATGATTACATTACATAAGGCATCACCTCAGCCAATCATTTGCGTGAGTTTCCATCATTTTGTATGTATGTATGTATGTATGTATCCTGGCAAGCTGGGTTTGACCAGAAGCGGTTTGGTGTGATCATGAGTTGGGTTGGAAGCAGAGTGTTTCTGATGATGGACAACACAGTCGGCTGTGTGGCCAGCGCGGAATTAGTTCCCTGTGGGTAAAGACACAGGATTTCTTAAGAGGGTTTTAAGTCATGAAACCCCAAGCAGGGTTAATGATGGATAAGGCCTTAGAGAAGGTCTGATGAGCCAGCTGATCTCAAATGGAATCAATAAGTTGTGCAGGATTCCTTGAAGATCTGGCCACTCTAGCACCAGCGAGCTTAACTTTGTGACATGTCATCCAAACGCAGCAGTGAGCGCTGTGACAAAGAGTCTCTAGGAGTTCTGTAGTGACAGTAGGAAGAGCAAATGGGAAACTGTTACAGAGAGACCCGGAATAGAGTTGGGGTCTAAGATTTCATCAGCAGAGGGGCCTGTGCCTTCAGCCCCAGGTCAGATGTGGCCACTGAGCACAAGCTAGGTTGTCCTGAGAGCATAAGATTCAACTGCATATTTTACCCAACGTTTGACACCAGGTGCTAGATAGTGGGGTAAATAAAATGTGTTACCATCCAGCTTGCCTTACGTATTCATCTTTTTAAATTTAAAATCCTAGTACTAGCTCCCATATTTGTTGGCTTTTGAGATGGGATTTTTTTTTTTTTTTTTTTTTTTTTTTTTGAGACAGGGTTTCTCTGTGTAGCCCTGGCTCTCCTGGAACTCACTCCAAGCTGGCCTTGAACTCAGAAATCCACCTGCCTCTGCCTCCCAAGTGCTGGGATTAAAGGCGTGCGCCATCACGCCAGGCGAGACAGGATCTTGATTATGTGTCGTGTAGGCTGGTATGTGAACTCATGGTAATCCTCCTGCCTCAGCCTCCTTGAGTGTTGGACTTAACAGGTGTCAGCCATTATGCCTGTCATGTGGAGGATTTAGAGCAGTGGTTTTCAACATTCCTAATGCTGCGATCCCTTAATACAGTTCCTCTTATTGTGGTGACCCCACAACCATACGATTATTTGTGTAGATACTTCGTAACTGTAATTTTGCTACTCTTATGCAAATATCTTTTTCCGGTGGTCTTAAGTGATTCATGTGAAAGGGTCATTCGACCTCCCCTAGGGATTGTGACCCATAGGTTGAGAACTGCTGACTTAGATTAGGCATAGCTTGTTGTTGGTCAGTGGTGAACTTGGTGGGAAGTCAGTTTTTGTTTTGTTTTGTTTTCTGTAGTGGAGAGTGCTATAAGTGATATCATGATGAACAGTCTGTATTTGCTTCTTAGACTAAGCTGCTGTACACAGATTCTCCTCAGATGGCATCCTTTCCAGCTGTGGCCACACTATGAGCAGGAGGATAGCTTCGCCCATGCTTGTGAGATAGGAGTGTCCTTTGCAGGGTAGGGACTCTGGGATTGGACCCTGAGGTGACTTTTGCTCAAGAGCTTCAGCAGCCCTCTAGGGTAGGTGACAGCTGTTGCTCAGCCTGCGAGACCTTTAAGGAAAGGCAGTAATTGCTCAAACAGGCCCCTGGACCCTCTGAATGCGATCATGCAGGTTACATGGGCTCCAAGTGAGATAGTGCCTTGAATTCTTCAGTGATCTTAAGAATGCTATGATATGGTGCTTAGCATATAGGAGGCCCTAGATCCCTAGCACTAAAACAACCAACCAACCAACCAACCAACCAACCAAAAAAAAACCCAAAATCAGAAATGGTTGGGGTGATAGGGAAGCTTCACATGGAGTCTGTCTGTGAAGGTCAAGGGCTTCCTGTGGGGCCCTGGGCTCAGTTACCAGCAGTACAAAGAACAAAACCGTAAGACAGGACCCACCATGCCGCCCCAGGGTCTTTCTAGAAAGCAACGCTGAGTTTCTGTTGGTGATTTTCCATCTCAAAGGGGGCTTAGATGGGTCTCTCTCTGAGCAAGAACTGTGGTTCTCTTTTAAGAATACCAGCCTCTCTCCTCCCTGCATAGAAGGTGACTTCTTTTTTTTGGTGGTGGTGAAAGTCCTGCCTCATTCTTAGCCTTTCTGGTGGAAGGGTTGAAGATTCGCAGACTGGCCTTCAGTAACAATAGCTTTGGGACCAAGAGGAACGAAAGGGATCTTTGTAGTGATCCTGTGTCCACAGTACTGGTCAGACTAGTTCATACCTGGTTGATTGTTATCAGTAAAGTAAACTTAACTCTATGGCCAGAAACAAGCCTGTAGCATCTAGCAGCTTCGATTCACCAGGTGAAGCCGCTGTGGCCACAGCAGTCTGCACATTTCAAGGGTTGCAGGTGGGAAAGCCGGGGTGTTTGTGCAGGGAAAGAGGTCCTTAAACCCCCCACCCCCAAGTCTGGCCCCTTCCCTGTAGACTTACAGTGGGGTTACGAGTCTCATTTTGTTACGAGATTTGCCTTGTCTTGTGGAAAGTCGAGGGCTCATTGGTAGCTTATTGGTATTCGGTGAATGTCTGGGTAGCCACGGGGTGGTGAAGTCCAGCCCCTTCATCAAGGGTTTGCTTGGTGTGCTGGTCACACGGGTTTATAGAAGATGAAAGGCCACCGTCTCTGCCTGTAGGAAAATGATATCCAGTAGGACCAGCCATTATCCGGGCAAATAATTACCTGCATTTAAGCGCTCAGACGAAACGGAGAATCAACATTCTTAGTAGGGAGGAAAGCCACAGCAGGATGGGACTTCTTGAGCAGGTTGTGAAATCCCAGGGCCTGAGGGCCCTGGGTGGCTCAAACTATACCTGCATGATTTTGCCTTTCAGTTGCTCTGTTCTCATCTGACCCTCTCACAATCACAGCCGTCCCTTGGCCAGATCCAAGCCTTCCCCGGGTCACGCTGCTGTTGCCGAGGCTCCTCGGAGCTCTGCGATCTGCCTGAGGTCCTACAGTCGGAGCACCAGGCCTCCCCTCGTGGGGTTCATGGGCCGACTCCTTTTGCGCTTGCTGCCTGGCACACCACATCCCTGGCTCAGGATCTCTTCCGAGGCTGGGATTGCTTGAAGACTGGCAGCCTTTGTGTGTTTCATAGGAGAGGAATTTGGGGGCTGGCCTTGGGAAGAGGCCTATGACAGCTGTAACTGTGGATGTGATCGGAGGGACAAAGAAGTTGTCCATCAGACAGGTTTGTGCCAGCAGTTTAATTTCCTTTATTTCAGGACTGGAAGTTATTTAAATTACTTTATAGACTTCCTGCTTCCTTACAAGAGCTCATTAAGTAAGTGCAGGCTGAACTGCTTCATTGCCATAATGGAGTGCCTGGACTTGCAGTTCTCATTCTGCCCTCTAGGGGGTCAGGAGCCGAGAGGAGCAGAAGGAAAACATGGACAGCCCAATTAGATAACTTTTTTTGAAGTTCACATTCATTCATTCATTCATTCATTCTGTGGGCATGTGTGTGGGTGCACGTGTTGTATGCCCAGTGTATGGAGGTCAGAGGACAGCTGTGAGAGTCCATTCTCTCCTTCTGCCCTATGGGTCCTTGGTCTCAGGTGGTCAGGCCCGGCAAGCGGGCACCTGTAGGCACTGAGCTGCCTCACTGGCTGTGGCGACTCTTAATAGGTGCCCCATGATGGATTGACATAGGGGATCTAACTCAAGTGTAAACAACTACCCAGTATTCTGAAGTCTGTTGTCTGTTTCCTGCATCTTGTTAACTTCACTATAATTCATGTTCTGGAGAAGTGGCAGGATGCTCATCTGGCTTTACAGTTTGGGACCCTAACTACTGTTTCTGTGATTGGAGCAAAAGCTAAGTGGAGTTTTATAATCAGGAACATGGACCGAGAAGGTCATAGAGTCTCTGGGTGATTTTGCACATTGTGTTGGTGTGACGTTTGAATCATTTAACCCTCTGATTTACTTGATAGGAAAGTTTTCAAATGAATTCCAGAATCGTATTACAGCTCTTAAGTCCAGGTCTCGAAAAGCCTCGTTGCCTAAATGCTTTACCTTCAGACATTCCAAGAAAATCGTATTTGGACGACCAAGAAATATTCCTTGTACATCTTTAATTGTCCCATCTGTCCAGGGGAAGGGGAAAACCGGCCCTAGAGGGCAGAACCGAACAGGTTGCAGAATGCTGGCTAGGAACAGTAGCCACAACAAACAACTGTTTTGAGGACAGAGATGGTACCAGTGTCAAGCTGTGGCTGGCTCCCTGCAGATGTGCAAGCCAGCTGTTTACCCACCTCCCTCCCGGGAAAAGCTGGAAAAGGTTGAAGTCGGACAGGCGCCACATCCAAGAGGACCTTCCTGGACCCAGTGACTTTTGACCTATTACTGTTCAAAGTCACCCGGTACGAGCCACCACTATTCAGTGTGTGCTAAGTTTTTTTGCTGACCCGGAAGGTCCTGAGCACTCCCCGGAATTACCGTCCTCTAGGGTCAGGGTGGGGGAGAGTCACTCTTCTCTTTCGGGCAGACAAGAATATTTCTAAAGCTGGAGTATATCACAGCGACTTAAATATAACCCGAGTCAGACCTGCGCGTCTACACGAAGGCCCAGTTTTAAATATTCATTTACAACATTAAGCGCTGTAATTTCTTCATAAAGAATTCTAAAATAATAAAGATGACCTGGTAGGCAGAATTCCCTTGTATTTTTCTAAAAGCTTTTCATAAGGTCCCTCATAAAAGATTAAGAGACAAGAAAAAAAAAAAAAAGAAAAACCACAGTGTGGCACAGAGTCCTGTTGTGGATTAAAAAGTGATTAAGTGGTAGGGAACACGGGGAAGCTGGGGAGACCCACTGCTCATAGCAGGGAGAGGTTAATCGAGGGGCGTCCGAGGACTTTGTCATGGGGGCCAGAGTTATTAAGTATATTAATTGTTTGGAGAAGCAAATGGATGGTGAACTCGTGCAATCCACGGCCGCTACCCTGGATTTTGTGACTTGGGTTTGACACAGACGTGTCTGTCCTGAGTGCATCGGGAAGCCACCTGGTACTCCGGTAGGAAAGGAAACTTAAGTCCATGGCATGGTTAGATGGGTAGCTAAGGCGACTTCAGAGCCTGTGGCCTCTCCCAGGGAAAGACTTCCAGGAGTTCTCATGGGTACCAGCAGCTCCGGAAGCCACTAAAGCAGCAAGCAGGTCTATGACCTTGGAGTGGAGGTAGGCACTTTAGAAGGATGGCACTGATACTTGTGGGCAGCGAGGTAGCTGGGAGGTGGCCTGTTGAAGTCTAGTAGAATACTCAAAGCATAAACAGGAATCCAAAGCCCTGAAGTGTCCCCCCCACCCCGTCTCGCTTGCTCTAGCCATATTTATTTCATATGTGTGGGTACACTGTCACTGTCTTCAGACACAGCAGAAGATAGCATCGGATGCCCATTACAGATGGTTGTGAGCCACCATGTGGTTGCTGGGAATTGAACTCAGGACTTCTGGAAGAGCAGCCAGTGCTCTTAACCGCTGAGCCGTCTCTCCAGCCCCACTCAAGTGTCATCTAAGGTGACCGGTGCTGCATGTTTAGTTGAAATGGTGATAGATTCTAGACACGCTCGAAGGGTGTCGGTGGGCCAAGCAGTCCTCTGCTGGGTGTCCTGCCTCTCGCATCTCCTCCTGATGCTTCCCTGATGCTAATTTCCACATTCCTTCTGAGGCTGAGATGAAACTTCACTATGCATGTCTGCCTAGCTCGAGAGCATGCATTTTCTGAGCAGGCTCCTCCAGGCAAGCCTCAGACATCTTCCTTGGCCACTTGCCTTTGTTTACCCATTTTCTCTTGTAGCTCCCCAGCTCTCTTACCCACGTCGCACTTTAATTAATCCTTGAAAAGTGCTGGCCTCCCTCAGCAATGTTGCTGAGTCCTTCCTTTTTGCCTGTGAGCAGATAGATGCATCTGTGTGGGTTAGAGGGATGCAGCGGGGGGGGGGGGGGGGGGATCTCTGACAAGGCCCCTCCAGGGGATTTTTGCATCCTTGGTCCAGCCCAGTTAGAAGCTGCAATTACTGCGTGGTGGCTAATTACCCTGCCTGACGTTAGATCAGTGGACAGAGAGGGCTCTGAGCCTGTCAGCAGAGGTCAACCAGAGGTCCTCTCACTCAACAACCCTCCCGTGATAGCTGGACACAGAGAAAGCTTTAATGGGCAGAGGCTGAGAGCACGCTCTGGTACGGGTCTTCGCTGGGGGATGGGAAAGCCAGAAGGCCCTTGATGACTGAAGAGGTCACAGAGGCTGATAACCCTTCATACGACCCTTCCCAGGAAGCCTGAAGGAAGGAGGAGAGAAGGAAGAAGGAGAAGGCTTCCCCTTAGAGATGATGCTTAGCACAGAGCCAGATAGATACAGAGAGGAGCCTGGGACATGGTGCTTAGATGGATGGTGACTCTGTGGCTGACTATTAGAAAAGTCAGTTTTACCCGGGCTGAGAATGGGATACCTCGGGGCATTGTTTTTGTTGTGTCTTGGAGTCTGTTCGGTCCCTGCTATTTGATGTATGTTTTTTGAGTGGGCTCTCTAGGTGAAACTGTACAAAACTGCTTTTGCCTCATCCCTAAGGAAGTAAAGGTGGGTGTTAGTTACGTTGCTCAAGCAAACACAGGGCATGTCGCACTCACCCGATTGTCCTGTAGCCCATGCTAGACCATGGCTTGGTACTCCATGTGCTTGGTACTCCAGAGAATAAATATGAAAAAGACACTGGGCTGAAATCTGAGAACCCCTTTATCTTCTACTTCACCCTCCACAGTTTGGTTACCCCAGCTCACCCATGGCCTAAAAACACTAGATGGAAAATTCCAGAAGGGAGGCATTTGTAAGTTTTAAGTAACGTTTACTATAGCGTATTGTTAAGGTTATTCTCTTGGCCATTAGTTATGGTCGTTAACCTGCTTATAAACTGATAAACTTACAAACTGAGCGTTCACCAGAAGAGGACTAGCATATTTAGAATTCACTCGTACCTACAGTTTCAGTTCAGTCAGCCAGCGTTCATGCATGATACTTGGCAAATGCCCCCCCCCCCCCCGAGTTGTAACCCACAGTCACTTGTGGGTTCTAGATGATCCACCTGCTAGGTTGTCAACCCAGAGCAGATGTGATTTAACCCTTGTACGTCTGCTGTGTGTGTACTAGAGTAGTACCACCCACTGCGCCTCACTATTTTGATATTATTATACTAATATTGTATCACACTGTAAACTATTCCGTACTATATGCTGTGCCACGCTAGACACTATACCAACACTACGAAGTATATACTATACTATATTATATCTACTAAATACTACTGTATAAACTTTGCTGTGTACAGGGTTTCTTTGTTATTGGTGCTCATCAAAGTGTTGAGTGTCTTTCCCATAGCTGCCTGAGTGCATTATTAGCAGGGGGTGGGGGTGGGGCGACAGGTTAAAAAGAGAAAGGCCAGAGGAAAAGAGGGTATGTTGTCTCTTGGTGGGTTGCTTCTGAGGTTCCTGCATAGCTGTGACAAGGCCCTGTGTTGTATGTCTCTATTCTGGCTGGGACTTCGCCAGTGTTCCTCATACATGTCAGGGACAGAGCGGTACTCTGGCTGAACTCCGCTGCTAATGTTCCTGTGCAGTTTGGAAGCAATTCCTGCACTCCCTGTTGTGCGTTTCTTCAGGTACGATGGGTTTGTCGGGCTTCTGAGGTCAGGATGGGGCAGGACGAAGCGCTGTTCTGGACCTTAGGCTTTGCCAGAGTTGGGAGGGGCAACCTAGTCCCCTTGATCACTTGAAGGGGAAAAGTCGCTTAAGTTTTGACTTGGCTGAGCCTGAGCTGGATTAGGGTATAGCACTGTTTGTCCCCTGTGTTCATAGACAGAAGAGAGCCTGGGTCCTAAGTTGGGGGAGTTCAGCTAGAGAGGCCCAGGGACTCCGCTGTGGAGTCTGGAGACCCAGGAAGGGGAGATAGGACCCGAGGAGCTGCTGCTCTGAGTGTCTCGTCTGGAGCCGGGGACGCCTCAGGCCTGTGCATGAGACATGCTTCACAAAACTCAAGATTTCCCGAACATCCGCCCCTGGGTGCTGACTACCGCCACTTCCCCCCATATAACTTCACACTGGTGTAATTAACATATAATTTGATACCTGGAGCTTGATGTTGGGTGGAGCTGGAGCGGATTACTCAGTCTTTAGCAATTCCAGACTGGGTTATAGAACTCTGTGTGCTACGCCCCTGTTCTCTGGTTACTGTCTTGTTTTCTCTTCACCCTGGCTAGCTATTTCTTCTCTCCTGAAATGATTCTACAGTGCGTTTTTTTATCACTTAAACACACAGCGGGCTGTTGACTTACACACGCCGTCCGCCTGTTTGTCTAGTATGGTTGGCCTTAGAGCTCTCCTCTCATCTGTTGATGAGAGCCGATGGCCCTGTAGTTCGTCATTTCATTTCCTGTTTCTTAATCCAGGAAGTGCCACTGGCATTAAAAAAAAATGCAGTAATTATTAGAGGAGAGTACGGATGGAGAACGCAAATGGTTTTATGCTGTAGATTTGTAGAGTATGCTGATGGTTATGTTTAGTTGGAGAAATTTTTTGTTCTGTTGATGCTTGTACTAACTTATCTCTTACCTGTGCGTGCAAAGATACAAAGGCCGGCCGTATGAACACACTGACCCATTTCTGAGGATGAGTTAGCACCTTTGGAAGCCCACAGGATAGCTTGAAAATAAACCCAGATAGCCACATGTTCAGTACGTAGGCAGTCAGAGCTGTTTGGGTAACAGATATCCATGGGGCCAATGCAGAAAGGGCTGGAATGGATTCTGTAAAGATCCGAGGCCCGTGGCTTCCTCCTGGCGTGTTTTGTCTTTCAGTGAGTGTGCACACTTCTGTGGGCTATGGGGAAGGTGGGAACCGAGGTAGCTCCAGGTCTAGCTCCTTGTTCCTGCCCTGCATTGCACTTTTGTAAGCCATTCGGGGTTTCAGAACTTGACTTTGGAAAGCTTCTAAATTTGTTCTTAGCAGGTTGATTTATTTTGTTGAGGTCAGATTAGAGCTAATGGCCCTAATGGTTTACAGTGTTCCTAAATGGTTCTTAGCACTTAGGCAGGCTCGTATGGCCATTGTGGGCGGGTTTCCAAGTGTGGACCATATGATTCATATACATACATATATACATATATATATATATTTGTTATTTGTTTATATATTATATGCTTAATATAGAAAACAAATAACATGTATATTTATCGTTGAAGTTATTGTTAAGAGTCCAAGTGCTATGTGGAAATGAGGTTGAAAGATAACACCAGAATTACTTTAAATATTAATCTTGTTTTGGTATCAAATCCAAGGAGGCATTTGTCAGTATGGATCTTATGGTCATATGCGAGTGACCGAGACTCCTGCCCAAAGTTGGGTGGCTCGTGGCTGCCCTTTGCCCTTTCCCCGGGAGTGTGCTGTTTGTGAAATGGCGTCATGGAGAAGCCTTCTGTTTCCCACAGCCATGCATTCCTGGGTGCCAAACGGCTCCTGTAAGAGCAGGCACCCATGTGAAGATGATCCCTGCTACATCCCTTCCAGCCATGCTGTGGTACCTGTGAGTTCACGGCCAGGTCTTTGGCAAAGAGATTACACCCTGCGCAGAACTGGCTCCGTGTTTCTGATTTCTGTATGATTGGGAGTAGGTGAGGCAGAGCCAGGTGTCTACAAAGGAGGTGCATGCCTCTGCTTGTCTCCAGAATTAACTGTACATGGGAATGCCCGGGCTCACTCTGTGGCTTATAGCCTTCCGGGGCTGCTGGCAGCAGCTAGAGGGCAGAGGCTGCTTGCTCTACCTCAGTAGAAGGGGTTGGAGACCAGGTAGGAGAACTTGGTAATTTCCTCTCTGAACTTTAGTGGGGGAGGGGGGAGGAGACTAAGATGCAGCCTCCCCATCCTCCAGCTTATGCGAATCAGCCACCCTGCGTCATTTTCCTCAGTTGCAAAAGTGATGTTACAGGCCCCATCCAGGCAAAGTACCTTGTGGGTTAAATCCTTTGGCTGCTGTAGATCAAGCCAAGAGTTATTGAGGGCCAATGGGGCTCATCTTCCAAAGTCTAGTGGAACGGCTACTGGGCTCTCCCAAAGTATGAGTTCCCTTTTTTTTTTTTGTTTGTGCTTTGAAAGAAACACGTTTTTGTGGAGGATTATGGGGCTATCACACTTTGTCTCAGGACTCCATGGTTTTCCACCAAGCACTCCAAAGAGTGCCGGGCTACCCGAGAGACACCTCCTGTTGAGAAACACGGCCCAGTTCATCGTGATGGTGCGGGTTCTCCTCTCCATCCCAAAGCAGAGAGCTGTGTTTGTGGTGCAGGAGTCAGTTACACTCAGCTGATGCCCTGGGTGATGATAGAACTTAGACCTGAGTCCCGCTCAGCAGCCCAGGCCACTGCGGGCCCAGGTTGCTAGCAGCACAAACTAGAGTCTGTGGATGGTATTCAGGCAGTCCCTCAGCCACCAAGTTCTCCAGAGAAGAAGTTTTAATTACCAACCAAGGTGATGTGGTTTGTTTTTTTTTTTTTTTCAATGTGTTATAACAAATGGATGTTAGGCTCAGGAGCCCAGAACAGCCTCTCTATCAATCACAGCAGGCAGTTATCACATGGTAGGCTCCAAGGAGGAACTGTGTGCGCCCCAAGTGTCTGATGGCTGGCTGTACTTCTCTTCCACAGGGCGAGGGGTCAGACTAGTTCCTTAGGCTTCTTAGTGAAGTGCTCCACCTAGGACCTGCTGCAGTGGCTTTTCCTACTAGCCTCAGGAGTGAGGCTTGCATTTGGGTAGAAAGCAGGAGTTTGAGGGATTGGCTCACATGAAAAGACCTTGAAATGGCCAATCTTTATTAGTTTTGTAAACAGCTTTGGGAAGCGCTAGGAGCATCTTGCAGGGACCCTGCAATTATCATAATAAACAGTTTTATCATCTTCTTGGCAATCAATATTGTGGCTTATGCTGCTTTAGTATCTCAGTGGTATTGATTACCTTAACAACTGTGCTGCGGTCAGCTCCCATTAACCCTTGCTCCGCTGGCACTGTCTGCGCCTTCCACTGTTGGAAGTCGCAGTCCAAGCAAGTGCCGGAATTTGACAGCTGGCCAGTGAGGCCAATATGGCTTTTATCTCAAAATGCCAGGGAGAAGGAAGGGTTTTAAAGAGCAGATCTGGAAGCCAGTGCAACTTCGTAGAGGTTGTTTAGCAGCACACACCTTGTGTGTGCCTGTCTGTGAATGAGTGCGTGGGTATACGTGTGCACACCAGAGACAGTAAGTTACAGCAGTTGGGTTGTAACCAGTGAGTGACTCAGGAGTCTGAATGTTGAAGAGGAGAAATTCTGCTCATCTCTATCATTCATTCCAGTGATTATTTTTCACCTGTCCTGGGGGACGGATTACTGTGTGTAGAATTCAGTGGAGGCCTGAGGCAGCATGCAACAGGCAAACCCGGCTGTCCATGTGCTAGTTTCTCATCCGCCTTTTGCTTTTAGAGAGAAACCACTTATCTCAGAACAGTGCTTGTAGCATTCGGGTTCCCCAGGACCAATGAGCATCTGAGGTGAGACGGTCTATCGGTAGATGACAGAATGCCGGAGGTGGCTTTTGGTGCCACAGGAGATTTTTATCACCTCCACTGGCTGTCCTGTCTCTGGTCTGGTTAATGTTTATAGGCTCCTTCCCTTCTGTTGGAATGAAGGTGACCAGGGCAGTTTTCCCTAGTAGAACAGCTAGAGTTCACCCCCTACCCCACCCCACAGCTACTAAGCCAGGGGCAAGGCCTGTCATGTAGGGGCTCAATAATATTAAACGGCAGTCATTTGGAACAAGATCTTGCTAGTGGGATCATGTTGATTGTAGTGTGTGTGTGTGTGTGTGTGTGTGTGTATGTGTTGGCTTTTCTGGATGCTTTTATTTTTTCAAGTGCTCTGTTTCTTTTAAGTGAGAGAGATGTATATGTGTGTATATGTATCTTTACCTGTATAGAACTGGGACTTGGACTCCGCTATGACAGCAGAGGGTTCCCTGAGGAAAACACCCATAGATGAATGAAGTTTGCAATGAAAATGAACCTTTTTTTTTTTTCCTGTGTGGTTTCATGTAGATATGTGCATTTTGACTAGGTCATGATGCACGAATACTGTTTACATGTTTATATAGGTACATGTTATATATTTATATTCATAGATATTAATATACATGTCGGTATGTACACATTTACTGATGGGTATATATACATACACTAACTGTGTGTATATATAAATATTGAAAAAAGGTTTCATTGAGTCCAGGGAATGAGCGTATGCATCACCGCAGGCCTTAACCCTCTTGGCCCACTGAAGACTGTGATAGGGGCCCTTGACATTGCACATCCCATAACACAGGTGCTCCTGAGCTTGAATGGCATTGACCTGTCCTGTCTCGGGAGGGAATTTTGAAAGTTTTGAGAGCACAAGTTTCATAGAGGATCCAGAGGAGGCTCAAGGCAGGACTGGATCAGGGAAAGGGTGAACTGGGTGACTTTCTTGATGCTGCCTGTGGCTTTCTTTTCCCAGAGAGGGAGCCAGGTGCTGTGTGATTCCAGTGAGAGTCAAGGGATGGGCTGGAGGGGGGACAAGCAAGTGTAGTTAGAGGTGTCGCTCACGCCCTAGTCAGCCAAAAGTCTGTGCTTTAACTCACTCCGAACAGCAAGACTGAAGCTTGTAGGCTGAGATTGGCATGGTCAGGGTCCTAAGTGGGCCTCTGCAGTGGCATCAGGACACAGGCTTGCTGGGCAGGGTCATAGGTGAGACTCTGCAGTGGCATCAGGACACAGGCTTGCTGGGCACCAAGCTTACACCACAGTATTGAGGAGACAGATCTATGCAGGTGAGAGAGAGGGGCCTCTGGAAGCAAGTGTGGTCAGGGAATGGAGAGTTTGCATGAGCCATGGCATGAGCAGGCCTTCCCTTTGGATCCCATCCTATGAGGTCATCCTCCTGTAAGTAGGGGTCTCTAGGGTCCTGGGTCTCTATTTTGGCCCCTCTTCTGCCCCTCATCTTTCTGCCCAGAATGCTTTGATTCCACAAATGAGAAAGCTTTTACTTTTAATGCCAGCGTTCTTCCTGCAGCTGTCACGTGGGCTCCAATGGCTGTCGTTGGTTATTCGTTGATGGGAGCTGGGGCTTTCAGGGATCCACCCCCACAGCAGACAGTCACATACTGAAGTCACGCGTGCACACAGAATGGATCATCCTACTGAAGGGAGCGAGCCAGTGTTTGGTTTGATATAGATACGTGTGCTTTGGGTGGCGGCTACATCGTGACGCTTTATATACTACCTGTTGTCTTTAACCTTAGCCCCTTAACCAAAGCAGCTCCTGTAGGTCTGGCCTCAATCACATGAGGAGCTTTGAGGTGTCCATAACTTACTCCCTCATTCTGCCGACGGAGTGAGCGAAGCGGTCAGATTACTTCTGGCGGTGGGGCTGAAGTACGGGTGTCCAGGCAGAGCCCGTAGCTGTGCTTTTCTCAACTGTAACTGTACTGCGGGTTCTGTTCATTCTCCTGCCTGCCCACCTTGCTCTGGAGACAGGGTCTCACGATGTAGCTCTGGCTGGCCCTGAACTCAAAGAGATCCGTCTTCCTCACCAGTACCGGGGCTCAGGTTGTGCACCGCCACCCCAAATATTATCTACCATAGTTTGTTTTCATTATTTTTTTCTGTCTGTCTGTCTTTCCTAGATTTTTTTAATGTGTTTTACATGCATTTATGCATGTGTGTACTATGTGTATACTTCGGCAGAAGTTGGCATCAGGTGCCCTGGGACTGGGATTATGGACAGCTGTGGGCTGTCATGTATGTGTCATATAAACCCTGCTCTGCTACAAAAACATCCAGTTCTCTTAACTACTGAGTCATCTCTCTAGTCCCGCCCCCTTGGTCCCATGCTTTTTTTTTTTTTTTTTTTTTTTAATGAGGGGGAGGGGATAGAACCTCAAGTCTTCCTGGCTGGCTTTGAACTCACTGTATCACCAAGGATGGCCTGGAGCTTTCGATGCTCTTCTGTAGTCTTGAGATTGTAGGCTACCTGGCTTATGCAGTGCTGGGGACCAATTGAAGGGCTTCTGTACGCAAGGCAAATGCTCTAGTGACTAAGCTACATCCTCAGCCTCTCTTCCAGGCTCCTTCCTGGTCTGTGCATAAAAGTACAACTTAGTGTCTTCCCCTCAGGTTCTTGTGTACGGGGGAAGACTCAGCGTTTAGTGTTAGAGGCCATGTATCTTTGTTCAAAATGCCAGAGTCCAGAGCTGTTTTGGATCTTGTGACATTTACATAAACACCATGGAGATACCTTGGAGATAGGACCCAAATTAAAAAAAAAAAAAAATTTATTTATTTTCCACGTACTCCTCACATATCCTAAAGGTAATTACAAATAGTGTAATAATTTTGTATCTTGGTGTAGAATTTTCCATCTGTGGCATGTCATGGTTACACTCAAGAAGTCTCAGGTTTGAGGTTTTTTTTTTTTTTTTTTTTGAAATTGGAGTGGCTCACTGTTTCCCGCCGTGCCTGTTAGTTGTCATCTGTGGAATATTTGTTCTGAGTCTTTGGTGCTGTCATGTTTTTGTAAGTCACGATTGTTTAGGTTGTGTTGTTAAAAGCCCCTTGCAGTGATGCTTCCCGGAGTCCCAGAACATGATGGGGACCTGGATGCTGAGGTTGGCGGGGGTGGGGGGGGGGGAAGGAAGATTGCTGGTGTGATTTGGGGAGGTAGTAAGGGATGCGTACCGCAAAAAGCACACTTACTATTGGACCATCTCACTGCAAATTTGTGTGACAGAAGCTGCCCAAGTGGTGACAGGGCTGCAGCTCAATTGGGGGTACAGAGCAGTCGGGTGATTGTGGGGACATTAGTGCTGAGGAAGAAGAGAGTGGGCACTATAAGAGTGGCAATGAGCCCCCCCTGCCCCGTCTCTCCCTCTCTCTCTCTCTCTCTCTCTGTCTCTCACACACACACATACACACACACTACATGTAGCCCTTCTCACAGTCTTGAGGATTGACCCCCATGAACATCAGGCCATGCATGGCAGGCCATCAGTCTGCTAGGGAACTGCTGTCTTGGTTTTCTTTCTGTTGCTGGTGACCAAAAGCATCTCTGGGCAGGAAAGCGCTTATTTGGCTTGCAAGTCATAGTCCCTCACAGGGCTGCTGCTTATTGGCTTGCTCTCTCCTTAGGGTTCTCAGGCTGCTTTCTTAGACAACCCAGGGCCACAGACATGCACAGGAGTGGCTCCACCCACAGGGGGGCTGGGCCTTCCAGCATCAGTCTTTAAGCAAGTACCCCACAGACTTGCTGACAGGTCAGGCCAGTCTGATGGAGGCAATGCACACAGGTCAGTATGAGGGAGGCAGTTGAAGTTTCTTCCCAGGTGACACTAGTTTCTATCAAGTTGACAAAAATTAACTAGCACAACTATAGTCTCAGCCAAATATATATTTAATTTGAAAATTAGATTTATTAACTTTATGTGTGAGTGAGTCTTTTTCCTGCATGTATGTGTGTATTACCACGCGCATGCTTGCTGTTGGCAGAGGTCAGAAAAGGTCATTGGGGTTACAAGCGGTTATGAACTACCATGTGGGTGCTGGGAATTGAATCATCTCTTTATCCCCTTCCTCCCTCAATATATTCCTCCCTCCTTCCATTCTTTCTTTCTTTCTTTCTGTCTGTATGTCTGTCTCCCTTCCTTCCTTCCTTCCTTCCTTCCTTCCTTCCTTCCTTTCTTCCTTCCTTTTTTTAACTTTTGGTTTTAATAAGCCTTGGTCTTCAGGTTGTAAGTCAAGGCTTGTGTGAACTTGAGTGGCTAACATTTTTTTATAATGCTCCTTTCTGCTCACTGAGGACAGTGACAGGTATAGAGCCTGGGATGTAATAGATCATTCTTTCTTTTATTCCTCTGACATTAGCAGTATGGTGTTGTTCCAGTGACTTCTAATGGGAGAGGTCAGTAGATGTTGGCTTCTGAAAGTAGCTTAAGGGATGGTGGAGGCTGAAGGGAGTTTCTCAGACACAAAGCTTTTAAAGCAAGGAGAACCTGCAAGGAGAATGAACCTTCATTGCTTTGGAAACGGCTTTAGCTTACCTTGAACTTGTCAACTCAAAACTGTAGCTTGATTCTGAGTGGCGTTGCTATTTCAGGAGATGTGTCTGATAATATAGATAAGGGAAATGCATTAAATCAAAATACAGTAAAAGAGTGAACTTTTCTGTAACTATCAGCTGGACTCGGCAATTAACTCTTCTCTGGGGTCATTTAGTTTTCTTTTGTTCACAGAGTATCACAATACTCTATCACTTTTAATATTAATTATCATTATTAATATGGTTAAAGTTATTCCTCAACAAAGCTGACCTGTCCTTCCTGACTGCCTTTCTATATTGAACCCAAGATCTTTTGCATGCTAGATCTTATGTAGGCTTGTGTCCTATCATTGAGTTACACCCCAGCCCCGAGACATTCTTAGCCACCCTCATCCTCCTTTCTCTCCTCACTGCCGAGGATTGAACACAGGGCCTCAAACACACTAGGTGAATGCTTGGCCACTTAGCTATAGCCCAGCTCCCTTGGCCTTATCTAAAACCAAACTGTGATGTAGACTTGTCTGGTAGCCTTCAACATGGCTCAACATGGCTCTTCATGAGGAGCCGGTTGGTTAGCATTGTAACCATATGGCACTCACATACTGCACTTAGTTCTTTGTTTCTTAGGCCTCTCCTAAGCTGGAACACTTTCCCCCTTGCTTTTTACCCACAACCTCCATTTGAGCATCCTCCTATCCCTCAACCTGTGAATTATGAAGCTGAATAGAGTAGGTATGTATGTGTGTGTGTGTGTGTGTGTGTGTGTGTGAGAGAGAGAGAGAGAGAGAGAGAGAGACAGAGAGATCACTGTTAGCATGGTCTGAAAAGCCCAGGCCCGCATCCTCTTCTCTCTGCCATTGACCAGCTGTCTGACCTCTGGCAAACCACCAACACCCTCTGGGGTCATTATTCTTGTCTATCAAAAGGCAGAGCAGAATCTAGATGGCCTCACACTCAAGCACTCTCATTATTACCTCCCTGAAGAGATCCAAGAGGCGCATCACAGACACTTCTGGCTCACGTGATCATCCTACTTTTGGCGTTTGAGAACTAAGTCATCGGACCAATTGTCTCGTTCCTTCTCTGCTAGAGGTTGTGAACGGTGAGCCTTCAGTGTGAGTATGTGTTCTGCGTTGACTTACAGATGGGGTCAGGGAGCCAGACTCATGGCTTGAAGTGTACAGGTCACTCATGTGTATTTTAACTTTGCCAATTTCACCTACATTTATCTACTTCCCCACCCCCCTTGTTTTGCTTTGGCTTTGATTTAGTGTACAGTGATGAGCAACACCAATAATTATCTCTGTGCTGAATATTCTTCTTCTCAATGTAGCCTGTCAGCTCACTGAGGTCCAGCCCATGTCTTATGGAGTCTCAGCGTTCTTGATGGGCTGGGGATGTAGCTCAGCAGTAGAGTTGCTTGTCTAGTGAAGGCAGAACCCTGGGTTTGACACTTCGTAAGGCAAGGGAAAACAACAGAACCTTAAGCTGTGGGTTGGGTGATCAGTCAGAGCGCATCCTGTCGCCTCAGTTCGTGACGTAGGTTTTCTCTCTGGTGGTCATTTTGATGCTGCCAGTATTCCTTTTGTCACTATGGCCCTGTGCTTCTGTGGCTCATCTTTATCAGACCACCGTGGCCCGTGGTGGGCTGAGGAGCCACCTGCGTGGCGTGACTTTGGTAGGACCTGTCTTCTCCAATGGCTCTCACTGTGTTTTCTCCAGGCCTTGGGTGAGCGAAATGATATTTGCTGGACAAACAGTTGGAGGGGATTTTAACTGCTAAAACAGTAGCCAGTCCATACATTCCGTAGAGAGGTCACCTGTGGTTCCAGTCTGGGACACGGGAGTACCAGTGTTGGCGATCGTGGAGGTGAATGAATCAGAACCTATTACCTTCCACCTCTGGGCAAGCGGAGGGTGATCCATCCGATGTGCTCCATCCTCCTCCAGGTCTCCAGTGTGAGCTCTTGGGCGCACTCAGCCCTCCTTGGTTGCCTGGAAGAGCTGGTTTGGTGCTCTGGAAGGCCCTGGTATCAACCCGCTCTCTCCCATCCTCTCCTGAACCTCCGCTGCGTCCTTTCTCAGGAGACCAGGACGACATTCACCACAGAGGGCTGGGGGAGGACCCGGAGCTTGTGTGTGTGGAGGATCTAGAACAGTGCCTGGCACTCAGTAGGCACTCAATAAATGGTAGGTACCCCAGAGGATCCTCTCTGTGAGTGTTTATAACTAGTCTTGTCATGACTTCCTTTTTCGCTTGTTGACACTTGGAAAGGGGTCCCTGAATGGTGGGGTTTGTGAAGCTTGTGGGATTGGCAGAAAGGGTCCTATTCTGGGTCGCCGGAAGTGCTCTGTGTAACCAGGAGACGTTTTAAGTGTCTGAAGACGTCCCATTGATATGCCCCTCACCCCCAACTGCAGCAGCAGTCGTGCAGTTTGTCCTTCAGTCTGAGAGTGTTTCCGATCTACCTCTCTGGGTTGGCTTGGTCCAGTGGAAAGCAAGACCTCAGGGTCTGGGGGGCCCGGGGGGGTGGGTAGGGGTTGGTGGGGAGGGCAGGCTGGGTGTGGCTAGAAACTCGAGGCTCATGGCTCCCAAGTTTTCTTCTAATGGAATTTCCCATCACTTACTGCCCTGCTGATTTCTGATCAATGAAAATGAAATTGCATCACCTCCTCAGAGGCCCCACGTATGCCTGCTGCTTCCAGCTGTATCAGTTCCGGTAAAGTAATCTCATCAGGCGTGCGAGAGGGTAATAGGAAATAAAAATAAAAACCCACAATTAGCAAGAGGCCTCGCAGCTGAGTAACACTTACCGTCCCAGAGGCAGAAGGGCCTGGGAAATGGAAGGCTCAGGAAAGGGTCCCTTGTGGGGAGGGCGAGGGAAGGGTTAGAACGAGGAAAAGAAAGTCCCCAGTGCTTTCTCTCTCCTTCTCCCCACCTCCTGCTTCACCCAACACGTGGATAGTTGTGGATAGTTGGAATTGCTGAGAGAGATTCCGCTGCTTGGCTTCTAAGGTCCGCAAAGTTGCCTCAGGATTAGACTTTCTCTGTTTTTTAAATAAGTCTCTCACAGAAAGACACCAGTTAAATCCCAGGACCCCAGAGATCCTAACTGCTTCTGCTTTTACCCGTGTGAGGGACTCCCTCAATCTGTGCTAGTGAATCAGACAGACCGCAGTGGGACAACCTGAACGCATGGCTGATGGATAGACTTCTCAGAGGTGGCTCGTTTCTCCCTGTAACTCCCAGTGCATGTGTGTTAACATGAGGCGACACTTAGTGACATAATAGCTGGGCCAGGCTACCTCTTGGTAGAGTGCAGTGACCGTGTGTATATGGTCACTCCAGTTATAAGACCCGGGGAGGTTGTCCGATACGTCTAGAGTATTCTGTCGCTCACGTCTGTGGAGGCCATAGTGTCACAAGGCCCAGTCTGAGGTAGAGCCAAAGTGAGAGGAACCAGGATGGGAATCCAAAGGGCAAATGAGGATGTGGAAAACCTGTTGGGTCACCTCAGGGGAGCTAGCAGAAATGCAACTGTATCCTCTTGTCAGCGTGACTTATCAGGGACAGAAGAAATGCTTGTGTGTGGCCATACCCCTGGGTCTGGCAGCTTCATGTAGGTATATGTAGGCAGCACATTCTTCACTGACTGGGTGGCTGGCTGGGTGGGTGGCGGGCGGGTCCTGTTGAAAAACGGTCTCAAGCCTTTGTGCGGTTCCTTTCTCGAATGACCCACATATATACCGAGGGCGAGAACTTCTGAGGGCCTGGCTGGGGGAGACGAGCTAAAGTCTCAGGGACGAGGGCAAGCCGTATGCTGCGAATAACAAAGATTTTTGAAGCCCAGTGGACATCGGGTCACTGTTACCACATCTGGGTTCAAATGAAGGACGGTTCTGACATCAGAGCAGGAAGGTGCTGGGCGGGATGAGTGGTAAGGGCGTTGGACAGTAAATCCTCCCAGCTGGGGCTGTGTGATGACCAGACCACGTCTGCTGGCACATGCTCACACTGTAGTGAGAGCCAGTCAGTGGGAGCCTGCATCAATAGGAAGGGTGCTGTGTATGTACGTGGTAGGCACTCAGTAAATATTTCTTCTATGAATGAATGAAAATCTTTACAGTGGCCAGTGGTGTTTGGATCAGCATAATACTCACTAGCTTCAGACTAAAGGCAGAGATGGCCAGGAACCCGGTATTCTCTGTGTGGTTGAAGCCCAAGAAGTGAGGCCCATTAGCCAGGCCAGGTTTCATTTCATCTGGCTTTGGTGATGGTTTAATGTCTGAAATCTTACCCCCTGGCCCTTTCCAAGATTAGACCGGCTAATAGAACATTCTGGTGTTCATAGCTTCAGAGGTGAAAGGGTGGCAGGGCAGGCAGTTCCCGAAGGAAGCTGCTGTCTCTTCTCCTCCAGCACATGGGTTTTCCTGTGTGCACGGTTGCAGAAGTGCGTTTCTCCTCTGCATCCTAAGACACTTAGCATGGCGTCTCGATCTACATTGATCACACTTGATGACTCGAACTGGCAATTTCCCCCATGGGACGAGACCTAACCAGGGTGTTCAGGAAGCCATTAAGGAAAAAAATATGTAACCACACACATCCCCAAACTCAATTGTTCGTTCTTTGAAGTGCTTGGAGAAGAGACTTTCAAACATAATTACTCCAAGTACGATTTAGCCTGGCCTTGGTGTTTCTTCTTAGCGGCTTGTTGGCCCAGGGGCAGCGCCAGGATCGGCAGGAGGGGAAAGAGCCCTGGGCCATCTCTGCTAGCTCTGTGAGGGTTGCTACTGTAGCCTGCAGTTGTTTGCTTCTGAGAGGGACCTGGGGAGTACAGGGGAAGGGTTGTTTCCCAGTGGGGTAAGGAGAAATAAATATTCCTACGTTGTTTTCCTACTTACCAAGTCTGCTGCTTGAAGGAGCCAATGGAAAGAGAAGCTCAATGGTTTTCTAGCTGAAAGGAACAGTGTAAGCCATGGGGTTTGGGACTGGCTTGAGGGACAGGGAAGAGGCAGAGAACTGGAGTCCGGATTGCGTTTTGTTATCTGTTGACTGTATGCTCCTATCCCCCTCGCTTTCCTTGATGTTGGGGTTCATCTTTGGAATTTGGAAACCTATTCATGCTCAGAAAAAACCAAACAAAAAAAAAAAAACCCAAAAACCAAAAAACAACCCAAAAACCCAGCCCAGCTCACTGCTACCTGTCTTGCAGGCCTCAGGGCCTAGCTGTGCTACCTGCAGCTTTCCGACTCGGCAGTGAGGAAGAAACTTGAAAATAGAAGTAACTCCCCAGCCCAGTGTTGATCTGAGGTGTCTCATATCCCCCAAGGGTAAAACAAGTCTTAGCAGAGAATTCTGTGACGACCGAGACCGTTGTCACCGTTGTGCTCTTTGGACAGGAAGGGTCTGTGTAGCTGCCCGGTGGAGCCATCTGAAGAGCTGACGTGGCTGCACGGTGAGAGCCCGCTCTCGCGTGCTTGCGCATGTGTGCGTGTATGTGGCTTCATGTGTGGTGCCCTGCTAATGAATCTTCAAAGGGGAGCTCTTGTTTGTTTTGTCATGGTGCCAGGTTCTGAGCCTCATGCCTAAGCTACTGATGGGGAGCACACTGTATGGCCTTCTCATGGAGAGGGGAAGTGAGCTTCCACATTCAGAGTCATTTGGAGGTGGTTGCTGCTGGTGTGGGGTGGGATGGGGGGTTGGGGGGAAGGAGAAAGGGGAAGGAGGAAGCCACCTCTCCTGTCACCCTTTTCTGGCTTTCCCATCACCTGTGACAACTGGCTGGCTGAGTTGTTGATATGGATATATTTTCCCTTCCGGGAGACTTTGGTGGTGCTCTTAGGTACTGGACATGGCTACCACAGGACCAGAGGAAAGCCTCTGCTAGTGTGTAGTTTGTATCTCACGAATCTGACACACATCAAAGAAGGGCCCGCCTCTTGCCGAAGCCCTGAACTGGCAACGTAGACAGGGAGTCTGCCTAAGTTTGGATTCTCTGACGTCCGTCCGCACAGCCTTGAACTTCAGCAGTCCTTCTGTTGTTGAGGGGATTGCTCTGACGATGAAGAGAAACACCCAGTAGTTCAGGGGCACTTGTGAGCTCCTCTTTCTGTTTTGCTAGTGAACTTGGCTTTGATAACCTGTTCTGGCAGACAGAAAGCACAGTCCACTCTCATATTCCCTGATAGGCTCTTCCCTCTGAGCAATTGCACTCAGGGATTTGCTTGGCTTCTTAGACTTCCGTTACATCAGACCTTCAGTAACTTTAGAATGAGAAATGACCAATCTAACACCCAAAAGTACAAAATACTGAGACAATTAGAGAAGTCTTTGGTGGGTTGTTATTATTATTCAGTATTATATCTTTTCTGAATGTGTGTGTATATATGTGCACACACACACACACACACACACACACACACACACACACACACACACCCCTCATAGGCGACCTCTGTGAGGTTGACGCCAGCCTGGTCTATACCCCGAGTTCCTGGCCAGCCAAGACTACATAGTGAGACCCTGTCTCAAAAGACAAAAACTCAAAGAAATCAAGGCAGAGATTCACGTTTCCACTATTTAAGATTCCTCTAGATCAGTGGTTCTCATCCTTCCTAACGCTGCAATCCTCCAATATTGTTGTGGTAAAATTATTTTGTCATGACTTTATAACTGTAATATTGCTAGTTATGAATCGTACTACAAATATCTGATATGCAGCAATATTTGATATGCCACTCCTGTGGCGTTGTGACCCACAGCTTGAGAACCCCTGCATGAAATAGAAAAAAAAAATACACTATTTATCCATCGTATGCTACATGTGTCCTGTGCTAGGGGATTCACAATGACACAATGCCATGGAGATAATTTTAGTGAAGAACAGAATGGTGGAGATGACTTCAGGGTTCTGGAGAGGAGAGAACTTTCTGTGGGCTGTATCACCCCAAGGGAAACTCGATCACGTGTCTCTTAAAGGTCCAGGTAAATTCCGAGGAGAGCTTGGCGCTGCGGGCACAGAGATGCAAAGTTTTGAGGGTAGAAAGTTGAGGCCAGACCCCCTTGAAAAGAAGCACAGCAGGTGATTCACTGACTTACGGGCCCCTCCCTAGCCAGGCTTGCTCTCTGAGATTTCAGCTCCCTGTCAGTGTCATGGGTAGTAACCTGGAAACACTCAGTAGAAAACTCCAGAAACAGTTTATACGTTTCACAGTCCAACCAGTGTGGCAAACTCTTTTGCCACTTCGGTTCTGATCAGTTCGCATCATGAGCCATCCCTCTGTCTAGTGGATCTGTGCTGTATGCACTACCCCTCTCTGCATCCCTTGCTGGCCTTCTCAGCCCCTTGATTATCATAATGTGGAGGTGCCCTTGTTCAAGAAACCTTTATTTCACTTACCAGTGGCCACAAGGTTAAAGACTGGTAATGCCTGCAACTCAGATATGCTCCAGGGAAGCCCCCAAAGTGCTGCCCTTAAATGAAAAAGGCCCAAGTTCTTAGGGAAAGAAAAGAAAATCTATGTACTGAGGCTGCTCAGAGCTAGGTGACAAACTTCCTCTCAGGAAATTTAGGAAGAAGGAAAAAGGAAGCTCACACACATCCGCTGTTATACCACCGAAGTGGGTGTCGCTGTAATGAGAGAGTAGACCCGAGAGGACGTAAAGCCAGCGTGGAGAGTTTAAGACTTGACTAAGTAGTTTGGCCATTGGTTCTTGGGGAGAGAAAGCATAAAGTGGTTTTCTAGTTTTCTACAATCAAAGGTGGTACCAAGAGTTCCTTCCAGAGAGACAGGGTCAGACAGTGCGGGGCAGCCCCCTTTGGGCATGCTCTGTCAGGACAGGTTGTGAGTGGTGGAAAGCTAGCCACTTAGAGATAGCTTGTGGTCTGCTGGAAGCGGGAGGGAGGGCGGGTGTTCATGCCATAAGTCCGGAATGGACTTTTTGGGAGTCAGTTCGTAATTTCAGTAATTGAAACCACAGAAGTAGTTAAGGTAGTTGATATACAGAGATGAGAGCAGAGAGCCAAGAGGAAGAAGTACCACAGAGCTTAAATGCAGCAGGAGAGTCACGGGGAGGGATTTCTGCGGGTTGCAATCATAGTGAATTTTTATTGGAAAGTATATAGCCCAGAGAACTTAGGAATGGGAAGAGGGCAGGTGATGTGGAGATCGGAGAGGGAGGAGAGCCAAGAGAGTGAGTCAGAGAAGCGAAGGGAGATGATTTAAGGATGCAGTGGTGAGCAGTTCTCAAGGCAGGGGAGATGGCAGAAGATAATGTAAGAGAGTGAGAGCCATTGACCCGAGCCATTGACCCAAGGTGGGGCTGGCATGGGTGACCTAGGATGGAGAGGGGTGGAGTCCTAGAGACAGCGGTATCCCCTTGCTCACTTGAAGGGATACTTGGTCCTTACCAGAAGGGCACTTGATTTGTCTCTCTGTGTGTGTATGGGTGTGGGTGTGGGTGTGGGTGTGGGTGGGTGGGTGGGTGGAGTAGGGCCTGACATCTTTGCAATTTCATTGAGTCCCACGGTTGGTTCTGGCACACAGCAAGCCGTCTGGTGTCCTGTGCAATCACTTAGGGAAGGAGGAACTCACCAGGGACCAGGCAGACAGCTTTTGAGGAAGTGAAGCCATGGCAGCATCCACTGTCAGGAAGTGTTGTGATTCAAAGGAGGGACTAGGAGAGCATTGTCTGAGCCGAGGTATGAGTAAGTGGGACTCTAGTCCAGCTGTTTGTGGGACACTGGACTCTGGCGCAGTCCAGTGGAGAAGGGACCGACTATAGAGTCCTGTGAAACCCTTGGATTAATCAGCAGGGCAAAGGATAACAGCTCCTGTCATAGAAATAGCGTGCACCTCACAAATAGCTGCCGATGTAGTCAGTCTTAACCAATAAAGGAGGTAGGTTGAAATGTAGTTTCTTACCTGCTGGAGCAACATTGTCTTCACACGCAAATATACCACTATTGATGGTGCAGGGAACTTGACGCCCGGGGCCAATGCTAGTGGGACTTGGAAGATCTTTGTTGGAAGACAGGTTGGCTTACACGCCATAGTCTTGAATATCTTTCCCTTTAGAACCAGCCATTCTTCTTCTTCTTCTTTAAAGTGTATGCTAAGGAAATTGAACCAGAATACCATGGGCAAGTGCTAGGTTTGTAGTAAGAGGCACTACTGTGGCTTCAGAGGCTGACTTAGAGCACCCCTTCAGCTTGTATTCAGCTTTACAAGCCTCTCTGTTCTCATCTGTAAAATGGGTTCTTGCAAGGACCTAATGACTTGGTGTAGTCACTGTGGTGCTTACAGCCACTTGGTCCTATTGGGTGGACTCCAGGCATGGCCGCTGCTCATGTGTGTGGTTCTTCTTATGCATACAGAGATTCATGGGCTTTTATTGCAGATACAAATAGTGAAATATTGGGGATTATTGGACTGTCTATTTAAATGTAGTAACATTTGGTCAATTTATGCCGTGTCTGTAGGTGCAGCATCTACTGGGGCTGTTCGTGCTAACTTAGGAAGAGCATATGATGTCGTGGGAAAAGTGCATGCTAAATTAAGTTAAGAGAAATCCTTCCCCTTATAAGGAGCAGGGCATCTGAGGTTGATAGAGAAAGCCCAGAACTATAGAGACACAGAGAGAGAGAGAGGCATGGGAAACTGCCTGTCTCTCTGTGTTCTCAAGTCCTCTGGCTGGTGGCATTACAAGTGATTTTTTTTTCCCCCTTTAGCTTGAAGGTCTCTTTGTGGATATTGATTTCTTTACATACTTATACCTATACCTATACATACTGAATTCTTATTACTTTAGTCAGGAGATGTTATTTAAAATAAATGTTAACATCCTGAGGTGCCATTTTGAAACTGGACTGGGCCAGATGACCTGGCTATACACCGTCTCCTTGCTTGTGCTCAGCAGCCCCAGTAGCTAGGAGGAAGGAAACAGAAAAGGGGTCTTTTGAGGAGGGCTTGGGAGGAGGTAGAAGAGTTCTGGATGCCATCAAAGGAAGCAGTGAAGTGTTGATTTTTAGCCTGCCTGGGGTGAGGGGTGAACTGAGAAGACATTGAGGGATAAGCATAGATGGGGGCACGTGGCGGTGCACCCACTGGATAGGAGGGGTGGCTGATACAGCCAGGAAACAAACCTCCTCTGGTTGGTGAAGGGTGACTTGTCATCTCCAAGGCAGAGTGTGTGTGCTCATTGCTTTATGGGGACCAAATCACATTCAGGCCCGCCGTGTCTAAGGCCAGGATGGGAAGACCTCCACAAGACTTAGGGTGGATGGGTAAGGAAGATCTCATAGATGAGAGACAAGTATCGAATGGGAGACTAAATCCCAAATCTGTATTTAGAATACTATAGATTATAAAAGCTGGCGTGTCTTTTTCTTTTTTTCTCCCCCTTAAGTAGCTACCAATATAGTAAGTATTAAATGTTTTTGTCATAGACTCCCCGCCCCGCCCCCCCCTTCCCCTTTGTCATTTCCTATCGATGAAGTTTTCTGGAGAAACAGCACAGACTGGGTTCTGACTCCTAGCTCTCCCTGTCTCAGACCTCATGACTGCCCTGCCCCCTGCCCGCCCCAGACCCCACAGTAATCAGAGTCTCTCCGTGGCCATGTGTTCCTCGAAGAATGGACTGAGCCAGCACTTTTCACTTCCCGGTCGACTTATGTTCCTGCCACAAGCAGCAAGGGTGGACTCACCAGCCAACACGAAGCTCAGGGTCTAGATTAAATTTTGGGGTCTTCTGGACAGTGGGCTTCCTGTTTTTCGGAGGATCTGTGCAAGTATGTGTCACCTGGTCACACTTGCAGAATCCTTCCTGGGGCTGTTGGGACACCATCACTAAGCCCATGAAATCTCACTTGTGCACGGTTTAACACTTCCCGACTTAGGTGCATCAGTTGACAGAGGCTATTACGGTGTAAAACACTGAATGGTTCTTTACCAGGCTCCAAGCAAAAGCAGATCTGGGCATGATTTCTTTGCCCCTTGGACGATATTCCTAGTGTTTTGTTTTAGATTTATTTTTTATTTTTAATTATGTGTAAGTATCTGCAGTTCCCCCTTTGGAGCTGGAATTATAGGCAGCTGTGAGCTGCCCAGTGTTGGGGCTGGGAGTTCAAACTTAAGTTCTTTCTAAGAGCAGCAAGTGTCCTTAACACTTCCTTTGTGTTCTCTCTCTCTCTCTCTCTCTCTCTCTCTCTCTCTCTCTCTCTCTCTCCATGTGTGTGTTTGTGTTAGTAATGTTTTTGTATTTTTTAATTTTTATTTATTTTACTGTTTTAGTGTAGACTTACTACTGACCTGGTGGGCTTCTAGAATTCCTTGGTGGGGCTCATCTTAATTTTTGTTGTTGTTGTTTTTTGATTGTTTTTCACAAATGTAAGAAATGTAGCCAAAAGTTGTGATCTATCTTGTTGTTGTTGTTGTTGTTGTAGTGTTATATGAAAGTCTACCCTAGTTAAAATGGTCTATTGATTTGTCTTCTCCAACCAGAGGACTCTACCCAGAAGCCTCAGCTGCAGGAAGGGAAGACTGGTGCTCTGTTCTGTTCTTCTCATACTTCCTTGCCCAGCTTTTGTAGCCTCTGCCCCCTCATGAAGCTGAGGCAAGAGGGAATTTCCCATAAGGATGAGGACCTACACATCTGGGTGGGTTTTATAGTGCATGCACACTTTTGGAGAGTTTTGTTCCAGATAGTTCAGTTTTCTTCTGACTTTATTGCAGGTATAAAAGGAAGTTTTAAAAGCAGAACGGAGAATTCCCGTTCTTGGGCTGGAGCAATGGCTCAGTGGCTCAGAGCATCGATTGCTGTTCAGGAGGACATGGGTTCGATTCTCCCGTGGCAGCTCACAGCTGGACGTCACTCCAGTTGCAGGGGATCTGACACGATCACACACACACACACACACACACACACACACACACGTGCAGGCAAACGCCAGTGCACATAAAATTAAAATAAGTCATTAAAAAAAATTCCTATCTTCATCTGTAGTCATTTTGCAACATATTTGTGTGTTATACATACATGTACACATACATACCACATACTTGCATGTGGTTCTCATTAAGGTTTTTTTTTTGTTTGTTTGTATTTTTTTTTTTTAAATATAGCAAGACAGGGTTTTACTATGTAGCCCATGATGGCTTCACAGTTACCTTCCACAGCTTTCTTGTCTCTGCCTCCTCAGTACTGGGATTGGAGGTGTGTTTTACCATCCTAGCTCCTTACGTTGTTTGAGGATCGAGGCACCATGCCTCCCTCCTCCTGCATCCAAGCACGTCTTCTGACAAACTATCCCGTGTTAACATGCCAGGCATAGGCTCCCATTAACCCATCCACAGACCACATCCAGATTTTGCCAGTTGTCCCTCTGATGCTCCTTATAGGAAAAGAAAACCACAGAAGTTCACTGCATTCGTTTGTCTCATCTCCCTGGTTACCTTCAATCTGAAACACTTTTCCTTGCATCCTTCCGAGATGACATTGATGTTTCTGAAGAGCATAGCATGACCTGTAGACCTCCCTCGATCTGGGTTCATCTGATGTTCCTTGTTGAGTAGATTCAGATGTGATGCTTTGGACAGGGAGTCGCTGTAGTGTTCCTCTCAGAGGATCCCACCAGGAATTGCACGATGTCTGTCTGTCCCACTGCCGGTCACTTGATTAAGCTGGTATCTGCCTGGCCTCTCTCTGCCCTAAGGTTACAGTTTTCTTCTGCAGTAAGAGGTGGTGAGGGAAACTCAGATTTTAAAAATGCCCTTCCTTTAGTGTGAGTGTCCACTGTTTATCCCCTGAATGGATTATTATTAGGGCGATGGTCACAGAAGGATGGGTGATTTCTGGACTGGACAGTCTCGTTTTGTTCAGTTTTGGTTTTGGTATATGCATTAATTCCTTAGGTTTCTACCCTGAGGAAGAGCTTTGCTGTCACATCTGTTTGTTTGTTTGCGTGAAGTTGTGAATTCTGACTTTAGGCATCATGTGTCAGCCCCCTGCTCTTTCTTGTTCTCTTGTTCCAGTCATCCCTGGTGTGGCTGACAGGAGCCCCTCCAGCTCGCTGTCCACCCGAGACGTCAGCTCATGGTGCTCTTTAATGAAGGATGCTCTAAGCGCATTTTACACTCTTCCTGCTTCAGCCTAAGTGCTGGTCGCTTATCCAAAGACCCGTTCCAGTTCCTTTGGCCGGGCATGCCTTAGAGTATGAGGAGGGATGAAGGGAGGCGTGTTCACGGGTCATCCTTCATTCTCTTCATGTGTTATAACTTCTATCACAACCTTAGTTTTTCTTTTTTTAAAATCCATCATTTTATTAATCAGCTATCACATCTGGGTTGCCAAGGATACAGAGGTGGGTCACGTGGAGCCTGACCTCATGTGTTCGCAGCTGAGACACAGGAGTCAACCAGAGTCAGTCACGGCATCCATGTGACCTGAATTGTTGACTTTGATCATGTGTGGACTTAACAACTCCAGGCTTACCTAGTGACAGTTTAGGTCTCATGTTCCAACTGGTCAAAGTAACCCCCCTCCCCATTCTACATTTAGTTTTTCCTTGTTAAATGTCTTTGCCCTGCGTGGTGACTGTGTTTTCTTGCTGTCATTCCCCAAGCTGTTGATCTACATGAGTTTAATAGAGACAAGGCATCGGTCAGGTAGCCTGGTCAGTGGGTGCCTCGGCCTCCATGTTAGCTAGAAGTCATGGCATCCACCTGCTGTGGAATCATGCAGGCTCTATTATTTGAGAGATCTTGTCCTTGAGATGGGAATCTTCAGGAACCTCACTGAACACTCTTAGCTGGGTTTCTCAGGTCGCCAAGTCTCTGCTTGGTTTCCTTTATGTGTGCTCTCACGGGCCGTTTGCCAAGGCTCTCCTCCTTTGCCGAGAGGTTTCCCCTCACTCAGAGGAAGCTGTTTAAACCTAGGGAGAATTTGCACTCAGGGTTTCTCTGTGTAATAGCCCTGGCTGTCCTGGGCTCTCTGTAGACCAGGCTGTCCTGGAACTCGCAGAGATCCGCCTGCATCTGCCTCCGAAGTGCTGGGATCAAAGGCGCGCGCTGCCACACCCAGCCCATTCTTTTAACTTTGACAATGATGCTCCCATACATCACTCTTTCCCTTGTCTGGCTTTGGGAGGCACTGTACTTACTATGCACGCCATGCTCATTTGTAGCCTCCTCCTCAGGAGAACATATCTATCCGGACATATGCTAGCTTCACTTTAAATAATGGGCGAGCGAGCGAGCTTGCGGATGCATCTCTAGGTGTACAGCTTTTAAGTTATGCCCTTTTCAGTTTCCAGGTTTATTGTTATTATTATTGCACGTTTATGATGCGCATGTAGGCACGTGTGACAGTGGATTGGCACACTGTGTGTGAGGTCAGAGGGTAACATTTAGGAGTTGGCTTTGTCCTCCTACCTTTGGTTCTGGGGACTGAAGAGCAGGTACTTTTAGCCACTGAGCCATCTCTCTGGACCCTGCATTCCTGTTTTATTTTTTGTTTCTTCTCATTTGACATGTACATGAGTACAGGTGCCCAAGGAAGTTAGAGGTGCCACATCCCTAGAAGCTGGACTCACAGGCAGTCGTAAGCTGCCTGATGAGGGTATTGTGAGCCCAGCTGGGGTCTTAGGTCCTTAAAAGAGCAGTGAGCTTTCTTAACCACTGGGCCATCTCTTCGGTCCCACTATGCCCCTCCTTTCTTGAAAAGAAGCGAGGACATGGGACCTGCCGTCCGTGTGGCTTCTCTGTTCACGCGGTCTCTTCTAGCTTTCTGATGCTATGCAGAAAAAACAAAGAGGGCCACTTTAAGTTCTCCTGTTCGGACTGGTAGGTCTGAGCAGTCCCCGATCTTGAAACAGTCTCTGGGCACATGAAGATCTAATGCAAAGACTGGCTATCAGCATGCTTTGCTGTTGTCTTTTCTCACAGCAGACATCAAAGAAAAAATATCCCGAGTAGCTAAGAACACAGATCCTACAGCAGCTATCTGGCTTTGTCATTTAGGCTACCTCAATTTTACATCTCTGAAATGGGTATAAGAATAGCACCCACCCTAGAGCAGTTATGATTAAGCCTGTTGATACTGATTCGGTACCTAACTCATTAAGTGATGTTTCCATTATAAAGCCTTTAAAAAAGCTTTGGGGAAATATAGGCACAGGGAGGAAATGAACTCACCCATAACCCCACCTTCTCGAATTTACCTTCCTAACATTTTTTCATAGAAATACATGATGATGGCTTTATGTTTAGCAATGCACACTTTACTCCATTTGCAGCTGATCAGCTTGCAGTGCTTGTAAACGTTTTCTTCAGCATCATCAGCCTTATAACATGTTGAATTCCATGAACTCTAATTTATTTATTCTCTGTTTTTTGCCCGATTATTTCCATCTCTCCCCTTTTTTTTTTCGTCCTAAATCTTATTATGAACAATCTCATATGTCCACACATCTCCCGGGTTGTTTCCTTAGAATAAATTCCTGGAATGGAGAAATTGCTGAGTCAAAACATGTTGGCAGCATGTGCTGTGCACTGCCTGGGTCCCAGGAGAAGGGTGATCCTTGTATTTCTCCCTAGGGCAGGGCAAGGAGTCCCCAGAGGACCAGGCACCTTTGCCTGCTGGCTGACTTCTCTGGTGATGCCCTGCAGGTTCTCCACGTAGGCAACAGTTTCTCTTGCTGTCTCTATTCTCTTTGTTTTTCTTGCTTTCCCCTTTGTTTCCCTTCTTGGTTTCCTGCCAAACAGCCCCTCGTGAAAGGACCGCCTAATTAACCCTGTGCTAATTAACAATTTAAAATTACACAGTGTGACTGTTCATGTTTAATTCGATGGGAGCTGGAGCAGCAGGAGCCCCCTCCCCTTCCTTAGAACCACACACCCCTACTCAGCCTACCAGAACTGAGGCATTTCATTCATCTCTCCCTCCTCCCCCCTGCCTCCTTCATGGAATAAAACTGAACTTTCCTTACAACAAACACCCTCTCACTTTAAAGAGGGAGATAGTTGCCCAGGCGAGTGTGGCAGACCTGGTAGTAGCATTCTATCCTTGCAAAGCAATCTTTTTAAAAGAGATTGATATTTCCAAAACTGCAGTGGGCCTTAAAACAGGGAACCTTGATATTCTCACACAATACCCCCCCCCCTTTGTATTGGGGGATTCCTAAGGTGCCGGAATTCCTGTGCACTGAGTACTTTTCAATGGCAGATTTAAATGCTCCGCAGAGCAAAGAAGGGAGCAACAGTGCGTGCGCACAAACGCCTGATGGATCGCTTCCGTGTCTACCCTTGAATTTTGTCATCGGAAAGATGTGCTTTTATAAAATCTGAACTGAATTCCTAAACAAGTAGCATTGGAGTGTAGTTATTGAGGCCATTTAAAGGGAACCTGCGGGAGTAGCCAGGGGACCAAGAATTGGCCTGCAGGAAGGGTTGAGAGTTCCGGGTGAGCCAGACTGGAGTGTCTGTGGGATGGGGTCAGGGCTGGAGGGGAGGGCTTAGGGGGCTGAGGAGAGGTTTGTGAATGCTGAGTGGCAGGGCTTCCTGTGAAAGTGTGGGGACCCACTTGGTTCCCAGGCCGCCCTCTGTAACTGAAGAGCATTGATTTTACGGGAAACCATGTTTACAGACAGAGCGCTGATCGACCTGCCGAGTTGACTTCTGCCTCCTTAAGTAAGAACTACCTTTTTCTTATTGACTGGCTGATAAACAGAGCAAGCTCGCTGGGTGGGAGAGTAGTGGATGCCCCGAGGCCCATGAGCTGCCAGACTGGGCAGGATGAAGAGATTGCTTCACGTCAGCGCACCCCCACCCCCTTCCCAGTCTATTCCTTCTTCTCTGCATCTGCTAGGGACCCAGGCAGGAGGACACATGCAGCCTTCCTGCCCTGGCAATACAGAAACAGACAGGCTGGTCGTCTGGTGAAGATGTCGTGAAACAGCATCTCAAACTTTAATTCAGGGTCCCCAGAGATGATGTGTATCTGACAGGTCTGTTTGGGGTGGGGTGTGAGCCTGCATTTTTCAGGACAGTGCTATTGACGCATCTCCTTAAAAAGTTTCGCCTGCAGTCAGTGGGTATCGGGGAGAAGCTCTAACACAGGCGTTCTGGGCCTGGAAACTGGGCTTTCTTTCCCACCTGCATCTTTATGGGCTGTCACCTTCCTAGGATCGACCCCCAGACCCAATGCCCCAGTTCCCTGTCTTTCAGAACTAGTAACTTGCTTGGGAGTAGGGAACAAATTAAACGAGTCTCTCTCTCTCTTTCTCTCTCTCTCTCTCTCTCTCTCTCTCTCTCTCTCTCTGTCGTCGTCGTCGTCGTTGTTGTTGTTGTTGTTATATTCTGTTTTTAAAGTCCCAGCCCCTTAGCCGGCCAGTTCATGGAGGAGGAAGAAGAGAGCCAGGCAAGCAAAGCCCACCAATTAATTGGTAAATGCTAGCAGGTTTCTCTGGCCCAACCCAGGCTGGAGAGGAGATTGGCTTTGCTGTCAATAAACAAGTCCCTGGTGCAGCATCAAAGCTGTTCTCCTTTATCAATCGTGGCCTCCCCTTCCCGCATGTTCCTGTAACTTACCAAGCATTTATGACATTGATTTTACAATCGGGCTGTTAACCCTCCCGCCCCTTCAGACCTGCCATCCTTTTGGGCTTGAACTGTCAATCAGGTGTCATCCAGCCAATCAGGGATGTCCTTAGGAAGAGCCTCCCCCGATTCTCACCTAGATCCCAGCTAAGCCTTGTGGGAAGCCCTGTCTCATTTGCCACTGGGGCTGGTTTAGTGAGGTGATTTGTTTGAAGCGAACAGGTCGTTTCTAAGGCACACGGAACTTTTACCATCACAGAGGCCAAGGTTATCAGTCGATTGATTGGACAAGTGAGTGCGTGAGAGTCTTAAACCAATCATGGCACATCCTTTTGGAGGCCTCTGCAAGCCTGCCTTCTCCTCCTTTTCCCGAGGGGGAGCTGTTGGCTCACTATGCAGTCAAGCCCGGAGAAATACAGAAAGTCGAAGACAAGGTTGGCAGGAGATGGAGGGAGATGAAACCTAGCCAAAAGCTCTGTCTGCTGCTCATGAATGAGCTAGATGGCAGAGCAGGGACCAGATGGCCTGGGGTCTGTGACTAAAAGACTGAACCAGGTCTCCTACAGGTGCTGAGCCACCTGTAGGAGACCTGCAACAAGGCCATAACCACCCCCGAGGAGGTGATGGTACAGGAGCCAGGCAGCCTGTGATCTGTTGCTACCTTCCCCAGGGACATGAACTCTCAGAGGGCAAGTTCAGCTCAGTAGCACTCTGGAGTCGGAAACGGAAAAGCCCCAGGGCTGCAGGACAGCTGCTAGGGCAGCAACTAATAACCAAGAGGCAGCTGTGCAAGAGGGCCTTGGTCATCAGCCCAGCTGCCGTCTCTGCCTTTGCTAGGGGAAACCCACCCCATGCAAGGCGCATGGCGAACAGGCTCCCTGCAGATGGGCAGAAGGAGGTATTGCTCCCCAAGGAGGCATTGCCCCATTGAAAGTCGGGCCAGCCTCATCCTTGGTGCCTTCGTAGTTTCACTTGCGAAGTCTTCTGAGCTCCAGACGAGGAAGCTTTTCTAGTTTGGGGGTGAAGGAGATGGGAATTTGGGGGTGAAGGAGGGGGTCTTCTCTTCAGTTTGATGGTTGAGAATCGTGGCACCGGCCTCGGTTAGGATTTACCCTAGAAGGTTTACTGCTTGGGACATGTGACTTCTGATGTTTCCGAGACCCGATGGGGAGGGATGTGGGCCGTTGTCCCCCTTGGGCCCTTTTCAGGATGTACCTAAGCCTTTACCTTTGCCCTCTGACCCCTGTAGACCTTTGAACTCACCAAACCTGACACACGGGCACTGATTTCTCTATGTCACTCAGCTCTTTCTGAAGGTGGCCACAGCTTCTTCCCCTCATCCTCCCTGGTGTCCCCCCCCCATGCCCCCCCCCAGTGCAATTGATCTGCTACAGATGGCTTCATGTAAGTTATCTGTATTGGGGGGGGGGTGGGCGGGTCATTCCATGACCTCACTGGGTACTGGAAAGATGCTAAGCCTCTTCCACTGTGGCTCCCTGCCCAGCCTGTCTCAAAGCCCTGATGGCATGGAGTGAAAATTCCAGTGGATCGAACTGTAGAGTGACAGACAGTGTGAAGTCTAAGGGGCTTATCCCTGACCGCTTCCCTGTTTCCCACTCAACGCATGGACCCGGCTGTGTCGTCCATGGTGCCTCTTGCCCTCTCTGTACCGCACCGTGCAGGGGCCATGTTCCCCAGTCTGCCCTCTGCCCTGCAAGCTTTGTGTCGTGGGTGTGGACAGAAGCTTTCTTAGAGCACCCCACGCGGGGACTTTAGCCTCAGCCCTCCTAACCTCTTTCCTTTCTCTCTCTCTTTCCCCTCTCTCCCTCCTCCCCACCCCCCCTCGCCTCCGCCCTTCAGGTCCGATCCGTACTGGGTGCAATGAAAGCTCCAAGCAGGCCTTACCATGGAAGGCTGTGACTCGCCCGTCGTCTCGGGGAAGGACAATGGGTGCGGGATCCCTCAGCACCGGCAATGGACTGAACTCAACAGCGCCCACCTCCCCGACAAACCCAGTAGCATGGAGCAGCCCACAGGCGAGAGCCATGGGCCCCTGGACAGCCTGAGGGCCCCCTTCAATGAGCGCCTGGCGGACAGCAGCACCTCCGCTGGGCCGCCCGCCGAGCCCGCCAGCAAGGAGGTCAGCTGCAACGAGTGCTCAGCCTCCTTTTCCAGCCTCCAGACCTACATGGAGCATCACTGCCCTGGCACGCATCCCCCGCCGGCCCTGCGAGAGGAGAGCGCCAGCGACACCAGCGAGGAGGGCGAGGAGGAGAGCGATGTGGAGAACCTGGCCGGGGAGATCGTCTACCAGCCAGACGGCTCCGCGTACATTGTTGAGAGCCTGAGCCAGCTGGCCCAGAGCGGGGCCGCGTGTGGCAGCAGCAGCGGCAGCGGGGCTGTCCCCTCGCTCTTCCTGAACTCTCTCCCAGGGGTGGGGGGGAAACAAGGGGACCCTTCGTGTGCTGCACCCGTGTACCCGCAGATCATCAACACTTTCCACATAGCCTCATCCTTCGGGAAATGGTTTGAAGGCTCAGACCCGGCCTTCCCGAATACCTCAGCCCTGGCGGGGCTCAGCCCTGTCCTGCACAGCTTCCGCGTTTTTGACGTGCGACACAAAAGCAACAAGGATTACCTGAACAGCGATGGTTCTGCCAAAAGCTCCTGCGTATCCAAAGATGTTCCCAACAATGTGGACCTGTCCAAATTCGATGGCTTTGTGCTCTACGGCAAGAGGAAACCCATTTTGATGTGTTTCCTGTGCAAACTCTCCTTTGGGTATGTGCGTTCATTTGTGACCCACGCGGTGCACGACCATCGAATGACCCTGAGCGAAGAGGAGCGGAAACTTCTTAGCAATAAGAACATCTCCGCTATCATCCAAGGGATTGGCAAAGACAAGGAACCCCTTGTAAGTTTTCTGGAACCAAAAAACAAAAACTTTCAACACCCTTTAGTTTCCACAGCTAACCTCATAGGCCCCGGACACAGTTTTTATGGTAAATTTAGTGGCATTCGCATGGAAGGGGAGGAGGCCCTCCCAGCCGTAGCCGCTGCTGGCCCTGAGCAGCCCCAGGCTGGTCTCTTGACCCCCAGCACCCTCTTGAACCTTGGCGGGCTTACCAGCTCGGTCCTGAAGACCCCCATTACCTCAGTCCCCCTGGGGCCTCTGGCTTCTAGTCCTACCAAATCCTCAGAGGGCAAGGACTCTGGGGCAGCTGAAGGAGATAAGCAAGAATCGGGGGGTCATCAGGACTGCTTCTCCGAGAAAGTAGAGCCAGCCGAGGAAGAGGAGGCAGAAGAGGAGGAAGAGGAGGAGGAAGAGGCGGAGGAGGAGGAGGAAGAGGAGGAGGAAGAAGAGGAAGAGGAAGAGGAGGGCTGCAAAGGACTCTTTCCAAATGACCTGGAGGAGGAGCTGGAGGACAGGCCCTCCGAGGAGTCTGGGGCCCCCGCAGGTGGTAGCAGCAAAAAGGACCTTGCTCTCTCAAACCAAAGCATTTCTAACTCCCCCTTAATGCCTAATGTGCTCCAGACCCTGTCGAGGGGCCCAGCTTCTACTACTTCTAACTCTGCTTCTAACTTTGTTGTCTTTGATGGTGCGAACAGGAGGAGTCGTTTAAGCTTTAACAGTGAGGGCGTCAGGGCCAACGTGGCAGAGGGCAGGAGGCTGGACTTCGCTGACGAAAGTGCCAATAAAGACAGTGCCACAGCACCAGAACCAAATGAAAGCACAGAGGGCGATGATGGGGGCTTTGTCCCTCATCACCAGCACGCTGGCTCCCTCTGCGAGCTTGGGGTCGGGGAGTGCCCCTCAGGTAGCGGTGTGGAGTGCCCCAAATGTGACACGGTCCTGGGCTCCTCACGCTCGCTGGGCGGCCACATGACCATGATGCATTCTCGTAACTCGTGTAAGACGCTCAAGTGCCCCAAGTGCAACTGGCACTATAAGTACCAGCAGACACTGGAGGCGCACATGAAGGAGAAGCACCCGGAGCCAGGGGGCTCCTGCGTCTACTGCAAAAGCGGGCAGCCCCACCCGCGCTTGGCACGAGGCGAGAGCTACACGTGTGGTTACAAGCCTTTCCGCTGCGAGGTGTGTAACTACTCCACAACTACCAAAGGCAACCTCAGTATTCATATGCAGTCCGACAAACATCTCAACAACATGCAGAACCTGCAGAACGGAGGGGGCGAGCAGGTCTTCAGCCACAGCGCCGGGGCCGCGGCCGCCGCCGCAGCTGCAGCAGCGGCCGCCGCCAACATCGGCAGCTCCTGCGGTGCCCCCTCCCCCACCAAACCAAAAACCAAACCCACGTGGCGGTGTGAGGTGTGCGACTACGAGACCAACGTGGCCAGGAACCTCCGCATTCACATGACCAGTGAGAAACACATGCACAACATGATGCTGCTTCAACAGAACATGACCCAGATCCAGCACAACCGCCACCTGGGGCTCGGCAGCCTCCCCTCGCCCGCTGAGGCTGAGCTCTACCAGTACTACCTGGCCCAGAACATGAACCTGCCCAACCTGAAGATGGACAGTACCGCTTCGGATGCCCAGTTCATGATGAGTGGATTCCAGCTGGATCCTACAGGGCCCATGGCCGCCATGACGCCTGCTCTAGGTGAGGCTAACCTTCCTTCCCTCCCTTCCTTCCGGCTTGGTGTGTTTTTAACCATAGGGGTTTCCCAGGGGTGGCCGCACCTAGGAGTAGGTTGGGGGCAGGCCTGTGTGTGAATTGGTTTTGATTTTTTTAATCTTTTTTTAATCTTTTTTTTTTTTTTAATTTAAATGGAAATGTCTCACCATCCAGTGTTTTTCCCTCCAGGATTTCAAGCCCACACCCCATGTGTGCATATGGAAGATTTTATACATGGGACAGAGTTTTAATTGTACTCTGGCCAGGATTAAAACTCGAGTCTGCCTCTAGTTTTTTTGGTTTATGGTCAACCTCCCTTTTCTATTCCCTTCCTTCTCTTCCTCAATTTGAAAAATTGCCATAATCACTCAAAACTCTTGGGTTCCATGAAATATTTATCGAAACTTACAGGAAACTGTAGCTGGGACCATGCTCAGTAATTTAGACAGGGACCATCATCGTTTCAATATGAGCAATTGGAAGCTGTAACAAACCCTATTGGAAAACACAAAAGACTGGTTCTGTGCCGAGCTGGGAGCCACCCTGGGAGATTCCCCAAGTTCTCTTGTGTATTTTCGAGGATCCTGATGAAAGAGATGCGTCCTTACTTATTTCAGATGAGTTGTTGATCAGTGTAGTTGGGAATTAATTAGGAATTAAATTGCCCTGGGGACACCGTCATGAGTATTGTGATAAATGAAGAACTGAATAAATTGTAAAACTGTCCATCAAAGATAGCCGAAGTTTTGATAGCAGTTGGATATTGGCTAGTGGGGTTGGGGGGTCTTTGTTGCCAGATAAAACAGTATCTATCTTCCAGAGATGCTGGGTGGGCTACATCCAGGCCTTCAAAGCTCAGCTTTCTGTCACTGTGACAAATGCCTGAAGTGATGGGTACGTGAAGAGAAATAGTTTTGGCTCACAGTTTTGGGGGGTTTCAGTCTGTGGTCAATTGGGCCTATGGCTCTGGGCCCTGTGGCAAGGTCTTGTATCATGGTAGGAGGAGAAAGAAAGAGAGAGAGAAGAGAAAGAGAAAAGAGAAGAAAGAGAAAAGAAAAGAGAAGAGAGAGAGGAAGTAGCCAGGGTCACATATGACTGGAAGATTAACAGCTGGGTCCCACCTCTGGTTCACGACCTTCTCATAGCACCACAGACTGGGTACCAAGTCTTTACACACATAGGCCTTGGGGTACATTTTTTTTTCAGACTGCAGTGCCAAGTCTTACTGATTAGTTTGACTCATACATAGTAGAGCCAAGAGTGGGTGGGATCTGGGTACTGAGGCCTGTGCGTCATGACCAATGTTTTGAGCAGGAAAAACACACATATTCTGACTTTGTGAAGGTTAGTGTGATGGTCAGGTCCCTTTTGACCTCATTAAGTGGGGCCCGGGCTAACTTCCATTCCCTGACTCTACTGTCTAGGCCTTCTGGGATCTGGAGAGAGAACTTTATTAAGTAGTATCCTATGATTGACATGAGAATAAGTAGTGCTCTTAGCAACACAGTGAGCGTCTACCTTGATGTGGGCGTGGGTGAAGTGAGCACCAGGAGACCATACTTCACCAGGACGCAGGTCTCTATTTTGTGTCAGGCCTCAGGGCTGACGGTTGCAGGGGAGCTGTGTTCCCGAGCATCCAAGCCTTCTGCTTCATCTCTTCTTCTTCCTGCCTTCTGCTGCATCTCTTTGAATTAGTGATATTAGAACCTTGTTTTCTCTTTTGAAACATTCACCTGTTGATCTCTTATGACCAAATGATCTGAAGGTGCTTCACTGGCCGGACTGGTTAACCACGAAGGCGCAAGAGTCCATTGTTCTGTTTTGTTCCCCAGAGTGAACCGTGCACCCTGGGAAGGGTGGGTGTTGTTTCCTGGAGCCTTGAAGCCCATATCTCCTCCTCTCCTCCTCCTCTTCTCTCTCTCACCAACAGGAATTAGCCCTCCCCCCTCCCCCGCCCTCACCAACAGTTTAGATGCAATAAAGTTCTGGTAGACAGATCTTCAGAATGAACTGGGTATAGCCCTCATACCACAGAAGCCTAGAAGCCGCATGAGCTCATGCTGACAAATCAAGGTCTTTCTAGTTCCCTTGACAGTGAGTGGCTTCTCCTTGAATTCCTCAGTTGGAGACATATGTTGTGGCTTTGTTCCTTTTCTACCTAGTGCCTGTAAGTCCCAGGGGATCACCCCAGTTCTTAGCATTGCCAGAATACAAAAGAAGCAGAAGGGCAGCCCTTGTGTTCAGACTCACAAAGAAGAGCCACTTCACGTCCCAAGAGCAGAGCTGTCCCTTCCCAGGACTTTGCCCGGCTCAGTCGGGAAGGGCTCTTGAGTTCTGAGCACCGTGGTTGGATGAGGTGGGTCTTCAGAGATGTCCTGTCGTTTTGGTGGCTGTGAGGTCTGTCCTGGTGAGGAGAGTCACAGTTGTTGCATGTTGCAAGGCTGCCTGGGTGCGGGGACGAGAGGATGTGTCCAGAGGATTGACAAAGGATGTTGTGTGGCCTCAGCAGGAGGAAGAACAGAGGCAAGTAGAAAAGTTTCCGTGGTACCGGCTGTGATGCTGGGGCCAGGCCATCGGCGAGGTGGCTTTAGGGTATTAGATATTTTTAGGTTCTACAGCAGGGCAGGAAGGGCGTCTATGAAGTGTACTCTCACCTAGCAGGTTACCATTCCCACGCTCTCTTTGAGAGAACCTTCTCTCTAGTGGTCAGATGCTCACTCTGGAGCCGTTTCTAGTTCTTGAGGACGAAGAGGAGGGTGTTAACCCCTCAGTCTGGTTTGGCTTACATGGGTTTGCCACCATTTGTAGACAGGATATTATTAAGACTTGCGGCCGTGTGAACGCACCTCCCTAGACTCCCTGTAGACTCTCCCCGTAGACTCTCAAGTCTAGCAGAATCAAGGAGTTGGGTCACCAGGGCAGTTTTCCTGTTTCCCCGAGTAACCAGGCATCTACAGAGCGCTTGCTTGGGGGTTAGTAGGCCGCCGCTTCCTTCATTGGCTTTTGGATATGTTATTTCATTCGTGCCTCTTGAGTCTGTGCTTCTGAGTGGCCTCCCGTGCCAGGCCGTGAAGTCCAAGCCAGTTGAGTCTCTGTCACGGGTCCATGGTCTTTCCCAAGGCCCACATAGAGCTCAAGAGGCGTGGCCTGCCTCCGTCTTACTCAGACAGGCTCCCAGATGCCTGTGGATCAAGTGAGGGTCATCTAATTCACTGCAGTTGATTTAACTGTGTGGACTTGCAGGATTCCAATGCCTTGGCGCTCCTCCAAGGTGGAGTCTTGGCAGGAGTTCGGCTGGGCTCTTTGTCATCCTGACTCCGCTCGGCTCTCCTCCGCTGGGCCTGTGTGAACCAGGGATGGGAGCAGGGGCTTAAATCTCTGCTCCTCCTGAGGGCTTCTAATGTTCTTCCAGACGTCCAGCCAGCGACAGCGGATGTTTCTCTGTAGAGCAGTATTATTGATGCGCCAATGCCCAGGCTACGTCTGAAGAGTTGGGGGAAGATTAGCTGCTTCAGGTTCACATCAGAAACAGTAACACATTCGCTCCTTGTCTCTCCCCTCTGGGCAGTTTTTGCTTTGGCCAAGCAACTGAGTGTGCTTTAAGGATGTTACCTGAGTTTGTCCCCTGGATTTTCTTTCTTTTTTTTTTTTTCTTTCTTTCTCTTCTTTCTTTCCCCTTTCTAATTATTTGTTCTCCCCCCCCCCCAAAAGAGTCTTAGTTATGGCTCCTCTCACTAGGGGGCATGGTAAGAGAGCCCAGAGGTGGAAAGCCTCCAGAACTTTCTGGAATGCACGTGTGGAAGATGTCTCTGTCTTCTTACACTGTCTGAAGACTTCGAATGTAGCTTAGTGGAGTCCATATTGAGCTCTTCTTCTTTTGTAGTCGATACAAACTCCCTGCCTCCCCCCCACCTTCCCTCTCTCCCTCTGTCTCCCCTGTCATCTTCATCATTTTTTTCTTTGATGAGCCACTAACTTGGATTCTAATCAGTTGTTTAAAAAAAAAAAATCTCAGTCAAACCACATATAAAAAGGTCAAGTTTAAATATCAGATGGAGGGTGGAGGAGGGTGGGGGCAGACCTGGTAGCTTGAGTGCTGCATGTGTTCTAAGGAGAGGTAGGAACTAGAAGGTGACAGTCAGCCTTGTAAAGACCAGGCACATCTAGGCGACAGAGGGGAGGCTGCTCTCTCCAAGGCTTTCTGGTGGTATATATAAGAGTTTGCCGTGTTAGTTCCCTACCATTGAAGGTAAGCCTTTCCCTGGGTGTCTGCAGGGCAGTGATGGACAGAAAACAGGTTGGGGTTCAGAGGGAAGGGATGGCAGTCTCTTCTCAGACCTTTCTTAGGGAGTGTGAGCCGAGCCCTTGACTGCAGCTGCCTGTCCAGAGTCACCTCCTGAGCATGTACCATTTTGGTACTTTTGACCCTTGTCAGTTGCATAAAATTTCCGATCATGTGTACACTGGGCGGGCTCTCAGACGACAGGGCCATTTAGAACAAGGCTGGACTCTGGCCCTAGAGGGCCCCCACCTCAGTAGAGATGCAGCTGCGATACTGTCTTGTGGAGGGCTAGCTATGACCCAGGATTCCATGTGATACAGGGTCTTGGAAAAGGAAGATGTTTCTAGAAAGGGTAAGAGGTGGGTTAGGCGGTTCTGACAGACAGGTAGGATAGTGATAAGAGGGGCCTGGGAGGGGACGAGAGCTCGTTACTGAAATCTCTTACAGTATAGTTAGCTGTGCTGCAGTGTGGCCATTGATATTAACATTAATAGCAATGAAAAATTCAGTTTCTTGCTGTGTAGACAGCAAGGTACCCCATAGCCCACTTCCTACCATGGCAGGAAGTTTTGCTCCGAGATCATGTAGGTGAATACTTGGCCCACTTTAGGTTTCTACCAGAGGCCTGGTATTATGGACATTTCCGATTCTGGCAGTAGGTTGGGGTCTGGACTTTCAGATCCTGTTGTATACAAAGGGTGATGTGGACTTAGCTCATTTGTTGGATCCTGAAAGAGGGGGCGCATTGAGATCATTCACGGGGCCACAGTCCATAAATGTACCTAGCTGTTCTTATTCCACCATCACAGACTATCCAAACACAGCAGGAGGATTTTGTTTCACCAGCCACTAGCACCTTGCAGGGTTTGTTCTCTGTACCATGGCTTCGAGGCTGACTTCTGACTGTCTTCCTCTACCTTCCCTACAGTGGGCGGTGAGATCCCCCTCGACATGCGCCTCGGGGGCGGGCAGCTGGTGTCGGAGGAGCTGATGAACCTGGGCGAGAGCTTCATCCAGACCAACGACCCATCGCTGAAGCTCTTCCAATGTGCCGTCTGCAACAAGTTCACGACGGACAACCTGGACATGCTGGGGCTGCACATGAACGTGGAGCGCAGCCTCTCGGAGGACGAGTGGAAGGCCGTGATGGGGGACTCTTACCAGTGCAAGCTCTGCCGCTACAACACGCAGCTCAAGGCCAACTTCCAGCTGCACTGCAAGACGGACAAGCACGTGCAGAAGTACCAGCTGGTGGCCCACATCAAGGAGGGTGGCAAGGCCAATGAGTGGAGGCTCAAGTGTGTGGCCATCGGCAACCCTGTGCACCTGAAGTGCAACGCTTGTGACTACTACACCAATAGCCTGGAGAAGCTGCGGCTGCACACAGTCAACTCCAGGCACGAGGCCAGCCTGAAGCTGTACAAGGTGAGGTCGACCTCATGAGACCCAGGGACGGTCTCTCCACAGGGCAAACTAACTCTAAAGGTTTTGCATCCAGTGCCCAGTGAAGCCTGAGATTGTGTCGATGGCTTCCTCTGGTGGCTGAAGGTTTGGGGTGTCTCATTTCAGGGGGCAGGTTAATTTCCAGCAGCCCACTACTGTGTGGCTCCCTTCTTTGGTGCTGGTCTCTGCAGTAGTCTGTTGAATCTCCCTCAGCTGTTGCGGACCAGCCTCCCTTTCTATCCTTTGGTCTATCTTTTATTTCTTCACTCCTCTGTGCTCCCAGAGTGCGCCATTCATGCGTGCATTTTGTTTATCCATCTCGCTGTATGCTAAACACCTTATGTATACTGACCACTTATTGTTCTGGAAGTATATCAGTGCACATAAGATAGCCCAATACAAACCCGTGCTCACACACACACATACACATATATACATATATATGTATATACACACACACATACATATGTGTATATGCACATACATATAAATACATGTATACATGTTTATACAGATATGCACACATGTATGTACTCACATCCAGATGCCTGCCCTCACAGCGTTTTCATTCTTTAGGGGAGAAGATAAGTTGCAGATCCCATGGCTAAATTTTGTGGTGGAAGGCAGTAAATGCTATGGAGAGAAAGAGCTCCTTGGTTCTTTCTTCAAGTTTCTGCATTTTGCATCCATGTTCTCTGCTTCCTCTCCTTTTAGCCTCTTTCATTCCTTCCTTCCCTTCCCTCCCTTCCCCTCCCCTTCCCTCCCTCCCCTCCCCTTTTCTCTCCCAACCCCTCAGTCTCTGGCTGAGCAGTGTAGACCGTCAAGGAGGAGGGGCTGCAGATACTGTAAATAGTCCTTTTACTTGCACGGCAGGATTGCTCCAGACGTTCCTATTGATTTTCGCTGGACTTAAAGCCTCACCTTTCCCTCTAATCATCCCATAATGGCTTTAGTATGAACAATCAGGTACAAATCGCCATAAATCTCCCCAGCCCCGGTCCACACACCCTCCACTCCCTCACCTCTCTCCATCCTCTCCAGTTTCCTCCTCAGCCCCTTCTCTTTCCTCTGACGGATTCTCATTCCTGGGCTAGCAAGTGGTCAGTCAGTTCCTGCCGACTGTGGACTCTGAGCTGGCACAGTCTCCCGTGTCCCTCTTGCGATTGTCAGCGGAGACCCCACACGAGGGAGACTCCTTGGCTCTCCCTGGTCTCCGCTGGGTTGATGTTTACGATTGGTCTTGCCTTAGCGCATCCTCAGGGAGCACTGTGTATAAGGAACAGTTTTAGAGAAAGGCAGTAGGGATATTGTGTTCTAGAAGTGACAGCTGACACCAGGTCCAGTGGACCAGGATTGGTTGGTATACTGAGTCTAAGCCAGATCCTCTATTCTGTGCATACGAATTCCTCACCGGACTGGCTTGATTTCGTGCCACAGTAGAAAGAATGCTCTTGGCAGTCAGGTTCAGTTGCAGGTATGACCTGAGTGGTGCTGACATGGCCAAGACAACCAGGTGGGAAAAGCCAGAGGGAGCCAGCATTTCTGAAGGACCTGGCAGTTAAGTTTGCACAAGGGAATCCTCCTGGCCACTGAAGGTCATATGTCACCTTATGAAGGGTCGCATAGACATGGACTGAAGCTGGGCTCTTCTCTCTTAAGAAATGGATCTCCCCTTAGATTGTAAAATGCACACGCTGACCACTAAGCCCTCATGCCACATCTTCCATGTGGTCCAGGGCTCCACTAAAGCCAAGCTCTTGGATTTGCTTCTGAAGGGTCAGGAAACACAGGGTTTACTGAGAACTCCTCACCCCCACTCCCCCAGCCCCACCCCATATCATGTCCATGGATCACACCCGAAAAGTCAACAGTGAGGCATTTTCTGAGGAACAGGTGTGAAGGAAACATTTTCTGCCCTATCTGCGCTGGTCACTCATGTAACTGGGCCATACTTACCTTATTTATTCTGTCGGCTTTTTGTTTGTTTGTTAGCTCAGGACAGAGCGATCGTGCTCCTGTTCAAAGCCACAAGTAGAAGAGCCCAAGATACTGAGGCAGAGGCTGGCCAGTTGGGACCAGCAGCTCTTTGGCTGGTGGCTCTCTGGAGTGATCAGCCTTGGTGTTTCAGAAGAGCTGCCCCAGGGTCAGGAAGCAAAGGTCTTTAGAGTCTGGTCTTATTAGTCCTTGGAGAATGAATGCCCTTCTGCTCGCCGAGGCTCTTTTGAGAGGCAGGGAGCTCTGCCACCCACCTTTGGATGACACAGATTATGAGTCCAGACCTTACTCCGGAGCCCTTGCCTTCCCTCCATGAGACTAAGATAAAGAGGGAGGGTTCCCTTCTCCTTGGTTTTCTTCAGAGCCTGGATTCGGGTGGGGTTTGGAGGTGGTTGGCGGGGGCCCTGGTGTGTCCCGTAGTAATGGAGATTGACTGCGTGCTACTTTTCCTCCTGCTAATGTAATCCATTAGCCCGGCACATGCATAATCAGTTTAGAGCACAGTTAACTGGATGTAATCAAGTTCTTTACTGTCTGCTAGAGAAACCGCTCCAGAAGCAGCTGACCTAGGGAGAGCACTCAGTCTGCCCAGCTCACCCCATCCTGCCCTGACCCACCCCTCCCCCTTCTTCTGCCCCACTTCCTGGCAAATTGTTCATGCTCAGCCTGGGCAAACTAAAAGTTTTTTTTTTGTTGTTTTTTTTGTTTTTTTAACTTTGTGTTTTGCTTTGTTGAGACAGTATCTTTTTTTTTTGAGACAGTGTAGCTTTTTGGGTCTCAGACCGGTCAGAACAGTCTTCAACTCACCGAGTAGTTGAAGAGGATCTTAAACTTCTAGTCTTCCTTTCCTGCCTCCACCTCCCATGTTGCACACGGTACAAGTGCACACCTTCACACAAAGTTTCATGAGGGACTGAACATTGGTCGTCATGCTAGGCTCCATTGGACATCAGGGTTGGCTCCACCAACTAGGCCGCATTCCTAGCAGCTGGAGTTAGCCGTCCTTTGCCGTAGTAGCTGGACTGCCTGCAGTTTGACCTCACAGTGGATCTCCAGTGTTCGTTCTTCCAACCAAGCCTTGCCATCTTCCCATCTTCCCTGTATGTTGGAGGTGACAGATCACGGGATCAGGAGTGTCACAGGCAGGCTTTGTCCTGTGGTCACTTCCCTGGGTGTCATGGGGGTTGATGTAGGTGCGGCAACCCTAATCTGAAAAAATCCCCAATCAGAAAGTTGAGCCAAAACATGTGGGTACTGCCAAAATGGCACCGAGTTCCCTCGGGCAGCGTAACTAAATCTGATGAATTTGTGTTTAGATCTCAGACCCAATCTAAACATAGGTCATAAGGTAAATAAAGATATTCCAGAATCAGGGGTAAAAAAATCCCCCAAGTACAAGCCATCTGGGTCCCAAGATTTCTGTGCTGCTGTGTTAGGACTGGCCTTTCTAAAATGTGGGACAACACAGAGGTTAAGCTAATCTGAAAAAAAACATATTTTCTCCTAGAATTCCCTATTCTGCTTTATTTTTTTAATTTAAAACACTTATTGTGTGTGTATTCATGTATGCATGTGTGTGTTTCTGTGTGTGTATGTGTGTGTGTGTGTCTGTCTGTGTCTGTCTGTGTGTGTTTGTGTGTGTACAATTTGAGTGTGTTCATTTTCTTCTTCTACCATATGGGTTCCAGAAATCAAATTTAGGTTGGCAGACTTACTGACAATCACCTCTACCCACTGAGCCATCTCAGCTCCAGTGATGATTTTTTAAAATGAGTTTTGTATGTAATCGTAGTGAGGCAGGGGACCTGGAGAGGCCACGATATCAGATAGAAGCTCCTTTTTCCTTCCCCTGGATTCATGGGTGGCTCCTGCAAAATGTTCATGACTTCTGTTTTAGCCAGCGGCCGCCTTTGGCTATGGGTCTGAATGACTGTGGTAGGCCACCCTGACCACCTGGTCTCTGCCTTTAGTGCCGGATCGTTTCCTAAGCCGTCATGGAAGTGCAGTGTGGAACAGGCTGAGCTCCAAAACCCATTCACGCCTTTCCCTGCTTTCCTGGGTAAACACACCCGCCTCCTCCCACCTTCCCATGTCCCCCACTCAGGAGATGTGAGGTGCCAGTGGCTTGTCCTAACACCAGGAGCAGCTCCTACTGACAAATACTTGTCTCTGGGAGCGAGCGGATTCTGAGTCCATGGGCGAGCCATGGCGAGCCTGGGCTTATCCTGCCTTCATGATTGTAGGTTGTCAATGATGAGCTCTGGGAAGTACTTGATCTTTTCTGCCTGGGGAAGAGGGAAGGGGAAGGGAAGGTAGTTGGAGTCCAAGCATACCTGCCCACTCAGAGAGTCCCCTGTGCCAGGAAAGCATACCTTTTCAAACAGATTTAGACCCCACCAGAACCCGTTACTCAAACTGTTCCCAGCTGAAGTGTCTTTGATTGGGCCCAGACCCCAGGTTTCACGATAATCTGAAATTATAGCAAGGACAGTTGCCAACCTAGTCAGTTTCAGAGTTGAGTGAGCTACCCGAGGCTCGTGAGGTCAGATGCCAGCCTCTAAGCCCCTGTACTTGGCTTAAAATAGGAGGGGAGGAGAGGCGAGCCCACATGACATGTGGAAAACCTACAGTCAGTCTTCCTGCCTCTTCTAAGTGTTACACAGTGTGGAAGAACAGAACGAAAGCCTTTCTTCTTCCTTAGTTGCTCCTTGGGTCTCAACAGGGCAGAGTCATAAGGCCATTGGATGGTAGATGGACAAATCAGAAGATATCCTTGGTTCCTTAATGGCCACACACTGGGCAGTGTGTATGCTGTGTGCGGACAGGGCAGGGAGGGCTCTTCCAAAGGCAGCTCCACCCTTAATGCCTGTGGGGGCTGCCTTGTGGCCTTTGCCTTGTTTGACAGCAAGGGCCCCAAGTCCTCTACGGTAGCTCCTATCTGCTACCCGGAAGCACACGTGTCCTACGGTTTATGCGTGATTTGACTCAGGAGCCAGATTTCCATCAGCGTCCTCCTATGATATAGACTGTTGAGTGCTTGCTGACTCCTGCCTACCCGAGGTGGCTTTGGCCCAGAAAGCGATCTGCTCATTCAGGGGGTTCAGAAGGTGTGTGTGTGTGTGTGTGTGTGTGTGTGTGAGAGAGAGAGAGAGAGAGAGAGAGAGAGAGAGAGAGAGAGAGAGGCCAGATGCTTGGAGGGAATTTGTTCTCTCTGACCTCTTTCTCTGGAGCATCTGGAACTTGAAAGTTCATGTCCCTCAGTGGACGGCAGAGCTGGCAGGACATGGGAGGTAGCATACATAGTTCCTCACCTGGCTCGGAGATAGCCTATGGCCCCATGAGTCCGTGCTGGAGGGATCTTAGGATGGCTCTGGTTGACAGGCTGTGGTAGCCTCCAGCCACTTGTCAGCCTCAGGGATCTCTAGGGAGATAAAAGGTCAGCCCTTCGTTGGGGGCAGGGATCAGACGGGACTGGGTTAAATCATCACTGCCATGGGAACATGTGGCCAGTGTGTCACCAACTGTGAGTAGTATGGGTGCTTGTTACCCCTTGGGAAGGTCCCTTGCCTTCTGGAAGCATCTCAGGCACCTTCATTTGTGTCCCCTAGGAAGTGTTCCTGTGTAGGTGGATGGCCTCCCCCTTAGGCTCGTCCCAGGTCATTCTGGTGATGGCCTTGGGCATGCCTTACCCCCCCCCCCCCCCCACCAGGTCAGAAAGCCCAGGTCAGTGTTGACTTTTGGCTCTACCCTTCAGGCCTCACATAATGGAACTGAAATTGTGTTAGATGCAGGACTCTGGCTCTCTCTTTAAACTCCCTCAGTTACTATGTCATTCGTTGAGGAAGCCATACTGTAACCATTAGCCAAAACTCTTGCCATTCATTATGCACTGTGCTCCCCTGCCACCCCCAGCCCTCTGGTGAGCACTCATGGAGTCCTCCCTCCTCTGGTGAGCACTCATGGAGTCCTCCCTCCTCTCCCACCCCGGTCTCTTTATGTAGATAGTCATGAACAGTGCAGACTCTGATAAGAACCTCGCTATATTCTGCTACAGTCTACATTGTTTCTAACATGGCTAGTATTGAACATTTGCAAGCAAGTAATAATGGGGCTTACTTTTTTTTATTGTAAATGCAATATGAATTGGATCTAGCCATCATGAAGATACTTAAAAAAAAAAAATACAGCAGGAAAAGAGAAAGTTACTGCCAGACCAGTCTGGTGGCATCTCACAGTGACACATTTGTGTTTCCTGTGGTACAGGACAAGACCTTGCTCTGAAGCCCAGGGTGGCCTCGAGTTAGTATTTTCTTGCACACACTTCTGCAGTGAATGGTATGACGGGTTTCAGCCGTCACACCCAGCTTCCGTGTAACCTCGCTTTCTCTTGCACACATGACGGAGGCAGTTTGAAAGAGTTGGAGTGATATTGTCCCTTTTACAGAGTATCCTTTTGGGGGTGCTGGTGAGATGGCCGAGCCAGTAAAGGTGCTCGCTGCCGAGCTTGCCAGCCTAAGTTTGATCCCTGTGAAGTTCACGGGAGGAGGAGAGAATAGACCCATGCAAACTGTTCTCCAAGTTCTGTGTGTGAGATGTGGCAAGAATGTGCCTGTAAACACACACACACACTCAAAAAGTATTGAAAAACAAACTACAACAAAGAAAAAAGATACGGAAATACCTTTCCACTAATTTTGAAAGCACAAAAGTCATTTCCAGCCTCACTCCCTTATTCTTCTAGACTGTCCTCTGCTCTCATAGATAGGCACACGTGTGCCTTTGTCACATGAGCAGACACACTCAAATCTGCACTTCATGCTTAAACACTGCTTAGACGAAGGGCAGAGAGGCTGTGGGGTCATCCCTGGTAATGGCTGGTGGAGCCCAAGCTCAGGACATCTGGCCACACTCCCTGGGGTTCCTTTAATCCATTGCTCCAGTTTACACCTGTTAAACCCAAGTGATAAGTTATATATATATGAATGATACAATGGAAGTTTCTGTTTTCTTTCAAATAGAATAGTTAGTTGGCTAACCACCGCTTCAAGAAGGGTGAGTGTGTGTGTGTGTGTGTGTGTGTGTGTGTGTGTGTGTGTGTGTAGGCCAGAGGTTGACACTTGACACTCAATATTTTCTGGGTGGTGCTCAGAATCCAGACTCGGGGTGTCCTGCTTGTACCGTGGTTTTACCCAGTGAGACATCGCCTCAGATCCCCCCTGCCCCCACAGTAGTTTTGATTTAGATAATCTCCTCCTTGTAAGTGATGTGGAAGGTACAGCTCACATTCCTCCTCCTCTGTGGTTTGCAGAGCACCTTGTAAGTCATCACACAGATCTAGATGGTTTAGAGCAGCCATCCCCAGCCTTCCTAATTTAACACAGTTCCTCATGTTGTGGTGGCCCCCAACCATAAGATTATTTTTCATTGCTACCTCAGAACTGTAATCTTGCTGCCAGGCGGGGGTCTCAGGCACTAAGAGTATTGGAGACGTGCTTTCTGATGGCTGTGGCCCATGGGTTGAGAACTACTGGTTTGGAATGCATCTAGGGAGGCAGGGTGGCAAGACGTGGTACCGAGGTCCCTCTCTGTTCAAGGCCTCCAAAGTCCTGTGCTTCCCTCTGAGCTTTTTATTTATTTGTTTTTAGATGCAGGGGGGGGGGTCCTCTCTTAAGTAGCCCAGGCTGGACCCTGGCAGAGATGCCTGGATCACAGGTGTGAAGCTCCACCCCATTTTTTTTTTTTTTCCTCTTTTGAAGCTGGTGTCTGGGTGGTGTGGATGCGGTTTCTGGATAAGCTGTTTTTCCAGTGCAGGCTACAAAGTCTCCTGTGGAATTCTGTCAGTGAGCCATGATCCATGGATTGGGTCAAGAAGGAAAGGCACTACAGTGTTTGTCAGTCAGAGTGTTAGAAAGCCCTAGTTCTGCTTGCTTCTCATCCTGCCCAGTCCACCTGCTCCCACCTAGCAGAGTCCTTCCTGCCAATGGCGTCTGCCATTTTAGGGGTGGTCTCTCACGGTTAGGGGGATGCTTGTACAGCGATTACATTTCTCTGGCTTCTAGAACAATCATTCGTACCACAGTTACATAGATACATCAGGCACGCAGGACAGCCCCCCCACTCCCCCCATGCAGGTGCCCGGAATAGGGTAAACACGTGAACCCCCTTTTTGAATCCTTTCAGGTTGCTGGGGACATGGACTCAAAGGGCACATTTGAATACACACAGCTCCAACAGGTGTTTCTGGTTTTTTTGTTTTGAAAGGGAAATTGTAAGGGAACAATTAAAGCATTGTCAGCAAGACTGTCAGGAAAAGGCAAGAGTTTTTAAATAATTACATAATATGCCCGAACTGTATTCTTGGTTCTGTTTTAAACAGAACTGAGAGCTCTAAATTTGGCGTGGGCTGGGAAAGGCGGATCCTCCGACAACCATGTCGGTAGTACCACGCAATCTTATACTTTACTAAAACCACATTCCTGGGCCTTCCCATCCATCCCCTTGGTTCTTTGAGAAGCAACAGCAGTGTCAGATGGAAGTCTAAAGATTTTAAAGAAGACCAGTGGCGAGGGCCGGGAGCTGTGAATGCGACCCAGCGGACAGAGTGCTTGCCCACAGGCCAGCGATTCTGGCTTCCTTCTCCAGCAGGTCAAGGTTGTCCTCAGCTCTACAGGGTGTTTGAGGCCAGCCAGGGATCCACGAGACAGCAAAGGGTGGAGGGATATGAAAGCCATTGACTCGAGGTGATAACCGGTGGCTGGAGCAAGTTCTGCTGCAGAGGTCTCTGGGTATTCGTGTCAGGCACAGTCAGTGGCAACGTGGGATGCTCAGGAAAATGTGGGTTTCAGCTGGGCAAGTAATAATAAGCATATCACATAAAGTATATATCATTCATATATATTTATGTGATATGCATGGCATATATATATATATATATATATACATACATACATACATATATATATATATATATATATACACACATACATACATACATACATACATACATACCATGGCTGGCTCATAACCTTCTGTATCTTAATGCCCAGGGTCTCCAGCAACACACGCGCAGATGCACGTGCGCACATACACACCCCCCTCTACCTTAAACTCACATCTCTAGGGACCATGTTGCATTTACTTTGGTCACCTTTGGGTGGTGATCTGTCAGCAGGCCCTACAGGAGACTAAAATAAAAACCAGCAGCTTCCTTGTTCTGTCAGCCCCTCCACCCCGCTAGTGTTTCTCAACCCGTTTGTGTTTCTCATACCAAACTCTCCCATCAAAAGGTCACCTGGTTTTGGTGCGAAGTAAAATGTCTTTTCTGTCGTGAAAGTGCAAAACTCTTTCCATTCCTTTTGGTAAATTTTTACTTGCTGATACTTTCCCCCATTATCTCCTTTAAAAAATCCATTTATTCATGCAATGTATATTATATATTGCATAAATAAATATATATGTTTATATATTCATATAAGATATAACAGGGTGAGGTCAAGATGCCTGGTCGAGTCTGCTGTACATTTGCCAGCCTTGTGGCTGTCCTAGCTCACCCCTGGCTCCTGGCCTGCCTCTTGCAGTTGTTACTAAGATGCACAAAGGCATGGAGGTTCACCTGGGAGTCTGGGTCCATTGCTCATGGAGGACCCCCCTGTGTCTGTGGCTCTAGAGGTTGCCAAGAAGGAAGGTTTGAGTTCAGACTCATTAGGAGTGACGAGGGAACCTTCTCTAGGGTCCTTTCCTGGTCCGTAGAAGGTTAGAACTATTTATCTACGGCTGGTGTTTGATCTGTACTTGTTAATGAGCAGGGCAGGTTCCTAGGCTCTGGACAGAGCCTCGCAAGTCTGCTCGGTCTCTTAGGTCAACAACTGTAACAACGTTTTCTTTGCCGACGAGGCCTGTGCACTGGAATCACTAAAGAACATGCTCTCCCCTGGCTGTCTGCTCCCTCCTTCTCTCTGGTGATGGTCTCCTCCGTGCGGACCACTGGGCCTTTGCAGACACTGGCGAGCCAGCCTCTGTGGTCTGCCATGGGTGACATGTGTGTCATTACTACCGAGCAGGCACCTTCTCCTTCCTCGGAGGAGGATTGAGCCCAGGGACTAGTAGGTTATGAAGGAGGTGTCCTGGTGTCCTGGGATCTGCCCTGTTCTTCCACCTGCTTCTGAACCCAGCTGTGGTGGCCCAGGGGGATCAAACCCCAGGCTTCCCCTGACTGCCCTCTCACCCCAGGGAGACAGAGAGAAAAGCAGATTTCCTACCTGGGCCGGCTTCCCTTACGGAGTGTCAGTCAGCCAGCCCTAGGGGACAGCGTGTATATGGGGGCTCATGGCTTTCTAACCTGGTACTAAATCTCTGTTTTGTCCAAGTTGCTCTTCGTCCGCAGCCTGTGTTTAGTTGCTTTGTCATCTTGCGCCCATCCTCTGGAAGGTGGGTTCCCCCGGCTCCAGAGCACCTGCTTCCAGCATGTGCACTCGGAAGCCCATTTCTTCTGCAGAGCTCCCTTTGGCCAAGCAGGCAGATGAGCAGGTATGGCTAGTGCCCTCCAACCTCCTCTCTCTGTCCCCCCCACCCCTCCCCCACCCCACGATTGATACAGGTTTCACCTGACAGAAGGTAGGTATTGGACTTTGGCACCCAAGTGTGGCTGTCAGTCATTTACTCTTGGCTTCTCCTGGGGAAGTCACCTCTCTGGGATAGTAGGATAGTAGGATAGTAGGTCTTAGCTCTCATCCCGCTTGGGCCTCGTGAGGGGTTTGGGAGGGAGCTGCGACATGTAGGTGTTAAGATTTCCGAGTATTCTGGCTTTGCTCGTACTGGGGGCCGTGGTAGCTGAGAGACGCCCATCTTGCTTTAGTACCTGCCTTCTCTGCTTTTAACAGGCTGTGTTTGAACAGAAGGCTTTTGAGTTCCAGACCCTGAAACGCACCGCCTCCCCTGGGCCCTGCGCAGGAAGGTTCTCTGCGCAGCAACCGCTGGTGGCTTTCTTGTAGAGGGTGCTTTTGGGAGAGAGAGAGAGAATGCAGACGAGGAGTCTCCTCACCCAAGATGGTGTCCCACGTAATCTTGCCGTATCTGTGTTGCCGTGACAGGCCGTGTTTCTCTCCACCCTCCTCTGGAGCTTTCTCTCCAGGAGGATTCAAAACAGAGGGAGTTTTACGAGCATCCCTCATCCCCTCCAGCTAGCCTAGCCAAGTGGCATAGGGCCCAGGCTTGCGATTTCCATATGTGTCCTACACAGGAATCGGTGAATGTGAGACAGGCCGCACCCCAGGCCAGCTCTGGTTTAGAAAGTGCCGTGGGGGTGACTGGCTGGAGACCCCCTTGTTTATGCTACATCTGTGCTCACTTTCTGATTCCTGGGTTGGGCTTTTTTTTTCTTTTCTTTTTGCCAGATTTGGTTCCATTAGTGATGGCTGCAACTGTCCAGGCAGGAAAAAGCAAGCGGTGTCCTCTGGGAGTGGAGCTCTGACCTCCTCTCTCTCAGTCTCAGTGTGTCCTACTTTGAGTGTAGACCCTGTGCCGTCCCTCACCCCCCCCCCCCCCCGCTCTTTCCCCACCCCCTACTTCTGTCCTTTACCTCTCAGCCTGCAGCTTTGCTTAGAGCCAGCAGGTTCCGGACTCATCACTCAGTGCATGACATTTCCTCTCTGATATTTCAGTTCCCAGAAGATTCCCCCTCTCACCCACCCCGAGTCCTCTCAGAACCCCTTCTTGACATACCCTTCCTGCACTCAGAAGCCTGCCTCTTTGGGCTTCAATGAGAGGCGTTTAGAGACCTCAGATCTCACCTGGGGAAGTCTCAGACAGCAGTCATAAAACCCAGGTCCTCAGGGAGGGGGTGGGAGGGGGGCTAATTACACAGCTAATTGATCTAACAGATGTCGTTTAAAGAGCTCGTTTCTTAGTGATTTGGCTGCACACATCCCACCTTGCTTGAGATGGGCTTGCAGCCCTGTCAGAAAGTGTCTTTTTATTTATTTATTTTTTTGATGAGCCCTCAAGGAAGAGCCTGCTTCCTTTCCCTTTTTGAGGGTCTGGTGACCCATTCTGGCTTTTCCAGAAAGCTCCCATTGTGATCCCCACAGCTGATTGTTGTATGCTTAACGCCTGCCACACCATTTGACATGGCTGGTTTCTGCCTCCCGTGCCAGCTTGTGCATCTACTTGGTTTGTGTGTTGAACCTCTGGCCATCTTGTGTCGCCTCACTTTCAGGGGTACATCTGAAGGATGCAGAATATGTGTGTGTGTGGGAGGGGGGGTACAAATGAATTGTTCTAGAGTGTCATTCTCTCCCCCTGTCCCCCCCCCCCTTTACCTTGTTTCAATCCTCATCCTCCTTTGAGATAAGGTCTTACTCTGTAGTCCAGCCTAGCTATAGCCCAGGCTGGCCCCAAATTTACTGTCTAGACCAGGCTGTCCTTAGACTTCTGATAGCCCTCTTGCCTCATCCTGATAGAGTTAGGACTCTCCAGGCCTGCACGCCTCTCATTGTCTTTATTACAAGCATGTTGGGAGGAATGCCACGGAGCCATTCCTGAAGGTGTCTTCAGATAGCATATAACAGGGCCCTGGCTGTTCAGAGCGACTCCTCATTCTCAGGACAGAGGTTGTCGGAGGGAGGGAGGAAAAGAGGGAGGGAGGAAGAGAGGGAGGGAGAAGGGGCGGGACGGGAAGCATGAAGGCAGTGCTTTCTCTGCAGTGGGAAGATTGATTGGAACAGAAATGTTGGAGGCTGTGTCTCCTGCAGGTTTCCTGGGCGAGGCTAGGGGTGTCCTTGCTGATCGAAATCATGGATGGACCTGACTTGGGTGGCCTGAGCTGCCTGGAAGTCAGCTGGTCCACAGCTGGGCTGCTGGCATCGGGGCCTGGCTACAGAAGGCCTTGTTATCTTCGGGTCTCGACCCCTTGTTAGTCCTGTGTGAGCCTGGAACGATGATGGTACCCGTCTGGTCTAGCAGTGGTTTTGCCTTGTCGGGGTCGTCCGTGGTGTCTGCGGCACCAAGGTCCTGACTGTCTTGTCCCTGGGCCCTCTTTCTGTCTCCCTGCTAAGCTCTCCATGGCGACTTGAGTATTAGGGCACCCTCTGGGTGTGATCCATCTCCGCCTCCTGCTTTCTGTGTCTCTCCCCAGGGCTGTTCTTCATGAAACCCAAGGCTTCTTAATACCATCTCTCACCTGTCTTCATCTCTGACATCTCCCTGCATCCGACTCCTCAGCTTAGAATGTAGCCTGGAAAGAACTCTAAATGGCCCCAGCTCCTAGCAACCACCCCCTCTGCCCCAATTTCTTCCCTTCCCTTGAACTGGCATAGCAACCTACCTGAGCTCCTGGCTTTGTAGCTTATCGTGCTGGAATGAGGTGAGCGTGGTGCGCGGATGGAGACCTTACAGAGTGGGCTTGGCGCGGATGGAGACCTTACAGAGGCTTCTTTAGCCACGCCTTTACCCTCTCATTCTCCTCAGAGATTCAGTCTTATCCTGACTCTCGGGCAGCACCCCTCACAGGATTCTGCAGCGTGTGTCGAAAGGCTCATCAGGATGCAGCCTCCTTAAACCCTGCTGGCCCGGATTGCTCCCTTCCCAAAGCTGCTGTATCCCCTCCGTACTGTCTTAGGGAAGATTTTTAGTCCATATTGCAGCCCACTTTCACCCACCATGGTCCGCCTCTCCCTAGTTGGAGAGCCTTTAATGACAGGATCTGGTTAGCCTTGCCCTCATTTGTGTCGTTCCCAGCGGACTTTGGGCAGGCTGTGAGCAAGCGTCGCCTGAAGATTTGAGAGTAAAGAACGGGACCTAAAACCTAGAAAGCATCCAGCTCTGGAAAGCCACTTCCACTTGTTTTCCTGGATCTGCCCCCTTCCCTGGGCATTCCCTTCCATGGGCAAATGTCCATGTCTAAACCTTGCTTACTTAGCCCCCAACCTGGTTCCATGCTCTGAGAACCTTGTTCTATAACAGAGAAACTCAGCCTGCTCCTTCTCCTCCAGCTATGAAGTCAGCCATGCTTGGTTTTTGGTTTTCTGAGACAAGGTCTCATCTGAAATCCACTGTGTGGCTGAAGCCAGCCTTGAACTGATCTTCCCGCCTCTCCCTCACATGTGCTTGGATCACAGTGAAAAACCACCACAGCGGAGAGCCGCAGGGCTCTGAGCCTGAGTCCCCTTATCTGAGTAGACTGGCCTCTTCAGGGCAACCACTTGGAAATTTGGCCGCTCTCATCCAAAGAAGTGCATTTTCCGTCGGTCACTCAGGAGGTTGCTGTGCAAATCTATTTTGTATATATGTTTAAAACCAACAGCGTACATATTTTCACCCCGTGTGTGCCAGAGTTGCATGTAGTCTGTTCTCCGTGTTTGACAAGTTGATTTCACACTTCACTGATGGCAGTCTCACGCAGGGAGCTTTGCAGAAATGTCCAGCCCCGCACGGTCCTTCCCATTTGGCAGGGGGTTCTAGGTTCTGGATTCATGTCCTGTGGGACTCTTAACTGAGAACCCGAACGGGTCATGATCTAGTCTGAAAAACACAGAGAGAGGTTGCTGATTCACTAAGACCCGTGCAGGTCTGCCCGAGGAAACAGACACCCTGTTGGTTAGATCATAAGACCCAGCAGGGAAGCTGTAGTTGCAACGAGATGTGGAGAGGGGTTGTCCTGTAGAAGATGAGGTGGGCAGAGGACTGAGGCAGCCATCTTTCTGAGTCTTAAACCTGAAGCCATCTCATGCACCGATTGGTAAGTTTCCTCTCAAGTGTGTGGCTATAGAGCTTTGGGAAGAAAACTAGCAGTGAGCTGGACATTTGTCCGGTGGAATTTCTGTTGTTTGTTTGTTTGTTTGTTTGTTAGTATTTTCTTGGTAAGGAAGGATGTTCAAGTGTCAAACTCAACAAAGAGTTGAGCATAGCAAATGCAGTGTACTGATCCCTGCAAGGTGTCTTGGAAGTGTCATCAGCGCAAAGGGCGAGCATTTGGTAGCCAAGGGGATGAAGAGATGGACAGGTGTTCAGGGGAGCACTAATCTTAGCATCTGGGGGATGGATATGCAGGTTGCCCAACCTGTAATTATTTTCAGCTTATCTATACAATTGAAAAGTCTTTTAGTTTTTTAGATTTATTTATTTATTGTATGGAAATTTGTACACTGCCACTCTCATCAGATGCACTAGAAGAGGGTATCGGATCCCATTACAGATGGTTGCGAGCCACCATGTGGTTGCTGGGAATTGGACTCACGACCTCTGGAAGAGCAGCCAGTGCTCTTAACCACTGAACCCTTGAAAGGTTTTTATAATGCAGGGTAGAGGTAAAATGGCAAGACACTGTCTTCTCCCCACCGGGAGTACCACCGTGCTGGAATCTTGTGTGTAATGTAAGGTGTTCCCTCCCCCTACCCTTCCCCTTCATCCCATGGCCAGACAGTATGGTCCATGCTTGGCCTCAGAAGACAGAGTTCAGATGAGTTATTCCACCCTTACAAACAAGGGCCTGATCCCCCTGGAGGCGGAATCTAGCTAAGGGCTCTCACACTGCAATGGAAGACTAGCGGGGTCTTGGCCACTCAGGGGGACTTAATGCTTTTAACCAGAATCCCCCTTTGCATCCAGTGTTGTCCACATGGGAAAGCTGGGCCTGTTGATGCTGTCTGCAGAAGTCAGTCTTAGTTTTGCTCCTCACTGCTAAGTAAATGACATCAGCTGTCTCTTGATCATTCAGAGGATGCTCGGTAGGTGTTAGACAGGTGAGGGGGTGGACGCAGAATGGAAAGCTTGATTGACTATGGGTGCCGTAGTCCCTGGGAGCAAACCCACATAGCTCTTAGTGTTCGCAAGGGGGAGAGGTTCTCCATCTGGAACTTCAGTACGTTCCTCTGTGTGACTGGTCTGTGAAATGGGCTAATAGAATTACCTGTCCAACAGGGTGGCTGAACAAGTTGAATGAGATAATACATATGATGTACCTGCCAACAATGAAGTCCATATATAGCAGAAAAACGTGTGTGTGTGCGTGCATGTTTTGTAAGCACATAAGATGTGGGTGCGGGTGCCTTTGTGAGGCCAAAGAAGGATGTCAGGTGTCTTCCTCTATTGTTTTATGCTCATTGTCTTGAGAGGGTCTCTCACTGAACCGGAAGCTCACCGTCTTTGTTGTACTGACTGGCCAGCAAGCTCCCAGAATCCTCCTGTCCCTGTCCCCCAGTGCTGAGGTTACAGGCATGTCCAGCCATGCCCACTTCTTTTGTGGGGCGTGAACTCGGGGGCTCTCTTGCTTGTACAGGAAGTGCTTCTCTTCACCGAGCCATTTTTCCCAGCCTCACAATCCATTATTTTATGAAAGTACCATTCTTTTGCCTTGGCTCCCCCCCCCCAATGCCCCTGTGTTGCGTAGATACATAACTGAATAAATTCTTTATTCATTCTTCAAATTCTAATTTTAATAAATTTAATAAACTAAATTTACATTTTATTTATTCATTTTCAAGTTCCTCACATTTTTTCCTCTTACTAAAAATAGACTTTTTTTTCATAAACTCTATTCTGATTATAGTTTACCCTCCCTCAGCTTCTCCCAGTTCTTGCCCTCCTCTCAGAATCCACACCCTTTTTCTCTCTCCTTAGAAAACAAGCAGGCATTTGAGGGATAATAATAAAATAAGATAAATCAAAACCAAACAAGTCAGAATAGGGAATAAGGAAACAGGCAGAAGACAAAGGGCCAAAGAGGAAGCATGAGAAGCACACACAGACACAGACAGACACACGTGTTCATACACACAGGAATCCGCAAGAACACAAAACAGAAGCCATTATATATATATATATATATATATATATATATATATATATATATATATATATATATGCAAAGTATCCATAATACTTTTTAAAAACAAAAACATTCTAAGACAAAGCACCTCAAAAGATACCGTTGAGTTCATTTTCTGTTGGCCATCACTACTGGCCCGCCCTTAAGAATGTCTTGTATACCCAATGAGATTCATTTGGAGGAGACAAAATTTTCATTTGCAAGTGGTTATCGATTGGCGACAGCGCTGGGTTAGGGGTCGGGTTTATGTCCCCTTCCCCTCTCTGCACTGGAACCCCATCTGGCTCAGACCTGTGCCATCCGTCCCCTGTGCAGGCTTCCAAGGTCTCTGTGAGTTCTTCTGCGAGTCAATCTTGTTGTATCTACAAGACCTTGTTTCCTTGGTGCCCTCCGTCCCCTCTGGTTCTTACAGTCTGGCTCTTAAAACCCTGATCCTTGGTGGGAGGGATTTGATGGAGACATCCCGGTCAGGGCTGAGTGTTCTGAGGTCTCTCCCTCTCTACACACTGTCCGGTTGTGGCTCCCCTATATGACGCCATCCGCTGGAAGGAAACCTCTCTGGTGATGGCTGAGCAAGGCACTGATCTGAGTATAACAGAATGTCCTTAGGAGTCATTGTATGGCTCTGTTCCTTTAGCAAGACAGTAGTATTTGGTTTTCTCCTACGTCCCCGTATCTAACCTCACGTTCTTGGCCACCAAGCAGCGTCAGGAATGGGTTGCATGTCATGGACTGGCCCTGAATCCAGTCAGATACTAGTTGGTTACTCCCACCGTTTTCCCACTATTGTACTTACACATCTTTGAGGCAGGTCACCCCTGAAGAGCTGAGAATTTTGTTGGTGTTTACCTTCCTCCTTTGGTAGTGTGCAGAGAATCTTCTAGTACAATGAACACCAGTCCATAGGCAAAGGCTTAGGTAGGCACCGCTGGCTGGACGTCTCCATGGACGTCTCATGTTCAGTGAGCTGTGTAGGTGCTGGCTTCACCTAGGGCCTTACTGATAATTGACTTTTCATAATTCGTTTTCCATTGGCTTTGAACTGGATACACTGTCAGGTTTGGAGGACACAGTGGAGAGACGTCACCATTACTGGTGTTCAGTGAGATGATTGAGTGTGTCACTTGACCATAGTTGCTCTGTGGTGACCCTGTGTGAAGAGTGAGAATCTTGGACACCTCTAGCACTAAAAGCATAAGCGTGTTGAAGTTTTTTTCCCAAGTGGGTCCCTCTGCTTCTTCTAAGAAGAAGGGCCCCAGCACAGTCCTTAGGGACTCTGAAACTACCCAGGGCTGGCCTCACTCTGGCTTGTGTGCGGTCCAGCCCTTCTCTGTGGAGAAGTCAGTTGTGAGAAGTGAGCTAGGAGGTTGCTTTTACTGCCAGTCTCTTAATCCTGGTGTCCACAACCTGAGGTGTTGCTGCTTTGTCTGTCTGTCCGTCCATCTGTCCATCCAACCATCTTTAATTTTTTTTTTTTTTTAAAACAACGTCCAGCATCAATGTAGCTGTATCTCTCGTACTTGGTCAAAATCCCCTCGCTGCACGCGAGGATGTGGAGGTTTGGAATCGACGCTGAGCATAGGTGTGTTCTCAGAGACATGAGCTACTCTGCTTTCTTAATTCTTTTACTGTTTTTGGCAGAGGCTAACACATATTTAAAAAAAAAAAAAAAAAGACAAAGCAAACTGCAACAGGGCAGCTCCCACCAAAGCAGCAGCCCCCACGTGTGCGCACCATAGAGGCAAAGATGGACAAAAGGAAAGCTGAACTCTAATTAAACTGGAATACATCTGACACCGCTCCCCTTTCATGTTTGGTGCCTACATCTGAGTGCATCCTGTAACCTTGGAAATACCACAGACCATCCTGGAGTCGGGGGCAGCCCCCCAGACACTAGCCCAGGGTTGGCTGGCGCCTCAAAGCCGCCCTTCCCCGCCTTGCATAAGCGAGTTCATTTACATCGAAAGCCTTGCTGCTGTCTGTGACATGGCTGACTTAACATTGCCTTAGGAGTCTCCCTTTAATGTTTACATTTGTGTTCCTGCTTGTGGCCTTCAAGTCCCCACTCTCCCTTCCTTACAATCAGCACCTGCAAGTCAAGTATGCAAAACTGTTTCCATGGCAACCTGTGGCGAGCTATTAATTTTAGATATTCCAGAAGTTTCTTTTTCAGCTGGAACTTTTTTCTTCTTTTTCTCTCTCTCTTCCTTTCCCTTTCTCTCTCTCTCTCTCTCTCTCTCTCTCTCTCTCTCTCTCTCTCTCTCTCTCTCTCTCTCTCTCTCTCTCTCTCTCTTAACAGCCCATCCCGCCTCATCTCTGGATGTCAGAGGTTAATCTCCTTGGCTACCCTAGTTGTAGATGTTTCTCTCCCTCAACCCCTCCTCTTTTAAAAGCTGATTTCCCCACATTTTATCTAATGAAACACACAGCTAGCCCCAGGGTTTCTGGTTACAGATCTAAGTCAACAAGTGGTAGGAGGAGCCACCTTGCTTTGAGTCTCAAACTGCTAACTTAACCACGCCTTTTAACACCCACAGCCATGTGCCCAGTACACACTCCTGGAAAGTCTCACTCGGTCTGTTGCCTGCCTGGTAGTTAGAGCTGTGTGAGAGGGTCCCAAAAATACACTTCTAAACAAAACAACCCCCCCAAATTTAGCTGCTCCTCTTAATTGAACTGATAGACCCAGAGGGCTAAGTTTCCACGATGTTTTTACGAGGCAGTCAGGAACTTTGTGAAAATGGGGAGCCTGCGGGGTTGGAAACACCTGCAAAAAATGCAAACCCCCAGGAGAGGCAGGCGCTCACCTAGGTTGCAAATTGGAGCGCCAGTGAAGAAATGCAAAAGACTCTTTTGCATAGCAGCGCTCACTTCCCACGTAGTAATCATCTACCAAGAACGGTATTGTAGTGTCCAGGATGTGGGGTCAGCCAAGTTATTACTTTAGTTTACATGTTTTTTAAGGACTGTATGCAAGTCTTTTGCATCCCTTGGTCACGTGTCAGTCATGGCTCTTGTCATTTATTCTTAGCGCGGGGATAATCGAGCTGATTTTGGGAAACGCATGAGCCTCGGTTTTGTTTTCTGGCCTAGGAGGTCTGATAAGTATTTTGTTTTCCTAGATGTGTCGGTTCCAATCTGACGCTCACTGTGGGCCATAGCTAAAAACAAGGAAATACAAGTTTTGTTCTGTCGCTGAGCATTGAGGTAGCATTGGCTTCCCTTAGCCCCTTAGAGCTGAGTGGACCTTCCTTCCTCCTCTTACTTGATTGGGCATTGGAGATGGATGCCCCGCCCATCTCTTCACTGCATAGGCTAGGCTAGCACTCCAGAGCTCAGCCACGCCCACAGCTCTTTTCAGCCCTTCACTGGTTGAGACATTCCTTACCACCCTGGGTCTTAGGACTTTAGACTTCAGATTGCTCTACACTCCAGGGACCCCAGTGGCACTTCACTGTCTTCTGTCTGCTGTCGACTACCTTTGGCTTTGATGATTTTTCATAAGCTTCTTTATGTTTCCCCCTTCCCATTTCTGAACAGGTTGATCAGAAAACAATATGTATCTATAAGGAGAGATCTTGGGGTAGTGCTTTCTTCAGTTGCTAGCTAGTTTTCTGCTTGTTAGGACTGTGGGGTATTATTCCCCTCCCTCCCTCCCTCTCTTCCTCCCCCCTTTTCATTTCTCCCTCCCTTTTTGTCTATAGTAGGTTGTTTCTGTTGCTTGGGGAGGAGAGGGCTTATTCCATTAGACACCTGCTCAGCCTGCTTTCTTACTAGCACCCAGGGCCAGCTGCCCAGAGGTGGCACTGCCCACAGTGAGCTGGGCCTCCCCACATCAGTCATCAGTCAGGAAAAGGCCCCAGGCTTTGCTCACAGGGCAGTCTGCTGGGGACATTTTCTTAGCTGCCTGACGTTCCTGCTTCCCCAATGACTCTAGCTTGGGTCAACTTGACCTAAAACCAGCCAGCATGGCTTCTCTTCCCTTTCTCCTTCCCTTCTTCCCTTCCCCTCTATTCTTCTCCCTCCCTCCCCTCTATTCCTCTCCTTCCCCTCCCCCTTTCCCTCCCTTCCCCTCTCTTTCTCTCTCCCAGCCTTCATTTCTTCCTTTCCTCTTCTGACCCCCTTTGGTCCCCCTTCCTCATCGGATGCTAGGAGCCTGGTTGTCCATGAGCAGGGTTGCGGGGCCGCGTCCTCACCCCCGGGTCTAGTTTCCCACAGCTGGTGAGGAATCTCTCAGCTTGGCGTCGCAGTCTCATTTTCTGATCCCAGAGCACGCTTGCTTTAATGTGTTTCAGTTAATGAGGTAGAAGAGAGAGTGAAGTGGCAGTGTTTACACACAGACAGCCTGTGCTGAGGGCCCTGCTGTAGCCCATTTGGCCCTGGGCATCCTCAGGGAATGAGTCCCAAAGAGCAAGCCACCTTCTCCAGTTTGTCAGTCTGGTACAGGTAAATAATACTATGTGTGAGCTTTGCTGAATCATCCAGTTTGGTATTATGTTTTGCTTTTTTTTTTTTTTTTTTTTAATTTTTATTTTTCCTAGGTGAGGCTTTCTTTTGGGGCGATTAAAGATAACTAGACTCTGGGCTTTAGGGTGCAATCAAGAGAGTTTACCCAACCCCTCCCCAAGCCATTTCAAAATCTTTGGCTTTTACCAGCCCCCCCCCCCCCCCTTAAGGGACACCTCCTACGGTTAGGGTCAGTTCATCTGAAGTAACTCAGAACCAGTTTCAGGAGTCTATGAAGAATCACACCTTGTATATGGGACAGAGGCTGGTGCCAGGCATGGTGGTACATGCCTGTAATCCCAGAACTCAGGTGGAGGTAGAGGCCGGAGGATTGTGAGCTCAAGGCCAGTTTGGGTTACATAGTATTTAGACTCTGTCTTGGAAAACAAATGGAAAAAAAACCCCACACCTCCAACAGTCTGGGCGGACAGTAAGAATTGGTATTTTCTGTTTCATGGTGGGAAAGGGCAGTATGACGAATGGGATAGACTCTGAGGGGCAACATTACCTGAGCAGGAATCTAGTTTGGGCCATGACTCTGTTGCCCATTTGGGGCTCCTTCACGGTCCAGGCGCAAATACTTGCTGCTCCTTCTTAGGTCTGGGTGAGCAGGTTGCTGCCCAGAGCAGACAGGAAACTACGATTGGGTTGCTCTCCTCTGCTATTCCTGTCTCCAGCTTCTATACACAGAAGGCAAAGGGGTCAGGAGTCCCTGTCTGGGACCTATCTCAGCCATGGTGTGGAAGGGCGTGTTCTCCTACCCTCCCACTCCTGGATTCTGCTTTTAGCTTTCCTTCTCTAGCTGCATGCTGCCCCTAAATGGTTAACCCCGTTGCCTGGTCTTGGCACGGTGCCAGCCCCAAGGGGTGATGCACAGGCTGGAGGCCCCCAGCGAGCGCATCCCAGCTTCCCGAAGGCACAGCGGCCCCGGGGTTTCAGCAGGAATTAAACAATTACTAAGTCTTGGTCCTCCCCACCTTCCGCAGATCGGCTCTATAAATTGTCAGCCTGTTGACATTTTAATGCGAATTATGTCATGTGGTATCCCCTTTGATTTCGACATGCCTCAGTTTGTAAATACATGAACCACTCAAAGGCTTGTGGTTAGTGTACACTCCGGAGGCCTCGGGGTTTTTGGTGGGGAAGAGCTTGCTGGAGAGAACACAGTGCTGGGAGTGTGCCTAGCATGGAAAGCTCTTCTCAGGCATCCGGGGCGGGGTGGCTGTGGAGGGGTGGTGGGCTGGGGGCAGGGCACCTGCTGTGAGGCCCACTGCCAATCCACCAACCCCAGCTCCTCCCAGGACTCTGGGAAGGCCACTGCCGTGGGGATAATTCTTTTATTGGGTGTGTGGATGGGTGAACATTTCCCCCTCGAGTCCCCATGTAACTGTATTCTGTAACACGAGGTCACTTTCTCTGTAACCGTGGCTGGAGATGAAGCGACTTGCTCTAGATTTCAAGGCAAGCCAACAAACCAAGGGGTCCTCACCCGGGGCAGGGCTTTCCCTGGAAAGAACAGATTGGTTGATCCAAGGGAGAAGTACATGGAAGAGTCGTCAGCTGAGGACAGGTGTAGATGGAGATGCTGAGGGAAAAAGGACGGTCTAGGCTGTTAAAAATGTATGGCGGCCATAGCATCTGTCTTACACCTATCATCCCAGGACTAGGGAGGCTGAGACTAGAGGATCGCTGTGAGGGCGGGGCCATTCTGCACTACGGGATGAGACACTGGCATAAACAAGTGATCCGTCGTGGTGGTGAGGGTCAGTATGCTGCTTTGGTTTTTGGGACAGGATCTCTCACTGGCTTGGAACCAATTCAGCAGCCAGCAAGCCCCAAGGTCCTTCTTTCAGTCTCCCTAGCCCTGTGATTGCAGGCGCTTGACACAGGGCCTGGCTTTCGAACTTAGTTCTAGGAATCCTAGCTTGGATCTTGACGCTGGTTCAACAGGCAGATTAGAATAGATTTTAATGGGTGATTTTTTTTTTTTCCTCGTGAAAAATACCTTAAGAAGCCCCTGTGCTGAGACTCTCCTGCGGTTACTTCTCGGTGTCTTACTGCCATTTTTTCCTGCCTTCAGGTCCCCTTCAAGTCTTAGAGCCCAGAAGGAGGAGTCGGTGTCTTGGCAGTCACCCATATATAGATGTCAGTACTCTGAGGGTTGAGAATGTGTCCAAATGAGACTATGGCCAGGACAGGCTCTGAGAATGCGCCCCAAGTAGGGCAGCTGGTCTCTGTCTTGCCCAGAAGGGCTGGGAATATGTAATCTCCCATAGCCTGAGGATGGCAACTGTTGAGCCTGCTGTCTGGAATGGAATTTGGCTGATTTACAGAAAATGTCATGGGATCTTTAATGGTCCTGGGTGGTCAGGACCCATTTCCCACATGTGGGTGATGCCCATCTTGAAGCAGTAAGGGCCATGCAGGAGCTGAGAAGGAAGGAGGGACCCTCAGTCAATAACAGCCTTTCCCCGTTCAGCCGAGAAAGAGTACAGCAGCTTCCACGGAAAGGTGGAAGATGTTTTGCAGTGGAGTCTGCTTTTCCACTCATTTAAAAAGAATTCTCTTACAGGAAAGGGTTTGGAAACTAGCCTTCTCTTGCCTCTTCCATGGTTGCATCTGTCTTTATCAGTTGGGGATGAGGGGATGGAGTGAGTGTAATGAATGTCAGACAGACAGACAAACACCGGAAACACATACATCCCTTTGGGACTGGTCGTGGGAGATTATATTCATTCTCTCTCCAATATCTACTTTGAGTTCAGCTGTAAGGACATATCTGAAGTAAAATACCCAGTCATGAGCATAATTATAGCCCACAAGTGCATTGGTCCTTACTAATTAAAAAAATACAGTTATTTGATAAGTTCCCAATTTCAAAAAGCTGCATCCAAGCTATAAGACAGCTCTATGCTTTAAAATAAAATTAAAAAAAATCATGGACTCTTGTTTGTATCTTGGAAGTGACTTTCCTGTCACTGTAGTGAGTAGGAGTCAGTGCTTGAATGTCAAGGCTCTGTGGCTAAGAAAATACTGGCTGTTCTTGCAGAGAATCTCAAGTTTGGTTTGGAGCACCCACAGGTTGGCTGACAACCATCTATAGCTCCAGTTCCAGGGGATCCAGTGCCCTCGTCTGGCCTCTGAGAGAACATGTGGTTCATTCATAGATGCATGTGGTGAATATACATACATACATACATGCAAACATATACACATGTACTTTTTTTTTTTAAAAGAAACTCCTATTTGTTGGCCTGGCTGTGCCTTAGTTAGTAGAACTCTTGTGTAGCATGCACAAGGCCATAGGTTTGATCCCCAGGACTGGTCCTGAGGGATAGCGTGGAGAAACTAAATGTATTGTATACTTTGCTGGTAGCAAGCCACTTGCGATTATTTTATTCATGTCTTCCGAAGATTTCACCACCCTCACTTCCCACTCTTGCCCAGTACCCCTTGTTGCCCCGCCCTGGGCTGTTGTAAGAGATGCTAGCATAGCATGGCCCTTGGTTTTCCAACCCCATGAGCACGATGATTCTGGTGGTTCTGATGTTGGGTAGGGTCCTCCCTCCTCTTCCTCCTCCTCCTCTTCCTCCTCCTCTTCTTCCTTTTCATGCTTTCATTCCTTCAAAATGCAAGAGAGTTGGGTAGCAGACAGCAGGGAACTAAGTAGAGATGTATGTTGAGCTGCAGCTCAGTAAAGCTGGGGGCTGTCATCACAAGAGACCACTCCCTCCTCATTCTCTCTCTCTCTCTCTCTCTCTCTCTCTCTCTCTGTGTGTGTGTGTGTGTGTGTGTGTGTGTGTGTGTGTGTGTAGAGATCCCCCTGATGTGGGTGCTGGGAACAGAACTCAGGTCCTCTGAAAGAACAGTAAGTGCCTTTAACTGCTAAACCAGAATTGCCAGCCCCAAGGGGTGACCTCTTCTTGACCTGAGGTGGCAGGTATTCTTGGCTTCGCTGCTTCAGTCAGGAGCTGTTGAGTCTGACCTGGGCGCTCCTGGACCCCGATGACCCCTTGAGTTGTTCTGGCAATGGGAAGCTCCACAGTTCCTTGGCCTTTTGTAGACTCAGGGTCCTCTGATTCTATAGAGCATCTCCTTCCCCCTCCATCTCTGTGTCTGTTTCCAGCAGAGTTAGCTAGCTTGGGTGGCAGGCTCATCGACAGGGTAAACATGGGCTCAGAGGGCTGGGGTTGGAGCCCGTTTGCTAGACTGCTTGCTTAGCCTTTACGAAGTCCTAGGTTCAGTCACCAGCACCATAGTGTTGTAGGTAGTGGAGGCAGGGGGAGCGGCCATTCTAGCTCATCCTTACACAGTGAGTCCGAGGTCACCCTGAACTAAGTGAAACTGTGTGTCTTCAGTGTGGCCACGATAGAGGAGGGGCAGCCACCTTTGCTAAACACAAAGGTGCACTGATAGTGGGGAAGGGGACTCAAAGGGAATCTAGCCAGGCTCTGGGCAGCAAGGATGAAGGAGCAAGCCGGTCATCTGTTTCTACCAATGGCTCTCTAGCTCTGTGGGTTATTTGCATAGCATACAAAGCACAGCTTGCCCAACATAAACAGATGTCACAGACACTGGCACCTGACTGTGGATAGAAAGGGGACCTGTGTTGTCCCAGTTGTAGGACCTTCCCAACCGCCCCTGTGACTGGCAGGGACAGAGGTCAAATTCATGGGAGGTGGGGGTAGAAGGGGCAGCGTCACTCACCTGGGTAAGGTCTAAAGGTGGACGTTCTCACTCTGCAGGTTTAAAACTGCATTTATAGGACAGGTGGGAGGAGGTGGAACTAAAATCCCATAGGAAATGAGTGCCTAGAGGAAGAAAACTTAGGATGTTGTTGAACACGGGAGAAATTGGGGCAAGCGAGAGGGCCACGGAGGTTGAGCAAGCGAGTTAGTGATGGGGGTGGGGGTGGGGGTGCAACAATTAACTAATTCTCCTTTCGCTAACCCATGACAGAATTAATCACACATTAACATAGTGGCAACAAAATTAATGTCATATGCAAATTAATGGTGCAGGCTCGACATTCTGGCAGCCTGTTGGTTTTTAAGGCTCAAGCTGTAGCTAACACCCACCAGGGTAGCCTCAAGCTGTGGCTGTCATGGTCCCACCCAACCCTTGTTCTGCCTGATACTGTCTAGGGTGACCCTGAAACAGTAGTGACTCTCCATCCTCTGGCTGGCTGGCTGGCTGGCTGACTGGCTGGCTTGACATGACTTAGGTTAAAAACTTATAGCTAGAAGCCGAGTTGAAATGACATCAGCCTTGGCCCTGAGGTAGTTTGCACCTACCCTTGGTTTACTGTCCATCTCTTGGAGGAACACAAGAGCTGTGTTCTTGTAGTCTTCCTAGGAAGCTCTTAAAGCACCCCAGAAAGCTAGAAAGAAGGCATTGGGTCAGGACAGTCAAATCTCAGCTCCTTCTAACTTGAGTGCAAAACTATCAAGCGTGTGGCTTTGTGTGGCTTCAAAGAGTTAACCCATTTCCTCTAAAAGCAGGAAACTCACGCCTCTCCTTGCCGGTAACAAATAAATAAGTAAACAGGAAGCACGGGCCGTGCGCAGCAGCACAGCATTCCGACTGTTTAAACTCCTGTGCCCCAGGCAAGTGCGGGCTAGTCCAGTACAGCCAGCCACGAACCCGTTTGCGCATTCACCACCTGTGATAATTACTATTTTGACACTTAATGAGTAATAGCTTTGCTAGGCAGGCCTTGTAGGGAATGTGGAGACAGAGATGCGGGCCCTGCCCGCGAGCCACGTGGTATAAGTGCCAGGATGAAGCAATTCAAAGCAGGATGGAAAAAAAATGCGGTCCACTGCTGATGTTGATGGCGAATGAGTATTGGCGTTTCCTTAGCGGTACTGATTTCCTTAGCTTTTTCATTAGCTCCCACTTCATCTACTACCAAGGAGAGAGACTTGAGATTGATGAGGTCATAGCAGAGATCTGGGAAGTGCTTCGTGGGCTGTGGCGAAGAGTCTTCATTCCTGGGTGTGCTTCCTGGATGTTACGTGCGTCATGCAGACAGTCTAAGGAGGCAAAGTCAGGGCCGTACATCCCGGGGTGCTACCATACAAGTCGTCTACATTTTTTTTGGTTTCAGAAAGTAAGGCATTTGAATTCGTCAAGAATAGATTGTGTTTCTTCTCTCCTTATTATAGATAGATAACCCAAGTGGCGGGTTATGCTTGTGTATAGCATATGTATAGATTCAAGTGAACACATGTGTGTAAACATGTTTGTAATTTTTAGGCATGTTGCATGCCTTATATTACTAATTTTATTAGTCCCCATAACAGCTTTCAAGCTATTATATTTATGCAGTGTGAGCATGCATGCATATATGTCTGTCTGTCTACGTACACGTGCCACAGCATGCAGGAGAAATCAGAAGACAGCTTTTAGGGACCTCGAGAGTTAGTTCTGTCCTTGTACTGTGTGGATCCTGGAGCTGGAACCTAGGTCTTCAGACTTGGCAGCGAGCATCTTTCCTAGGTGAGCCATCCAGTTGGCCCATAGCAGCCTTACTGTGTTATGCGCTAAATGATTTCTCCAAGAGCTTAAGAGTGGACAGAGCAAGGAAGCAAGATGAGGGGAGAGTGGCTTCCAAATGACAGAAATGTCCCCGGCTCTGACAGGTGCCAGCCCCACCTCCTCATGCATCCGCTGTAATATCGCCTGCAGAGCAGAGGAAGCCTAGCATTGGATATCCTGATGTGTAGGGTAGGGTGGGATTCTAGAAACAGTGCCGCATGTGGCAATCTGGCCGTGCCCAGTCAAGACAATCTTGTACAAACAAAAGACCCCAGATACTAGAGAGTGCTTAGAGTCTCACTGTGCACTCCACAGGGTTGGAGGACACCTGAGACCATATGCAGGCATATCTGATCCTATGCTACCTTGTCTCTGTGTTCAGTATGTTGGGCAGACATCTCCTCTTGTGCTGTGACAGCCACCTTGCTTGTCAACCCTTTGCTCCAGACGCTGGCACCAGTTGCCATACCTCCCACTTGGTATTTAACTGGCAAAACAGGTGAGATCGGATGAGACAGGCTTAGGTACAGAAGGCACAGATGACTGTGGCCCAAGTGGTGTCACCTGTGTAGGACAGGTGGACCTCATAGCCCCCCCATGAGTGATTTGGGGATGATCAGACACTAACGTTCCCTTAGTGAAGGGCAGTGCCAAGCAAGAATGGGCCATGGGAAGTTACTTTAGGGAGGAGAGTTTGGGTGTGTACAAAACAGTCCAGATTTGGCGCTTCAGTGTCCCTGCTTGTGACCAAAGCTGGAAGGAAGACAGTCGGGAGTGCATGCCTGGCCCTGAGATGTGGTCATGTTCCGAGGCTTCCGTACAGTGAGGCCAATTTTATCGCTGCCCCCCCCCCCCCCCCACCAATCCCAGATACTTTGCAGTGGAGCTTAGTTTAGGGACCAGCTGGCAGGGGCCCTCTGCATGCCTCCCGCCATGCCCAGCTGGGAGGCGGGCCTGCTTTCCTTCTGCATCTGTGCGTGTGGCCATTTTAATTTTTCCCTGGACAGCCTTTGCCTGGGATACTGCTTGCCGCCTGCCATGGTTGCTAGGAAACCGGCAGAGGCCCGTCTTCTCCTCGGTCAGGACAAGGCCCCAGCCAAGCATCCCAGAGCCTGAGCCAGCACGGATCCTGCTGAGAGCTGGCCACATGTGCTAACCCTCTTTTGCTCTCTGTCAGAGTCCCTTCTTCCCAGACCCCAAGACTCCTTGCTTCATATCCAGCAGCCACGTCTGGTAGCTGTCTCTCTGCGCCTCTCCTGTTAGCTTTGAGATTCTGTTGGATAGGACTGAGGATGGCCTGGAAGCCACATGAAGATGACATTCCCTCAGGTCCTTCCATTACCCTGCTTAGACCACACTTGGACAAACCAGCCCCCCTCTGGGTTCTCCACCTCTCCGGGTGACCCACAACACTTCTTCTTGTAGCTTCACGCCCTTCCTGCTTCCGAGCAAGACTCTATACCCATTGGAGGAAAGGGAAAAAACGGGTGTGTTTGTTTGTTTGCTTGTTTGTTTGTTTGCTTGTTTGTTTGTTTTTTAAGCCCTGGGGTCCATGAAGAAGTAATAATGGCTGCCTTGCTGCTCCAGTTACCTGCAGCTTGTCTCAGAATAATGCAGGCAGAGCAGGAGAATGGGGGACAGGGGCAGGAGTGGGGACTGCCCGTTAGAAGTAGAATTTGAATCAGAAGCCAGAGAACACTCGGAGCATGCCTGTGTGTTCTGCAAGGATGCCCAGTTCTGGCCAGGGGTTGGGCGGGGCCCTTGGTTGCTTTGCTTCCCCGTGCAGACCTCAGTTGTCTTCTGCTCGAGGAAGCCACTTAAGTCACTTGCACAGCTTTCCCCTTCAATGTTTATTTCAAGTCGATCATACTCTTAAATCGTAAAGACTTCCAGGGGCTCTGAGCCCTGTTGGTGTTGGTGGCCGGCCATGAGGATTACTTATCCCCCCCCCCCCCCCCCGGCTCACCCGCTGGGATGTCTGTCAGAATATGAAGTGCAGGTAAAGTGCAGTGGGCGTGTTATCTTCTGGACATTGATATCTATGGCTGTTCTTACAACATTGGTTATGTCAGGTAGTTAGTTTTTTAGCAAACTATTCTGTTGTACTAGTTAAAACAATTACGGCATGCCCTTGCTGCAGCTCGCTGGGCAGCTGTGGAAAAAGTATTGATGCATATGTATGTCTTAGTGGGAAAGACAGTCCCTGTGTAGTAGGAAAACACTGCCTGTATTGATTACTGCATTTATGCAATGCTGTGGCGTAGTATAGGTTGGACATCCCGAGACAGAGATTGGTAGGAACTGTTTCGTCTTAGTGGTGTAGAATTCGGTGGTGATTTGTAATTTCATAGTGCCTTTAAGGGACAACAAGCAGGGGCTGGTCTTTTAAGTTTGAGGACCTGAGTTCGGGCCTAAGACCCACATATGCTGGTTGTGGTAGTGTACAACACACACTTGTTGTCTAGGCCCAGGGAGACAGAGACAGGAGGGTCTGTCAGGCTCCCTGCCGGACTGGCCTAATTGCCAATCTCTAGGCCAGAGAGGCTGTGATTCAAAGGAGGTTGGTAGTGTCGCAGAGAATAATGACAGGTGTGTGCTCTGACCTCCACATGTAGGTGTCTGCACGCCTTTACACACACACACACACACACACACACTCACACACACATACACACTCATACTCACACACACACTCACACATGCAGGCAGGCACTCACAGTTCTTAAAAAGCAGATATATCCTTTTGGGCGTCAGAAGCAACTGGGGAACCGTTTTAAAGGGCAGGTTGCAGTTCCCATCTTGAGATTGTTCCCTGAGCACAGGTTGGAAAGACAGATTACGTTTTTAGTAGGCATTCCCAGCATCTACCAGATGAAGGTCATTTAGGAAATACGGAACCCCGTGAAGGAATGGCCCACTGAACAGCAGCAGCCTTTGGGTTCCTCTGCATAGTTCTGCAGTTGACTCCTAGGGCACATCTAATCATAGGAAAGCTTTTCCGTGCGAGAAAGACTGCTTACGTCACTGTCACTACCACCACAGGTAGAATCAGCTCCATCTTGTTCATGGCTCTCCGGAGAGTGAGATCCTTGTAGTCCGATGGTTTCACAGACAGTCCTGGGTGTATTTTGTCAAGGGGCAAATGTTTTTATTTGTTACTCAGTTATTCAGTGAATATTTTTCTCTGGCATGATTCTCACAGCTGTATGCACTGTAGCTGGAAGGTGCCGTGATGATGGGGGTCACAATGGTGGTCACCGCCTCTCCCCCTTGTCATCCATCCCTGGGCGTGTCTTTCTCACCCAGCTTCCTTCCCATCATCTGCATCATCACAGTCTTCGTTCTTATCCCATGTGATGAATGCTGTCGGCCCTTGTGAGGCAAGACCTTCTTGATGAATTCCCCCTGGGCTTGTCCCTTTAACACAGACATCTGTATTATGGTACCTTTCCATCCCTTCATCCAGCAGCTGTACAAACCCTCAGTTCCCATGGAACTCCCAGCGCCTTGAAACGAGCCGGGTTTTGCTCGTTTCTGTGGAAGTGATGGGTTAAGCTGCCCCAAGACCCAAGGAGGGAGCTCCTTGTTTTCTTCTGTCCTGTTTATGGAGTTGTTTCGGTGGGTCCCCTCCCCCGCCCTCTCGATTTATAACAGAAATGAGACAAACTTAGTAGCTTCCTATACTGACACGAGTATTCAGATTTTTATTTATCCATTCTTAGCTTGAAAACATTTCTTTAAAAAGCTACGAAGTACAGGGAATACACCAAAAAGAAAGCTGTTCCCAAACTCAGCACCTAGAGGTGATTTTAACTTAAAATATGCTGGTACATGCAAATTTAGCCGTTCCCGGACAGGTATGGGACTGTTAGTCCGTTGAATCAAAATGGTCGTGTAAGTAACTTGTAACTAGCATTTGTAAAGTTTTACAGCGTGTGACCTTTTCTTAGGGTGGGAGGGACGAGATGGACACTGGTTCCCATGTCACCCCAGACTGGCCTTGAACTGCTTTCTCCTCATGTCTCTGCCACTTGGGGTTACCAGAGCCCACTGCCGTGCCTGCTGTGTGACCTTGACCTAATGCCTCTGAACATCTTCCCACAGTAATACTGGTTTTTGATTCATCTGTTTATTTGCGTGTGCACATGTATGGAGGTCAGAGGACAACTTGAAAGAATCAGTTCTCCCCTTCTGTACTGTGTGTCCTGGGGATTGAACTTGGGTCATCAGGCTTGATGGCAAGCCCCTCTCCCCACTGATCCCTATAGCTGCCCCCCACCCCCATCCCCCGGCAGGACATTCAATAGCTGTGGAGTATGCCACTGTGAATGTGTGACTGTGTGAGTGTGGTTTATTTAGCTGCCCCTCCATTGGGCGTTCAGGCGGTTTGCAACTTTTTAGTGCTGCAGGAAACTTAAAGATGATGCTCTCTTGTTGAAGAGGGCTCTCTCTGGTTGGGGATGACTCACTCTGGTTGGGGAACACCCTTTTCTGTGTTGGGGAGGACTCCCTCTGTGTTTTAGGCCCCGTTCCTCGTGGTCTCTTACTGGTGATGATACATTTCGAGACACCCCCTTGTCTCATGTTATCCTATGGTGAAATCTGTGCTTGTTTTGTTTTCTTCCCCTTGATGAAATACAGAGGTGCATCTCCCGTGCCAAGGTCTCGTCTCAGCATCGCCCCTTTTGTTCTCTTCCCTTTCTGTGCTGTCACACTTGTCTGATGTTTAAGTGTGCGCTGTGAGGCAAGGACCTCTCCCTACTTGTTTTTCACCCTTAGTTATGGGTCTCAGGTTGCCGTGCCAGACAGTCCACCTGTCCATCCCACGGCATCCAGCAAGGCTCATATGTCACGTCCTAAATTTTCGTTGGGCCTGTTCTTGCTTCGTTCATTTTCCTTGACTGGGGCCTAAACACAACCTTCTTAATTATTTAGTTTGGTACTGGCGGGCGACAAAGCCTAAGAACCTCACTAGTCACTGTTTAGTAACTAGTCACTAGTTACTCTTTAGTCACTAGTCACTAGTCACTGTTTAGTCACTAGTCACTGTTTAGCAGTGTTTGTAAGGTGGGGCACCGTGGCTCACTCCTGTAATTCTGGAACTTGGGAGACTGAGTCCGAATGATTGCTTCAAGTCCGGGGCCAGCCTGGACTACAAAGTTCCAGGTCAGTCTGGGATCTAGGGTAAGACCCTGCCTTTAAGCCAACAAAACCCAGCCACCCCCTTTCCTTATCACCTGTTTGCATTTTATTATTTATCACCCATGGCTTTTGTAGTCTGTGGAGTTGATGGGCAACGCCTTCTGTGTCTGTCGAGATCTATTAGGAATATCTTGAAGGGGCGTCTACTTAGACAGCTGGGTCTTGCTGCGGTGGTTTCCCTGCAGGTTGACTTTGGTTCCTAACCAACATGCTCCAGACCAACCTTCCTGAGTACAGAGACATCTTTGGACACCCTGATCGGCCCCGCCCATGCCCAGATTGCTCACAAGGCGATCCTGAGAGACACAAGCAGATGCCGTTCATGTTTGATAGTCCCTTGGTCTTCTAGCTGAGTGGAAGTTGTTCCCGAATTTGAGTAGAACGAGGGGAGATAAAGAGTCAGGAGAAAGGTAGCCGGCCCCTCTCGCCATGCTCAGCGAATGCAGGTTTCGTCCTCATCATCCCTGGCTATCTTCTGTCAAAACATCTGCCCGATGACTAAGTTTTGCCTTGTAGCCCAGGCCATGATTTGCAGGTTTTAGTGACCTTGAAAATCCAGAAACCACAAGCTGCTTTCTTTAGGCTTAGGTGAAACATTGAAAGCACTTGGGGGGAGAGGGGCAAGGAGACTGCACTATCCGCTCCAGGGTGCTGAATCTTTAGAACTGTGCTTGGTGGCTAATGAGCACCCCAAGCTCACTGACGTTGGCAGCCCTCCTCTACAGCTTAGGAAATGGACACATGGAGAAGCATCCTAGATCCAACATGCTTGGGCCCCAGACATGTGGGCAGTTTGGAATTTTCTCCGAGGGTTTGTATATACATATTGAGATATCTTGTGATGGGACCCAAGTCTAAGCATGAAACGGATTTGTTACACACGCACACACATGCATACACACACACATGCACACTCACACGCATGCACACGCACACGCATACACACACACACACGCATGCATATGCATGCACACGCACACACATACGCACACGCATACACACACACACACGCATGCATATGCATGCACACGCACACACATACGCACACACATACACACACACACACGAACGCACACATGCACACACATACACATGCACACGCATGCACATGCATGCACACGCACACACATACACACACACACACACACGAACGCACACATACACATGCACACGCATGCACATGCATGCACACGCACACACATACACACACACACACACACGAACGCACACATACACACACACACACACACACGCACACACATGCATGCACGCTCCACACAGCATTTTCAGTGCACCACTGTACTGACTGTGCTTTATCATGTGAGGTCCAGTATCGCATTTAACGTTCGACGTCCCTTTTTGATTTTAGATCGTATTGGATCTCGTATGTTCAGCCCGTGCACTGTTTTTAAATTCCATCTGAGGTTCTCCTGCCTCGAGAGGAGGTTACCCTGTTCTTGTCTAGGTCATTGGATAGTTTTGGGCAGGATCCAACCATGGCTGATTTGGGACAGTTTCAGTAACTGTGTTGACAGCTAAGATACTGGGTGTTTACGAGAGATCTCTTCTGCTCAGCCTCGGAAGAGGGTCCAACGTGGTGTCGGGGGGAGGGGGGAATGCATGGGACTTGGTGCCTTTCTCTTGTCACCTCCTCTCGTGGCAATGAATGGTGGGAAGGGTCATGGCCTCCTTGGAAGAACACGGCAGTTCTTACCCAGATATGCGCTTCTTTTCTTCTTTCCTAGGAGGGGCTTATTTTCTGTCTCTTTTTAGATGACCCAGCATTGAACAGTTGAGATTAAGCAAGCCGACATATTGGTATTAACAATCTACAGAGCTCAGGGGCGTCACCAGGTTCTAGCCTCTTTCTTGCTCTCTGTCATTTTTGCAGACCTGTGTGCATCGAGCTCATGGCTGCTCCGGTGCCCCCTCATAGCAGCAGACTTCTATATGATTGGTGGAGAGGCCCATTTGTCCCCATGACACTCAGGCTGAGATGATCTGAGTGAGCACCGAGTGGTCTGAGGCCTTTTGAGCATCCCTCCTCACACCGGTGGCCAGAGGGTTCCTTGGCCCAGCTCTCAAAAGCTATAAGAGGGCTGCCTCTGTGGGAACTCACCAGAGTCTCTCCCTTTGGAGCCCAGGCTAGGCTGGTGCTTACAGTGCAGCCCAGAGTGGCTTTGGGTTTGCAGTTCTCCTGCCTCAGCCTCCCAGATGTTGACATGACAGATGTGAACCTCCTTGAACTTTCAGAGTTGTATGTAGAGATGAAAGATAACAGATAGCTCTCGAGGTGGCAAGCATGGTTTCTAGAGCATTGTTTCTCACCCTCTGGGTCTTGACCCCTTTGGGACCCATTGGCCCTTCCCCAGAGGTCCCTAAGACCATTGGAAAACATAGATTTTTACACCACGAGTCCCCAGAATAGCAAAATTACCGTTATGAAGTAGCAGTGAACTTAAAGGAAGGTTGAGAACTATAGCTTAAACTTGCCACTCTGTCCCTTCGTTACCCGTGTTAGCATGCCATGTCTTCCCACTTGCAACTCGGGGTGGACCATTCTAATGCTGGAACAGCACATTGGCCAGGCTGCCTTACAGACTCAAGGTGACCCTCGCCGCTGTGCCACGGGGAACCCCACATGAGAACTTGAGAATCCAGTTATTCAAAAACAGAGACAACAAACTCTGGCTTTTGTAGGTAGACCTCTCCCTGAGATACGTTTAGTGTGAAGAGAAACTAACCTCTGTTATGAGATATTTTTGTGTACTAATATGATAGCCAGAGTGTGGCGATCCACTCCCTTCCCCAGGAGCCTGGGTGGGCTGTAGCGATTTCTTAAAGCAGAGTGTAGGAAAGGCCTTTAAAAGAGTTTCTTTCCAGTGGAGGAATCGGGCTCAGGCCACCTCAGCCAAGCAGTCAAGGTGGAGGTCACCCTTGGTGAGTGGTCTTGGGCTCTTCCTCACAGTGGGATGCTGAGTGGCTTCCCGTGCTTGGCAGGAAACAGACTTGAGAGCTGAATTATGTACATGTATGGCTCCTGGTTTCTGAGGGGCCAGGTAAGGTCGTTGGCCCCATGATTTTGGGACAGGCGTGAAGCAGGACAGTACATGTCATCGCTTCCTGGATATGTCATTACACCATGACTCTGTCAAGGGATGAAGCTGTGGGTTAAGTCGGAGTCCTCAGGATCTGATTGCCATTACAGGCACAGAGAGATGTGTGCTTCATAACTTTCTAGGTGTCTCTTAATCCAAGCAAGTTGTCTATGAAGACTGAGCACCCCAGATGCCCACGGGCAAGGTACCTGCCTTCAGTGCTAATTCTGTCTGAGATCTGTCTAGTGTCTGTGCCATAGGGGAGCAAGACAAAAACCTCCCCGCCCCTCCCACCCCTTCCAGGGGGTACTGCCTCGGTTCGGTTCCTGACCAGCACTCTTCAAAAGTATCTGGGCCATGGAATTCAGAGATGTATGATAGCCCAGTGCCACGTGGAAGTCCTGCTTTAGATCACAGGTGTGAGCGGAGAAACCGAACAGGCCAGGTTCAGGAGCATCAGGTACCAGTCTCCCTTTCTTACCTGACAGATGCCCTACGTGTTAAGACGGACGGCATTGTCACTAGAGGAAGCTGTGTGCTGAGCATACAGGGAACCCGGAACCGTCTGGTGACTCTTCTGTAAATATAAAACGGGTTGCAGCCCGCAAAGCGAAAATCAAACAGAGCCGTGCGGGATGTGCTGGTTTTAGAAATGGTTAATGGGGTTTAAGGCAGGAGGTAAACGTGGATGCCACCATGACCACGTCCCAGGGACAGCGAGCTGTTAAACGCTGTTGGCCCTCCCCGGACTCCCTTTCCAAGGGCAGGCCCATAAATATTTTTATTAAATGTTTTTAAAAGCCCTTTTACTCCCATTCTGATTACACACCTAGGAAGTTTCATTGATAGTAGGGCCATCTCCCTCCTCCCACCACCCCTTCCCAGCCTTCTGACCAGAGTGTCATTTTAGACCTGTGTGACGCTTCCATAAGACTTCTTTAAAGTGGCATTTGTTTAGCTATGCTAAACTCATATTCCTAACCCATCCAGGTCCCCTTTATATTGCCTCTGCCTGCCCTTGCCAGTCTTTAGAAAGCCTCCCAAATTAGCATCGTCTGAGAATTTAATTAACTCGTTGTTTACTCACCCTCTTCTTGCAGGATAATTAATGAGGATGTTAAGTGACACCGGGCGGCCTGACTGGATTCCCAGTGGCACCTGAGCAGGCAGCTACCCGAGCTAGGCTTTGATGGGGTGGAGGTCTCCCCCTCAGTTCTCCCACAGCCCACCCAGTGGCCAGGCCGTGTGGCCCCACACGGGACAGGCACACGGGGGGGGGGCGGGGGGGGGCACATGTTTGCTTAAAGTCAGGCTTTCCCAACCTCGACCTATCCTGCTCATTTTCTGTGTTGTTAATTAAAAAGCCCGTTTCACTTAGAGTGGAAGGCTTATTTTTTTCTTTTTTTCCCCCGTGTTATTTCCCCAGACGGTGCCTCCATTACCAGGTTTGAAATCAAACTAGCTGGGGATGTCCAGTGTTACAGTTTCCTTTTATTTCTGTCAGCGTGGTGGTAGCACAAAGTCTTCGTCTTCTGCTTTGGGGCCACTGCGCGCCCCTCCCCCCCCCCCCCAAACTCAATCCAGGTAGCTAGAGATTACCCTGTATCCAGACTTGAGAGCTGCCTTGCTGCAATTTCTGTAGCTCTGGAAGCCTGCCGCACGCAGTGTGGTAGCCCCTCAACCCCTTGACACTTGTAGCTGTTGAGCACTTTGAGATGTGACCGCTGCGACTGAGGATTGGGGCTTTAAATGGTCTTCAACATACTGGAAGTCTGAATATAGTCTTGGGTGGGTCGATGGAAGCTTTACTGCCAAGCCCACCCCCTGCGCCCCCGCCCCGCCCCGCCCCAAGCTGGTGGTCCCTTATCTGCTTGGGCTCATCTGTGTTAAGTCTGAGGCAGTTTGCCTACCTTCTCCAGGGCCTTTCTCCTCAGGTAGAGAGAGTAGTAAACTGATTGCAACATGGTATCCAACAGACTGTAATTAGGAAGGTAAGTTTTCTGAAGGAAAAAGATGTTACTTTCTAAATCCAAATGTAAATGACTTGGATTATCCGTGTCACTGAGCGCTTCATTCATGCAGATAATTGAGAATTGACGCTGTCCTTTTCCCTCAATTACTTCCTGATAGTTCCATGTGGTACAATGGGTGAAACGCGGGGCTGGTTTTTTTTTTTTTTTTTTTAAATAGCTATGTTAATGTCCTCATTAATTTTACCATTTTTTCCCTACCAATTAACAAATATTAACTCTGGAGGCAGAATTAAGTTGGCTTCCCCCTCGACAGTCACGTTTGCGGGTAACTCCCTTGCCACGAGCATCTAGTGAGGCTTAGCGTTTCAAGCCTTCTCTTTGGCAGCTTGCAGGTGAAGCAGAAACACGGCGGTTTTCAGGGTGATCTTGTACTGGATTGTCCCCAGTGTAACTCACTGTGGTGTGACAGATGCTGAGCCGTGTGACAGATGCTGAACCAGGACCATTCCGTGGCCCCCATTTGTCGGCCTTATAGTCTTTCCATATGGTACAACTCAGGGCTACATATTCAGTGCCCACAGGGGCTGCAGGGGTTTGACATGGGTAACCGAGGGGGTGCACGGCACCTGCCTCTTCTCGTCTGGATAGGAATGAATACGGGGGTGCAGCCTTCCCACTGCCTTCTTTTCTTCATTCCTTTCTCCTTTCCCTCTCATCTTCTGTCCTCTTTGAGGCAGAAAAATCATGATCGCCTAGGAAGTTGACAGATTTTAAAATGTTTACCAGTAACTACAAGTCCTTAACACATGGAGTGTCCTGCATCACTCACACACACACAATTCCCACTGGTTGCCAGTTTGCCTTCACTGCTGTCCATCAGACTGAATAAGGCTATCAGCAGGCTTCTCCCTATTCCCCAAGAATCAGTCACAGTGTGGGATGGACAAACTCCTTGAAATCGTTATAGGGCTGGCGACTTTGTGTTTTGGTATCATTAAAATGTGTATGCGATTACTTTTCCAAGTCCAGACTTTCAGACCACTTGTTCCTGCCTTCCAAGCTCTTCCTCAGCCTTCTGCTCTCAGGAGGTGCTTAGAAGGCACCAGCGTGGGTTGTAGGGACACAGACATGACAATCACCTGGGTGTCACCTTCCACCTGTGCCCTGCCTGCTTCAGCTCTTGTCTCGAGAGCATCAGAAGTGTCTGCATTGGATTGTAGGTTTGGTAAATACAGAGTCTGTTTTCAGCTGTTGCTCAGCATAAATGTCCAGTCTTCACCCCTTTCCCACTTGGCTTATAGAAGGATATGCAAAACATACGGATCACGTGACCCAGGGCACACACACGGAAGCTCTTATATTGAAAAACAAGGGATGACATTTAATTATTCTAGAGTTACTTCATAGTTCAGAGTGGAATCATCTCAACTACGTGTTAGTCTTCTGTTTCAAACAGCTTATTTTTATAGAAAGTTTTTAAGCCCTGCCCTTAAGTTTTGAACATTGGAAGTAACTTAATCGTGTGTGTGTGTGTGTGTGTGTGTGTGTGTGTGTGTGTGTGTGTGTGTGTCAGAGACAGACAGAGGTGCGTGTATAAAGGCCTCCTGTCTTCTTTGAGACCAGGCTTGTGGGTTTTCACATGACAGGGTAAAGTTTCCAGTTTCTGACCAGTATCGGTATATATATCAACAGAGGAAGAAAAGCCAGCCAGCCACTTGTCTTTTATACATAAAGTTTTATTGGTACACAAAATGGTCTTCTCATTCCAGTCCACCACTGCTCGATTGCAGTGCCAGAATGGGGTGACCATGACAGATGTATAGTAGCCCCAGCCTCTGAGGTGTCTGTCCTCTAGACATTTAGAGTTTTCTGACATCTGATCTGAGTGATATGAGTCTTCTTAGAGGCTTGTTTTAATGAATTCTGGGGAAACTGCGGATTAGACATTATGCTACGGTAAGCCCCCCCACTCCCCCCCCCCCTCATTAGTGAGTGCCTGCAGCCTTCGGTTTTGCTAAAATCAAAATGCTTTCTCAACCTGAAACCGTGGGTATTATTCTAAATGTTAAGTAATAGAGCTCTCTCCAAAGACAAAGTGCTCCCGGGTCATTACTAGCTGAACTCCATCATCACGATGATGATGATGCTGTGAGGTAGGGCCTAAGTACTACCGAAATGGGTCGGAAGGGTGATTCGATGAAGGTCACATAATAAGAAAGCCCGTTGGCGGCTGTGTGTGTGTGTGTGTGTGTGATCTCATGAGTCACATTGCCTTGGAGGAGCCCAGCCGGCACCTGCAGGACTCAACCCCAGAGGCAAAGCGGTCCTCCTAACGGGTTCTTCCCTGGCAACTTCATGATTTCACTGTTAAGGTAGGTGCATGGGCGATTGAGTCATTAACTCAACCCTGTGTGGACTGGGGAGCCAGCACTGTGAAATTAGACAGTGAGGGTAGGTAAGCTTTTTGAGCCTCTTGTTCAAAGCAGCCACCACCATCTGCTGACCACGGCTTTCATTTTGCTTTAGCATTTAAGAGGTGTGTGCACGGTGACTCGGGACTCCCTCCAGCCTCGTGGCCTGTGGTGTTGCTACTCCTCCCTTTATAGTGGAAGAGGCCATTGGGTGCCAGAGGCCACCATGTTCCCCCCTGTTCTCACTGTGGACAGATCTGGGTTCTGTGTGTTGAGCTCAGAGTAGACTGGTCCCTGCCTTCAGAAGCCTCCCAGTGTCCATGGAGAATCTCCCACATCCACAAAACAGACATCAAGGATCCTGAATGACACTGAGAGGCGTGTTCAGCCTTCCAGACTGAGAATCCAGTGGGGGGAAGGTCTCACTCTAGGCAGGAAAGAGATGCGTACAATGGACTGTAGTGGTGCTGGACACGGAAGTGTGGGCAGGAGGAAAAGGCAAAAGTCAGAGTCCACCGTATGCAGAGAGAATAATGAAAAGGGCTTCTAGTGGACAGAGAATATTCTCTCTTGTTCTCATGAGTGGTCAGAAGCCTGAAGAAATAGGAAAGAGGGATGTCAGGAGACGTGAGGAGTGGGTGTTAAAGCTGGGAGAATGGCCACTCCAGAAAGAAAGAAAAGGAAGGAAGGAAGGAAGGAAGGGAAGGAAGGGAAGGAAGGGAAGGAAGGGAAGGAAGGGAAGGAAGGGAAGGAAGGGAAGAAAGGGAAGAAAGGGAAGAAAGGGAAGAAAGGGAAGAAAGGGAAGAAAGGGAAGAAAGGGAAGGAAGGGAAGGAAGGGAAGGAAGGGAAGGAAGGGAAGGAAGGGAAGGAAGAAAGAAAGAAAGAAAGAAAGAAAGAAAGAAAGAAAGAAAGGAAGGAAGGAAGGAAGGAAGGAAGGAAGGAAGAAAGAAAGAAAGTGATCCTAGTACTTGGAAGGCGGAGGCAGGAGGATTGCTATGAGTTTTGAGGCCACCCTGGGATACCAAAGCTGGGGCTGGATGCTGGTTCCCCTGGCATTCAGCTATTTTACCTACAGACACCCCTGGCTCTAACATTTGAAGGTTTCAAGACTTAAACCTGTAAAATGCCACTAATGGAGAGATTTTAGAGCGATGGCAGCTCTTGATTGGCAGCACCTTGCTGACATGATCCAGAAAAGGAAGCACAGCCAGGCTTGTGGTCACATGTCCCCACGCCCCTTTCTGATAGGAACGTCTGCCTGCCTGGCTGGTGTGTGTTGCGGCTTCCAGAAGCTATCTTGAGGGTTGCCTGTCTCAGCTACCCTCTTTCTGGCCCTATCTTCCTTTTCATCCTTTCTTCCTCCCCAAATTTTTTTTTTTTTTTTTTTTTTTTTTTGGTTTTTCGAGACAGGGTTTCTCTGTGTAGCCCTGACTGTCCTGGAACTCACTTTGTAGACCAGGCTGGCCTTGAACTCAGATATCCACCTGCCTCTGCCTCCCGAGTTCTGGGATTAAAGGCGTGTGCCACCACCACCTGGCTCCTCCCCAAACTTTACTACCATTTTTGCTCCAGTGAATTTGCATCTCGGTGATGGGTGCTGCCTAGGATAGATAGTAGCAGGGTTTGTGGACTCTGCCCAAAAGGATGCCCTGCCCCAGCAGGTTCCCTGGCCCTTCGCTGGCCTAGCCTGACTTCTTGGCCTGTTAGAAAAGAGAATGCATGTCTCTGAGGAGAGGATGTCTGGATTAATGTTGGATTACATGCTGTAAAACCTTCCTGTGTATCACCATTTAAAAATAAGTTTCCTGGGTCTGGAGAAATGGCTCAGTGGCTAGGCAGGACTTGCTGCTCTTCCAGAGGACACTGGTTCAGTTCCTAGCACCCCATGTCATGTGGCTCATAAGCACCTGTAACTCCAATTTCAGGGGATTTTAGAACCCTCTTCCGGTCTCCTTGGGCATATATATGGTATACAGTTATATATACACAAAATATAGAACTTCATTAAAAACAAGTTTAAAAACAGTTTGCTGGCAAGTCTGTCCTTGGTCTCATTCCACTGAGGACTTGAGAGCAGCATCTTGTGGCAGAAGCTTCGGTCCAGGTTGCTTGGGCATCCCCCAGGTGGGGACTGCTTTGAGTGAAGCTGGCTAGCCAGGCAGAAGGCTGGGGACATAGCCGAGAGGGAAAAGACAATATTGGACAGCAATGGACTTTGGAGCACCCGTGGGGAGTATTCCCCTCTTACCCCTCACAGGTCCTAGAATTTGTTAACGGAGGAGGGCAAACCATCCAGCGGTTCTTCAAGGGAGTTGAGAGACTTGGTGGGTCAGCCAAGTCCTCAGCCACAGACAGATAGGAGGACAGCCAAGTGGGCGAAGCTGATGTCGTCGTCTAGGGTTGACACCTCTGTGGAGGAGAAAGGTTGTGGCTCTCATCACTCATGAGCACTGGGGAGCTGAGGCGTTAGTTCACTGTGCTCTATAGCATTCGTCCGGTCTCTGAGCAGCATCACGGTGTGCCGTTGACCTTATTAGCCCTTTCATGTTTGTCACTGATGGATGGATGGATGGATGGATGGATGGAAGTACCTTTTTCTGTAAAGGCGTGGCAGGCTCTGCCCACACCTATTTAAGGCTCCTACAGCCCGAGTTGCTACCCAAGAGGTGTCCATGGAGGCTGCCCTTACTTGCTGACTTCTGTGCCCCCTTCCCACAGTGTGTGTCCAAGTCTCACACCTAGTTTCTCATTAACAACAGAACATGGTGGACAGCCTCTGTCTCAGAAAATAAGTCATATAAAATACACACACACACACACACACACACACACACACACACACACACACACACACACACATATAGAAGAAATGGAAAGCTGGGACATCTGTGACCACTCAGAGGTCCTCGAACTGGGACATTCTGTCTATCTGGAGGGAATGGAGGGGATGATGACTGGTGATCTGTGTACTAAGAAAATGAGGTCACTAGGTACAGCCATTTAAAGTCATTATCCCCCGTCATAAAATCGAATGTAAACAAGTAGTAGATATTAGCAAACATTTGTTTTCTCCAGTCCCCGGTCTTCTAGCCCAGTAGGGGTGGTGCAGCCCAGTGAGGTTCAAAGGCTGGTGCATGGTGGGTCCTGACAGGGATTCCCTCAGCACTGGGACCCAGAGCCAAAGAGATGGAAATTGCTCAGCTGTGATGGGGAAGAGCTGCTGAAAGACAGCGTAGGCATCACTCTTGTCTTTTGATTCCTGTGGCATTTTAGCCCATGAAGGAAGTACCTGGCAGGACATCGAAGCGGGAAAAGTCACCAGAACCAGAAAGAGGAGACTGATGAGCGAAGTGGGAGCTGCTGTGGGTCTGCTTTCTTGTGACAATGCACGAGCAGGACTGAAAGCTTGAGGCGAAGGAAGCATATTCAGACTCCATTAGATAGGGCTCAAGCAGCCCGCCAAAGACCAAGCGTCAGACGGAGTGGGAAAGGGTTTCTCTCATTCACTCAGACCATCGGCCATCAAGGTTTAAGGACCTCCCATGGCTCTGAAGCTGTGCTAAAGGAAGAGGATGAAAGATAGGACTTAGGCCCAGCTCGAGAGATGCTGTTCACTGCGTGGCAGGGAAGCCGGCCATATTGGTTTCCCAGTGTGATGAGCAGGACACAAAAGCTACTTCTGAAATAATGCAAGTCTCAGAGGGAAGACTGGAGACCTGGGCCTCTGTAAAGTGCGCAGACTTGGCCATTCCAGAGGAATATGTTCTTTTGGTTTTATTTTGGTTTGGTTTGTTGTTTTGAACATCTGTGTACCCCAGACTCCCTTATATATTATTATATATAAACACCTTATATATTATAAACAAACACCTTATATAAGTTTCAACCAGATGACGAGCCTGTTACTCTTTGGAGTTACTACCAATCCCATGATCTTCACTTAGTAAGTGGATACTTTGATATACAATAGTAGATATTCCTTTGGTCTTATTTTTCCCAGAGAGTTTGCATTCCATAGCAGGTAGGTTATGGGCTGGACTGGGTGGTTTCTACTCTGAGCCAAATCCCAGTGCACATATGTGCCCTTTTAGATAGATCTTGGGCACCAAACTGTTTCTAGTGGAGAATCGATTGGCCACCACTCAAACGCGTGAAAGGTCCTCTGTATTGGAAGCCTGTCTTACCTTTCCTGCCATGATCACCAGACCGCCCTTGCCTACGCGTCACCTGGAAGGTTTGCTGAGACCCATGTCTCCAGGTTTCACCTTCAGAGTTTCTGTTGACCTGGACAGAGCCTAAGAACCTCCAAGTCCCAAGTTTCCTAGGAACGCTGATGCTGGGCAGTCTGCAACTGCTCGTGTAGAGTGTCTGCCGCAAGCCAAGCATCCCCGGGCAAAGAAATTGCCAAGTTCTTGGTGGGACTCCCCGCCGCCCCCCCCCCCCAATGGCCAGGAATGAAGGAAGGGCAGGTGCCTCCCCAGACTCTTGAATGTATCGTCCTTGTTTGTTATCTTTGTGAGAACTCAGGCTCCTCCAGCAGCCATGGGCCTCGGAGCAGCGGCTTTCGACACTCGCAACTTCCATGAGGAACAACCATTCTGAAGACCAAAGCTGGATCTTGGCCTCAAGAATGGCAGTTGGATCTCTGTGAGAACATCAGATTTCAGGGCTCAGTCTCGTCTTTCTATTCTACTGGACGGACAGTACTGAGACCCTTCTGTGGGAGGCCCCTTGTGGCCTTTAAATGCTGCTGAGGTTGTGAGATTTTAATCTTCAGGGACCGTACAGTCGAGGGAAGCCAGCAGACTCCCAGAGATTCTCCCCACCCCCCCACCCCCAGCCCAGGAGATACTCCTGTCTTTGAGCCCATGCCCAGTGGAGTGACTAATCGATGTCCTCCACTCTGCTGGACAATTAAGAGAAGCAGGAGAAGGAGGGAAAAAGTCTTCAGTTAGACCTAATTTGGCACCATATTGTTTTCTGTTAATCTATTTTGCTTTCTGTCCGTCTGTCCCAAGGGATGGGTGCCTCGCTGCTTGCTGAAGCATGCATAACTAATGTCCTCATTAAGGGCTGATCTGTTTATCAGGACCATGCTAGGAAGCCTGGCTGCCAAACCTAGGCACAAGCTGGGGGCTGTTCCCTCCCTCTGGGCCTTAGCCCCACCTCATTAAGCCGGTCCCGGCTATTGATTGGGAGCCTGTGTTTGGAAGAGTCTTACTTACTCCATGCATTATCTTGACAGGTTGATCAGACCTGATTGAGAACCTCTTAAAGGAACGAACAGCTGTAATGGGAAAGTTGGACTCTGTCATCCGTTAGGATGATTCTGGAAGCAAGAAGAACACGGCTGACATCTTGGAGCAATTGTATTTACAATTAACATGGCTGAAAACGATTGCCTCTATTGATCCCCCCTTCCTGCAATTACAGCCCCATTGTTTACATTCCAGCACTTCAGTTATAAAAAGGAAATTCAATAATTATTGCATTATTTAAAGTTAAAGTGGCACAGAGTTTGCTGGCTGCGCTCGCTGGTTGATTTAACGTTCAGTAAAATCCATGCTGAGCTCTCCATCTTGAGGCCGGCAGTATCGGCTTTTAATGAGACCTGGGGGGGTGCGGGGGGGGGGGGAGCTCGGTGTGCTGGTTGTTTGTCTGGGTTATCTATTGGGGGGTGAGGGGCGGTCCTGAAAGCAGAGTGGAGAAACTAGCCATGTCATGGTTCCTGAAAACGGTCCCTCTTGCCATGTGGCCATCTAGCCTGCAGATGGCCGGGTCTTGGTCTCTTGGCAGGCACTTGGATCTGTTTCCTACAAACAGGTTTCTTTTACCTTGTTGCTCCCTGTCCTCCTTCCTGTTCCCTTCGGCCAGCCGACCGACCATCAGCAAAAGTAGTGGACTCTGAGAAGAAAGGATGTGCTGTTAACAGTAGGTGGGAGGATCCCCGCCAGATGTGTCAGCAAGTTTCTCTCTGTCCAGTTCCCATTTTCCCCTTCCAAGGGAGAAATTGAATTTAAAAAAAAAAAAATCACAAACTGCTTATGAGTAAGTTTGCCCCATGGATGTTCCATATCCCTGCTCTCTGGCATGGCTGGCCACCCCTGGCTTCTCTCATCATGAAGGTGGTACCAGTAGAGCTCGGGAGGAGGCACCAAGTTTTGGATACCAAATTCATACTCTCAGCAGCAGCAGCAGCCAGGAAGTGGAAGAGCATGGGAGGGACCTTAAAGATGCTTCTTTTTATTCGCTATTGGTTGAGAGTCACTGTGGGCTTGGTTCCAAAGAGCATCTGTTTGGGGGGGGGGTACCCCTAGCAGGAAGGCAGAGCAGAGGAGGAAAACAGCCACACCCTCCACTTCCCTGCCACCTGTCCTGGTCCCTCCCACAGCCCCAGGGAACTTTAGACTACAGGAGTGACAGGCCAGAGGAAGATGAATAGAGGCAGTTGTGACTTTTATGGAAGTTGTGAAGCAGGCCAGTAGTGGGCAGCTCTGCCCCAGTGACTTTTTCATTGGGGGTGGGGGGGAGGTGAATTCTTGCATGCAGGTCTTGCGTGATGTACCCGACTTCCCTTCAGGAAAATGGCAGAGTGCAGAGATTTGAGGCCTTGGAAGTTTTCCTCCTTTCTGTGGGGGTGTCTCCATGTTTTCTCACCTGGGTCTCTCCCCCCCCCCCCCCACTCTGGTGATTGTTGTCCAAGCCATAGCCTCAGCACTGGCATCTGATTATAAATTCTGGCTGAATTAGAGCCCCCTGGAAGGGGCCCTAGTAACTCAAGGTGTCACAACTGCATCTGTGTACCCCCCTCCCCCCCACCGTGCCCGCCCCAAACTCTGTGCTCCTGATCAATGCCGCCCATGTTGGAGAGCCAGTGAGCTAAAACATTAGTTGCATCACCAACATCCAGGCCTGTGGTGTGGCACCCACCTGTCAGGTGTGAGGAGGCAGGATCTGGGCTCGAAGTGTGATGATCACAGTGGTGCCAAATGTTCAGACAGCCCTTCGCATTTTCCAGAGGTTTTTCCACTTATGGCTTCTCACACGGCTCGATCAATGGCCTCTGTGGAGGCGCGGCACGTGTGAATGCCTCCACTTTACAGATGGAGCCATGGCACCTGTGTGGACTGCCAGGCAGCCTTTCACCCTGCCTCTGCCATGTGGATTTTCATGGTGTCGGAGAGACAAATAAGTGAGCCCCTCAGAGTGTAGTTAGGAGTGAGGGGAGTGTGCCTCCCAGTTATGCCATCTAAGCTGTGTCCTCTGTCCTCACCTGGGATATCCACAGACTTGATTAAGAACAGGACCCTTGATTTTTCACCAATAGACAAAGGGATGGACGAACATGTGGCAAGGGCCTGGGCTACCTACACCAGCAGCAGGGCATTCTGGGTAAAGCTCTTCCAGTAAACAGGAAGCATCTCTTCACTGGGGGAAATCCCATGTGTTCAGGCTCTCCTGACCACAGTGTAAACTCTGTGTGTTACAGTTTCTTCACTGTTAACTTTGGCCTCCCCTTTAGGATCCAGGAAGCCATGAACGTGGGTTGTATTGAGGGAAATGTTAAGTAGTTCCCTTCTTAACCCCAAAGATTAACAAGCTTGAAGAACGCAAACAACAGTAGCCTTAATTGTCAGGAAAGCTAACTGTGTATCAGGTATCGTTAATAAGCATTTTCTGTGCATCTTACTATTGAGTGCCCCCGCCCCCCAGCTGTGGGATGAGGAGGTTTGGTTACTGAGGGTACAGAGGCCTCCCAGGCTCACAGTGAGGGTCTCCTGCTGGACCAGTATTCAGCCACAGTGTATCTCGGAGCTAGCATTATCAACAGGAGATTAACGAGGAGCAGGACGGTCTTGTGACTCTTATATTTTGTGTGATGACTTATATCTTTGAGGGCTGGGGAGTCATTGCCAAGGAAGGTGACCATCTCAGTGAACCAAGGAGGCCACAGTTGTCAGAACTTTGTTCTGGTGAAGGTTGGCAGTTCCAGGGCCTGGGGCAGGCCATAGGCATTTTCTGAAGGATGGTCAGTTCAGTGTTAGCCTTGCTAGGACCCCTCTTTTGAGAATTTTCCTCACAGGGAAATATGTATATATGGACTGTATGCTAAAGTACCAGGATGCCGCAAGCGTCCATATTTGTGTTTTTTTTTTTTTTCCAGAAATATTTGCTGCCAGGCCGACAGTCAACAGAGGGTTGCAGATTTCTATATGCATATTCTTAGGGTTTAGTGTCCGGCAGAGGGTTACTGCAGTGTTCACATAGGGGAAAGATTCGGCAGTCCGGCATCTCAGCCTGGATCCTGGAGTTTGGAAATAGAGAAGAAGCACTCTGGTGGCTTGTTCTGGGGCGTGAGGAGCCTGGCCTAGAAACCAGAAAATAGGGCAGAGCCACCCAAACAATTGATCTAGGGGCCATTTTTACTTCCTTTGCTTTTTTTTTTTTTTTTTTCTCCTTATAAATCATATCTTACGGCGTCTGCGGGACTCCTACGGTGAAATAGGGCTAAATTAGCATGCGCCAAGGACGAGGGCACCAGTGGATGAAAAGCCAAGATCAAACAGGAAATATGTATATATTTAGGCTGACCTTTCACGCGTCATGCCGAAAATGTGACATTCGGTTTGAGACTTAACCTCAATGATTTAAAAAATAAATAAATAAATAAATAAAAAAATAACCGCCCTCACCCCTGGACGCATCGCATTCGAAAGGGCTCATTCTATAGGCGACCAAGGTGAGAGTCTGGGCCTGGGGAGCCTCTCGTTCCAGAAAGGCCCTTCAGATGGGGGCTGAACCCAACAGTAGGCTCTTGGAATCTCGTCCCGGGTTCAGGTCCTCTCTGTCTGCGGAACTTGGAGAGACCCGAGGGCAGTCACGTGGCCTCTCTCGGTGTTGGATTCCTTCCGGGACAGGAGTCCGCTGTTCTGGGCCTTACAGCTTCCACTTTCAGTGTTGGAGCATTCTTGAGCTAAGCTTGTCTATGTTCCTAGTTACCCCCCATCTGATTTTCTAGGGGAGATTTTAATACTGTAACCCCACTTCACCCATGTACCGGAAGCCCTTGGTACGTCATCATTAGTGCTCCGGTCGTCTCGGAGGCTGTTCCTTAAGGGCCCTCCCTCCCACCCACCCGGGAGTCTCCAGCTTTGTAGATGGAGAGCAGTTACAGGCTCCCCCCTCAACTGCTCTTACTGAGGTGCCCTTCAGACCCCAGCAGATGACTAGGAGGAGTGGGGGCATCCCACCATGAGGTTTGTTCTTCAGTGAGCAAGAGTGGGGTTCCCTGGCGTAGTGAGTGGGGTTCCCTGGCATAGCGGGTTCCCTCTCTTAGCAGGTTCCCTGGGATGGATGTCTAGAAGCCGCCGCCGCTCTCATCAGAGAGCTTTGCTATTTTTTTTTCCTTACCCTCAAAATAGAGTTACATGGTGTGTGCTCTGAAGTGTGGTGAGAGGGTGTTTTGGGGTGTGCTGATAACAACAGGTATTTGTCCCCAAGGACTCGTCTGTTGTGAAGTGTGTGTGTGTGTGTGGCCAAGTGCATGCAATGCCCATTTTTACTTTAAAGGGGCAGCCGTGACCAAACCTGATCAATATTTTACATCCCATGCATGAAGAACCAGATGTTAGAAGTTTCCTTTTTCTGACTAGGAGGAGGTAGCTGGGGGTGCGGAGGGGGGCTCTCCAGATTTATAGAAATCAATGTTCTCTGACAGAAGTTGGTTAGTTTTTCCTGGGAAAGAAGTAACAGGAGCATACATATATATTTTTCCCCATGATGAATTATATTCTAACAAGCCCTCTTTGGCTTTCCATCTTCAGCCAGGGGTGAGCTCGTGCAACATATTAATGGGTAAGACTCCCACAGCGCGTGCAGCCTGGTCTCCAGTCCTCCCTTCCTTCTTTAAATACTAGCTTGAGATTTGTATGCACAACTACAGGCCGGGCTCCCTCCGTGGGGAGGGAGGGCACTCGTTCTTGACCCGAATCAAGTCATGGAGACCCGTGCAGGAACTTGGGTATTCCCATGGAGTCGCATGAAGAACCACCTCCTATATGTTCAGCTTGGGATGCCAGCTGGCTGGCGCGTGCTAGTCCCGTCTCCAGTGGCTCCCCATGGTGCCCACCTGGTCTTCCACAGCCGCCCAGTGGTCCTTTAGAGAAGTCGGAGAGAGATAGACCTTTTCTGCTTTCAAGTATGAGTCGAGCCGGGTACTTGCTTCTTCTCTCCTAGAGGAGTCTTCTGTTGTAAGCCACTCTGCCTTTGTGGTGCTTCTAAACTTAGTCTTTGCAACTTTCATTTATGCAGTGTACCATTCATCTGCCCGCCCTCCCACCCACCACCCATCCATTCATGTGGTTTACCATCCATCCATCCATCCATCCATCCATCCATCCATCCATCCATCTATCCATTTACCTACCCACCTTCCCACCCATTCATTGATGGGTTCTACTGGCAACCCATCCGTGCACCCACTCACCCACCCGTTCATTCACACAGCTTACAGTCTGTCTGTCCACCCACTCATTCACACATTCACCTGCTGGGGATGGCAACAGAGCCCTGGTCTCTTGTTAGGAGAGTATTCTACCGCTGAGCCACACCTCCGGCTCCTGTAGATAGAGCTCTCTAACAAGCGGGACTTGGAGAAAATCGAGGAGAGCTTTACTGCCCGGCATTCGAGGGTGCAGGGCCCAGCAAGTTTAGATGGTCCTGGGTTTCACCGTTCGCCTTTTTGCAGGGTGACTTTGTATTTTCTAGTTGGACACCTTCTGTCTGTGCTGTTTTCTCCAGGGTGGTAAGAGGCACGCGGATTTCAGAGTTTGGGTGTCATAGTCAAGCAGTAGCATTATTAGCACTGAAAGGATCTTGTCCCCTGGCCTCTGGCAGATGCTCTGAATGGGTGCCTTGGCTGCTGTTGCGGCTACCTTGGGATTTCCCTGATATGGTTGTTTTTAAGTCTTAGGGGTTGTAGATACTTAGACTCAAACCCAAACAGATCCCAGCAAATGGGCTCCGCTGCCATCATCCCGTGAGTCCCAAGGGATCCTAACAGTGCACACTCACCACAGCTGAAGCTCTCGCTCCGTTCTGTTCAAACCACCCATGCGACCTGACAAGGAAGAGTCGGGGGCGGGGGGAGGGGAGGGAAAGAATTAAACAAGACTCGGGTCCCCTCTGCCCCAAAGGGAGAACTCCAGGAGAGAGAGACAGAGCATCCCTTGGGGAATTTTGCGTGGGAGAAAAATTTCCTGCCTGGCGAGGAGAGCAAGAAGTCTGAGAGGAGGTAGCTCAGTTATTGAGTGCACCAGTGGGATTTGTGCCTTGGTGGATTCTTCATATATTACAGTGAATTTAATTAAATACATTGTGATCCCAATTGAGGGTATTCTAATTAGCTGGGTCAGGAACAAATTATTCTCCCTCCTTCTCCAAATGAAAACATCTCTGCTCTTCTGCAGGGAAGGCATGTCCTTGGCTGCCTGATTTGCCCCATGGAGTCCTCTTCGGTCTCAGGCCCCACCCGCCCCTGCCGCCTTGCATCGGGGCAGGTTCCCAGGGTGGGACTCTGGGGGAGAGGCAGTGTCCCCTAGTGAGGAAGACAGAATCTGGGCAGCAGGGCCGAGGGGTGGACACACTCCCGGCTGGGGAGTCACTAGATGGTGTGCGGGGCTCAGACAGGGATCAGTCTGCTGCTGCAGGCCCTGGGTCCTTGTTGACTTCAGGTTGGACAAGACAAGAAGTAACGTGAATAAGTACGGGGCTTGTTACATGCAGGTAAGCACCAGCGGCCCCAGGGTGTGGAAGGAAAATGGATCTTTGGAAATCTGAATGCTGGGGGGAGGGGGAGATGTGTGCATGTGCATGCGTGTGCATTTGTGTGTGTGTGTGTGTTTGCCCTATTACTATCAGTAGATGGAACTGTGGCTCAGGCCTCCCTGTTTCCTTTTATTCTTTCCTACATGATTTGTGATGGGTGGCCATTTCCTTGTCCAAAATGCTCCGCCAATGGCAGACAAAAGCGAAAACTGAAGGCAGTTTTGCGGGTTGCCGCTTACCAACGTAAGCTCTTCAACAGAATGGTTCTGAGTTATCTTCTTACGCAAGAACTCCCAACGTGATGTTTATTTCAGTTCAGGACGTATGAGGCCTGAATACCCAAAAGCCTCTGGGTTTGAGGACAGAAAGACAATTTGACTTCTCAGTTCCAGGTCGACCCTTTAGGTCTTAGCCTCCTCTCTTCTGGCTCAGAGACTCAGAGCCAGCTGGGATGACACCGTCACCTCCGCGTTATGATACTATGTTTCAAACTCAGTGCATGGCTGCAAGGATGTCCTCTTCCCTGGGGGAACTGGGGGGGGGTTAGGAGTGAAGGCTCTGTGAACCTGGCTAGATCGTCATGCCAGCAAAATCTCTTGACCAAATGTGACAGCTTGGACCCTGGTTGGGTTTTTCTGTTCTTGCTCTGTTTTGTTTTGTTGTTGTTTCCTGTTTGCCTTTAGTCCCTTGGTTTTAATTGAGACTTTAATAAGCATTATTTTGTTAGTCTCTGTGACCCAGGCAGAATAGCAGTTTCTATGGTCTCTGCTTCCAGTCCCAGGTCACACCCTTACTCCCAGGAAGATCCCACTGGGAAGTTTAGTTTTTCTCAAGAAGCTGCTTCAGACCCTCCTCCTCTTTGAGGTGTGCGTGCCCTCTCCCCCTCCCCCCCCCACTCCAAAAAAAAAGATTGTCTTGTTTTGAACCCTTTCTCGGTCTTTTGCTGAGTCTTGTCTCAGAGGAGAGACACTGAAGATAAACAATGGGGAAGAAAAAAAGCACAGAGCAATTTATCTCCAGAAGGTTCTTATTTTTGGTTGCATTTCCCATGAAGCTCTTGCAGGTTTTTCTGCCTCCTGGCTGTGGAGTAGCTCTGGAGAAGCCCTTACTTGCAGGGGCTCTCATGGTCCCACCCCTAAACCCCCAATCGGTGCATTTGACAAGCGTCGAATTTTCTGTGTGTGTGTGTGTGTGTTTTTTTTTTTGAGACATGAACATTCGGTGCCTGTGATGCCCTCTGCATTTACACCTGCAGGTCGGCACAGGTTTTTTTTTTTCGTTTGTTTGTTTTTGTTTGTTTGATTTTGTTTTTGTTTTGTTTTGTTTTTCCTAGTAAACTTGCTGCAGTACCTTGTTGGTACACCCCTATTTCTCCATCTGAGCATGTGCGAACTTTTGGGATTTCCCCCACTCTCCTGGCAGACGTAAGATGTGAGCCTGTGAGCACAGGAGCCCCCAGGGCAGTGTCATCAGATAGGATGCACTGGTATGGCCACTCCGTTACACTCAGTGTCAGGAAGTACACAGTGTTCTGAGCGCTCAGGCTCTGCCATGCTCTGCCTCACTAGCTGGACAAGGGAAGTATCCCTCCCCTTCCCCACGGGATCAGAAACCGCCATCAAGGCGTGGACATTGCCCAGGCCCCTTGGGATTAGGAAGGAGACTTTTGTCACAAGGCCATTCGGAGGCTTTTACTTGTCCAGGCCCTGGTGACCAGATTTGAAATCGAGGAGGTGGTGGAGGAGGAGCAAGAGGGATGGCCCCTCAATCACACAAAGCACATGAGGCCATTACGTCATCTGTACTTCTCTGATGCCGGCTGTATGGTGTAGGAGAGGCAAGAGGAGTTGTAGCTCTTTCTCTGCCTATAGCTGGGTTACTTGAGGTCAGCCACTTAAGCTTTGCGGACTGTGTGCCTGCTTCAGTGTACACTGAATGGTTAAACTCCCTCTTCCTATCAACATAGTCTGAAGTAAGGCATGCCCTTTCTACACTAGGAACAAATCAGTCCCCTGTTACTCGCTGCCTGGGGTCTCCCATTTCCTCCCAGGAGGTCCAAGAACATGGCGGATTCTTCTCTTGGACGCCTTTCAGTCTCCCAGACGCAGTGGGATGGCTTCTGTGGACTGGTTCTGTGACGCCCGCTCTTCTTGCACGCCTGCTTCCACCCACCTGTGCTCTGTTTCCTCTTGGCTCCTGGGCTTGCACGCTCTGGAGTCAGTGTTGTATCTGCCAAACAAAATAGGAACATAATTAGGACCAGTGGTACTGACCAGTGATGAACCGTGTGACCTTTCCATATTACACTTCTGGCTTTGTTTAGTTCTGAGGCATGAGCTCACTATGTAGACCAGGCTGGCTCTGAGCTTCTGATCTTCCTGCTTCTCAGCCACCAGGTGTTAGGACTATATATAGGTATGCACCATCATGCCCAGCTAGACTAATTTTAATTTTAACCCCCCCTTTCCTCCTAGATAGTCTTATATAGCCTATTTTGCCCCAAACTCACTATGTAGCCAACAGTGACCTTGACCCCACTACCTGCACCTCCTGAGTGCTAGGATCACAGCTGAACACCACTACTCCCTAAATTCACAGCTTCATATACGCTAGACAAGCACCTACCAACTGAGCCACACTGTTAGCTCTGTCACTTGAAATACTGAAAAAAATATTGAGCTGTTTTTATTATGAAATTGGCCAGATGTGTACTTTGATTATACACGACCAACTCAGGGTATTTACAGGTGGGTAGCCAATGAGCTGCTACCAAAGCAGGGACGGGGATAGGGGGCATGCTGTCTGTGAAGGTCAGACAGCAATTTTTTTTTTTTTTAGTCTTTCGTGGGTCATACATCTGTGTCACTCTGATGCCTCTGAAAGGTCTAGAAATTGTATGTCTGTCAGCAGACCTAGCAGTGTTCTAATAAAACTTTATCGATGAAAACAGGCAGTGGCTCAGGTTTAGTCTCAGGCCACAGTTTGCCCTCCTCCACTCTGGGATATGAAAGGGTGGGCCTACTGTTAACAGGCACCGTGGACAAAGCTACCTGGAATGGGCCATGTGGAAAGGACAGGTATATACATGCATACATATACACAAACACACACACACATACATATATACACACACATATATGTACACACATACATACTTATATATACACATACATACATATACATATATATGTATGTATACATATATACACACATACATACACATATATACACATATATACATGTACATATATACACATACATACACACATACATATATATATATGTATATATATATACCTATACACATGCACATATATACATATATACACATACACACAATATATATGTGTATATATATATATATATATATATATATATATATATATACACACACACACACACATACACACACACATATAAATCAGCATGCTATTTAACCCTATAAGTGCTTCCAGAGAAGAAGACACTGGAGAAGAAGAAGATACCCCATGTGGTAAGGAGCCTCACCAATAGCTATCATGTCCCATGTTCCCTAGTTGACACACACCTCCCTGTGGCCCATGCAGTCCAGGTTTGGCTTGTGCCATGGTGTGTCTTGAAAGCCTGACCAAGGCCATGTCTCTGTCCTCTGTCCCTGCAGCACCTGCAGCAGCATGAGAGTGGCGTGGAGGGTGAGAGCTGCTACTACCACTGTGTCCTGTGCAACTACTCCACCAAGGCCAAGCTCAACCTCATCCAGCACGTGCGCTCCATGAAGCACCAGCGCAGTGAGAGCCTGCGCAAGCTGCAGCGGCTGCAGAAGGGCCTCCCGGAGGAGGACGAGGACCTGGGCCAGATCTTCACCATCCGCAGGTGCCCCTCCACTGACCCAGGTGAGACCCGTCTCGAGTGAACACAGGGTGGGGGCCTTGGGGGGCTTTGCCGGGAGGGAGCCTCCTGAAGGCTTCCGCTGTGGGCGTGCTCAGCTCATCAATGCGGCTGTTCCTTCTGTCTGTCTCTGGCCCCTCCTGGATGGAAGGAGTTTGGATTGGTGTCCTTTTAAGAACCACTTTTTGCTAGGCATGCGTTCAACTCTGGAAGCAGGCCCACGGCAGGTCTCCCACCCCCAAGCCCCACGTTTCTCCAGCATACACTCTGGGTTCCATTACTGCTGCAAAGTGCCCCAGTAGATACTACTTGAAGTGAGCCTTGCCTGAGTACTAGTAGTGGTTTGTGGCCCCAAAGCTGGGGCTTCAGAACCGAATTCCAGGGAACATCAAAGCTAACACCACAGGGCCCTTAGTTGTATTTGAAAGGGACTCATTGTCCCTCTGGTTCAGGCTTCTGGGCTTGCCACTACTTATGGATTGTGACCCTGCGTAGCGTGCTGTTTCTTGCCTTCCTACGTTCTCATCTATAGAGACAACTTTCTCTCTCTGTGTCTGCCATGTAACCCGCATTCCTAATGGGACTTCATTTGGTAGGATTCACTCCTCTTTAAAAAGACATATTTTTTAACTTTTCAATCCTGTCCCTTAACTTGTCAATACAAGTTAGTCACTTGTTTCTTTCAGAACAATTAAGCGAGACAGGCCTGGTGGTACAGGATTATAGTCCTGGCAGAGCAGAGACTTAACAAGTTCTAGGCCAGTCCGAGCTACACAACAAGACCTCGTCTCAGAAGCAGAAAGGAACCCCCCCCCCCCCCCCCCCCGCCAAGTTAGGCCGTCTGCATCACTGCTCTCTAAGGAAATCCTCATGGTTTTTGAAAGAAGAACAAAAAAAAAAAAGTCTTTGCAGCCTATCTCTATCGCATTCTGTCACCTCTTCCCCTGTAACTAAGCCAGCCTGTGAGGGGAGCCAGGGGCCTTCTGAGTCTCACTAGGAGCCAATGAAAGGGTTGTGCTCCCTGCAGCACCCCCAGTGAGGTCTCCTTCACTCCCAGGTTCTTTCTCTAGGAGAGAGGAGGAGAATGCTTCTCCTGATGGTTGTCGATGCATGTTCATGGTTCTTGGTCCTCGGGTGCTCAGGATGCCAGTGGGTATGGGACCCTGGTCCTTGGTCCCTGTCTCCTTGAAGCTTTACCCTGCTGGTATGGCCACACATGACCCAAGATGTCCTTGGATGTCCCAGCGGTCCCACCTCTTGGGACTCTCTCTCTCTCTCTTTTTTTTTTTTTGTATTGCCCTTTCTATGATGACATGGTCACATCACACATGAGCTTTCCGGCAGTAACTCACCCTTCACCTCCCTCAGTAGCTCCTCAGCCGATTGCCTCCGTGGAGTGTTCATTATGAACTGTCGGATCAAGCACGCGTTTGGATAGTTTTCAGTGGTGAAAAGTTATATAAACCTTAGGGGGGAGAAGTGGCCCCACCCAACCCCTTCTCCTGGTTGGGACCACCGGTGGCTCAACCTAGTAGTTGTTTCCCTATTTGACCTATCTCTTCCCCTGCGTGCTTCTCTGTAAACCCTCCCATTCTGTCCTGTTCATAACCACCTGCATACATGCATGCGCACGCACATACAGGACCCCCCGCCTGCCCGCCACACACACACCCACACACACATACACATAAGCAAGTACCCTTCAGCTCCCAACACATAGATGTTGGATCCACTTCTGTCCCATGTGCACTCACACACATGCTACCAGCGTACCACACAACATATTCCATAGCATGTGCACTACATTCACACATATTCCCCCATACATGTGCCCCGGGCTCTCTCCCACATATCTCCCCACAGTCCCCTATGTGTGCTTACCTTGCCACAGCTATCGTCACCCTTGGTGCACAGGCCTGCCAACGGGCACTGTGCCTCCCCCCAGCTCCTGTAGCCTTTTTCCTGTGTGTATCCTCATCCCCCGGCAGACCCCCCCTTCCCTTCCCTCCCCTCCCCTTCCCATCTCCTATTAGGATGAAATAATAATTGGGGGTGATATTAATATTCAGTATTTTCATTATGATAACTCTATAAATATTAATCACAGTGGAGCTTTGTAGAGTTTCATAATTTCATTTACCTTCTTGTACAACTTTTTGTTTCCCCTGCTTTCCTGGGTACTCATGACTAATTCATGGCTTACCTAACACAGCCAGAGTAGACATTGCCTAATCTCTGAGTGCTCCGCGCTCCGTTTTCCCGTCAGCTTAGCTTCCTCTTAGAGGCATCTCACTAAGCCCCTCCAAAGCCCCCGAGTTCACCGGCTCCTGTCAGGATCATCCTATGGCTCCTTGTCTGCCTTCTCTTTCCAAACACAACTGCCATCCTGGTGTGACAGGGCACAAGCGCGCACTCACAGGCCCCCCAGGTCAGGATTTTTTTTTTCTCCCACTGGGATAGTCGAGGTCTCCCGTCTCTGTGAAAAGCATCTTCTCCCATGATGGGAAGTTGGAGGGCTGTGTTGTTGGCGGGGCCAGAATAGTAATGGCTGTCCCTCGCAGGCCTGGGAAGTATTGTCTCTTACTGTGTGTTTCCAGGTAGATGCATTCCTGGTTGGAGTTTTAACTCTTGTTACCTGCAAGATTCCTGCTCATGTCTGACCCCATCCCACTGAGGGTGTGTGCTCTGAGGAGCCACAGTGAGAATGGGCACCTGTGGACACTCCTGTCCTGAAAGCCTGAGGTCCGTGTGTCCCCTAGCTGTGGGATCCCTAGTCCTACCAGAGTCAGTTAGCCTTTGTGTAGTCCTACTCTGTCCCTTCCCCACCATTACTCTTGTGCAGTCATTCCACAAGGTTCTCTTCATTCTACCAATATCTGCCTCAAGGTCCCTCTCCCTAAGTTCTTCCCACTCAGAGTTAGTGCCCCAAACTAAATAAATAGCATACAGCTGCTATCTCACTCAGGTCTGTGGAATGGAGCAGACCACCCCCCCCTTCCCCACCCCATTCCCCTTTCTAGTGTGAGACGCCACTTTGTGCCATCTGCCAGAATGGCTTTCTTACATGCTACCTTCTGCATTTCCTTTAATTTATTGCGTATTAGCCTCCCCCACACCCCAAGTACCCGAGCAACTTGAATCAGGTTGATAGACTTCCTTTTCCAAGTTTCCAAATCCTTTGGTATTGCCTTTGGCCCCCGGTCATTGTCTGTTGCTGCTCCAACAGCTCCCTCCTCCCCCGCCTCCTCCCACACACATGGCCAGGGAAGTTCATCCTCCGCTGATGACAAAGGGAACAGATGATTCGTTAACACACTGACATTAACAGGAACCCGGTTCTGGTTTAGAAGCCCCCATAGGAGAAACAAATCTTGAAACATAGCCTCCCTCTTCCCGGGGGATTTGCTCTTAAAACTTGAAAGGACGTCTTTAAGGAAAGGGACATTCGGGGCTCAGTCGAACGGAGATATTTAAGATTGTCAGCTTCAAATTTGTAAACACAGACCTTGTCGGCACTTCTCGTTCTGTCCTCGTTAAGAGAAAGATCCGGACATGACCCTCAAGCAAGAAGTGTTGTTCACATGCCACAAGAAACACTAGGAAGCCCGTGAGCCCCTTCCAGGTCTCTCCTGACCCTAACTCCCAAGCCATTAGTTGGTCATTAGTTGGTCCAGCTGCCTGGAGGGTGTGGCGCCAGCATCCGGTGATCTGGTTCAACTCTGTCATTCTGTCTCCTTGCTTCTCTAACTGTAGTCAGTGTCCCACAGAGCCACATGCACAAGCCTTATAGCAGTCCCTATTTGCTTTTTAAGCCCTCCAGGCTCTCCCAGGTGCCTTCAACAATGGTCAGGATTCTGCCTTGCTAGGAAGGGCTGCTGGAATGAACTCACGAGGGGCTTCCTCCGGGTAGATGACACTTCTTCCAAGTCTGTAACTCATGAGGGACTTCTTCCCAGGAGAGGACACTTCTTTCAAGTCTGTATGTTGTGCAGCTTACCCGTCTGCTGCTGCTCAGAACCTCTTGGATCGAGAAAGGAGCAGACATGTAGGAATGCATGAAGGTGTTTCTTCATCCTTTAGAACTTTCTGGTAACAGTTGACATTGACACCTGCTGTGACTGGTCCACAGTCTACAAGTGGTCTCAGGGTGAGACTTCAATCATGCAGGCCCTGCAACAGGGTGTAGGTTGGTGGACCACCATTTCTCAAGTGGTCCTGCTTCTCTTCAGTGCCTTAACCTTAGGTCAACAAGCAGGCCAAGCCCTGTGGGGTTCTTTAGTCAGTTAGTTGTATTTCTGAGGCAAAGTCTCTTCTATGAAGCCCTGACTGCCCTGGAATTCACTATATAGACAAGGCTGGCCTTGAACTTGCAGGAGTCCTCCTGCCTCTGCTTCTCGAGTGCTGGGATTATAGGCAGGCACCAACATGCACAGCAATGGAGTCTATAGTAGCCCAGGCTGGCAGTAATCTTGCTGGGTTGCCAAGGCGGATCTTGAACACATTATCTTCCTCCCATTCACCTCTGAGTTCTAGGAATACACCCAGCTCCAAGTCCTGTGTTACATATAGTCTTCTTTCTAACCTCACTTCAAAGAGAAAGCACATGTACCTTGTATTCAGGTGTGTGCACACACACACACACCACCTACACACATACACTACATACCCCACATACCCACATGCATCAAGTGTACACACACATTAGAACACTCACCTGGAATGTACAAAGTTCTGAATTTAATCTCTAGCACTGTTACCTACTTGAAGGTATGGCCACTTCCCCATTCCCTTATAAATTTTTCCCTGGAGTTGAGTGGCTTTTGTCTTGTCTTGTTTTTTTTCTTTTAACCAACTGGTCTCTTGGCTTGGCTTGGCTTGGCCTTTTTATTTCTCTCCTATCTGCAAGCAGGAACAGGCAGGGAAGCTTTCTCAATGAGTGACATCAACTGTCTGCTTTGTCTTGGTTGACCTAGACCACGAAGCTCTAGAAGGATCGGAAAGCTCATGTAGATGTGTCACTTGTAGGACTCAGTTCCTGGTTTGCTTGTTTAAAAGACATCTCTGGCTCTGCCTGGGAGAAGCTGCAGTTAATTTGCCTTATCAGTGTCCTAAGCTTAGAGAATATAAGAGGCCCTTTGTGTTTCTGCCTGGCCTTCTTTTCTTCCCCCCCCCTCCTCCTCCTCCTCATCTTCTTCCTCCTCTTCCTCCTCATCTTCTTCCTCGTCCTCCTCATCTTCCTCCTCATCTTCTTCCTCGTCCTCCTTATCTTCCTACCTCCTCCTCCTGCCCCTCTCCTCCTCGATTTTCTTACCTCCTTCTCTCCTTAGCTACTTTTCCTTTCACATAGAAGGAGAGTCCCAGGCTTTGTGCACTTCTAATTTAATCAAATTGTCCTCCATTGAAGGGAGGCTCCCGTACCATTTGTTGAGTTGGGGAGGACACAGCTGAAGTCTGAATTTCAGGGCAGTGATTTTCGGGGATCGGGTAAGTGAGTGCAGCTTGCTAGGTGATGAGGTGTTTGGGGTGATGCTCTTGACTGAAGCACTTGTGGGCTTCTTGGTGACTCTTCTCTTTAAGCCAAGTTTCAGTGAGTGCACTTGGACTCACTCGGCTTCAGCAAACGAAGAGACACTGCATCCAGCCTTCTCATTTGGCTCGGTTTTCAAAATCAGCAGGAGGCCACCCTCTACCCACCAAGCGCATCCTTTTTACTTTTACAAAAATAACTAAATTATATGCAATTTCAGTATAATTTTTCTCACAGCACTAAAGTATGCTGCAGCGGGCTCCTCGCACCGGAAGCCCTGCTTTTGTATAGACTCCGCTTTTTTCTTCCTTTTTTTTCCTGGGTCTTTGTTGACAGGGTTTGGGAAAGCCTGGGAAAGCTGAAGCATGCCTAAGTCAAAAAGTTAAATGTAGAGGGGCAAACAAAATCGGGGTTGCTGCATGTCTGGGTGCTGGCAGAATGGCACTAGCAGGACTTCTTCTATTTTAAGTGCAGTCTATGCAGACAAAGATTGTAAACGTTGAGACGTATTTTAGAAAACCTCTTTGCAGAGGGACACACAGCACTGTGCATCAACAGAAGCAGAGAATTCAGAACAGACCCAGTTTACAGAATCAAATCGCTGTTCCCAAAGACACGTTTTTCCTTGCGCCTTTCCAAATAGCCACGGTTAGGCAGAGTTTTATTACTCTGTGCCACTGGCGGTTTCTGGGGAGGGATCTGTTTATGTGGCATCAAACAACACCAGGCCCAAGGCAAGAGCTCAAACTGATGACGCCCATTCATTGGGATTCTCAGCCACGGAGGCGCTTCACAGCATGGCGAGAAGTAAAACCTCTCCTGGCTTTTGTTCACAGAGCTGGTTTTCTGTTGTGGGTACAAAGCACTCGTGGTTTGGTTCTCATCTGATTCTGTTGCTTTCTGCACCCTCTTCTGTGGAGGCCAGGAGTAGGTCTCCGGGTGTACACGGCCTTGTTTTTATGTTGGAACAGAGTTCTTGATTTGCCTTAATTAGTCCTCTAACAATCTACAAAGGTCAGTGCCAATTGCCTGCTCATTTACATTTGTAATTGTGATGGCTTCTGATTACATATTCCTTCTGTCAGTCCTTCTTCTGAGTGTGTGCTGGAGTGGGGCGCCCCCACCCTCGCCCACGCACCCATGGAGGCGCGGCACACTCACACGCATCCCAGCTCCATGAAAACTGACGCTCGGACTCCTCACATGAGAGCTTCCTGTAGTGGTGGCCCCTGGGTGTCGGTGTGTGGTGGAAAGGCACCTTGGAGAGGCTCTTGCCTGTAAGTTGAGGATATAATGAAGCCAGAGTCAGGGAAATTACGTCAATACCAGGCCAGAACTCTGAGAGCCATTATCCAGGAACCTTCTTGATCTAGGTAATTAGGGGCAATTAAACTTTTCTGCTGGCTCTCTGAAAAATATGCTAATAATCTGATCTGTTAGAAAGTGGACTTGGGCAAGGGGGCTGCTTTATGCTGCCACATAGTCCTGGCCTGGAAGGGTCCTTCTCCAGAGCGTGTGACATCACCGGAATTGTCACCTGGGTAGCAGTTCCAGGGTCTGCAGCTTCCTGAGGCACCTAACCTGTGCTCCTGCACCAGGGCCCCTCCCCTCCCTCCATAGAACTTGTCTTGACCCTTGGTAGTCTTGGGTTACAAAAGTTCTCAGCCATTCATCTCTTCTTATTTTGTAACCTTATTTTGTTTTCCTTTTAATTTTTTTTTAATTTTATTTCCTTACTTGATTTTTTTCAAGGGTTGATTGGTCTTTTTGTATTAGTTCATAAAGGCCACTAGATGACAGCTATATTCCTCTTGAGGGATATACTGTTGGCCCTTGTGGCCACCAGTTGGTCCTCTCTGAGAGCCACAACACTGTGGCTTTTCTCTACTAGGACAGTGATACCAAGCGACCTTGAGAAGAAGAGAAGAGGAACCTGGGCTTGGGCACTCCCTGCCCCCCCCCCCCCCCTTGGTGGTTACTTGAGTTAGGTGAGGCTCAGTGGAGTGTGTGCTGATGTCAAAGAGTGAGCATTGAAGACTGATGTTGATGCACTCAAGCTTCCTAAAGCTTCCTGGTAGATGACCATAGCTCAGAGACACAGGCACCCACACAAGAACCCCAGGGTTGGTTTGTACTAAGAATTATTATAGTGAAACTTTATCTTTCATGGACGAGGGCTGTCTAAGGAACTTGAAAATTTGAAACTTGTTCCTGAGACAGACACGGAAAGCTAGCCATTAGAAGAAGTGGTTTTGCTCTTCTGATTACATATTCCTTGGTTAGGGGACTCCGGTCCTTGGATTTCAATGGAAGGTGGAGGGATCTTATAATGGCAGCACCTGCAACAGGATGCAGGCACTCTTTTTGAACTGCCCTAGTCCGTGTCCAGGCTCCTCCTGTGCTGACCCCCCATCCCAGCCTTTGCCCTTAACACCTCCTTTGTTGCTCCAGTGATTTTTTTTTTTTAAGAGAAATAAGAATCCATTGTTGTGTTGCCTTGGGCGATGTCCAGGGCGTCCATTTCCATCCCATATGGCGCTTGTCCCCAGCTTTGGTAGGAGGTCCGTGGAGAAGTAGAGCACAGGCCTCTGCCCACTGAAATAGCTCAAAGACTTTCCCTCCATGTGCAGATGTTAAGGAACCCCTTCAAACTGTGACCCAATTATAAGGATTACAGTCCAAATGTTCCCTCCTCTCCCACTCCGCACCCCCGCCCCCAAACATAGACAGGCACTGGGAAATTCTGTGGACCTGAAACGAGTGTAAGGACTGCCTCTATTTCTGTGCCTGCTGCTCTCTCAGGTCCCGGGAGAGCCACCAGAGAGACTCGTTGGGTCCTCAGTTAACACTCAAGTTTAAATAGCAACATTTAACTTTCTGTGTTTGAGCCACCCAGTTGCCAGCGTTTCATGGTGGTGCATGGATCCCTGCTGCTTCAGCACCAAGTTAAAAAATAATCTGGGATGCTGGGCCAGAGAGCACCCAGTCCCTTGTCGGGCACTCTCAGGCTTGCAGCAGAACCAGCTGAGGTATGTGTGGGGTGCATTCACCATGATTTTGTTTGGCTTGCGTCTTGGATGGATAGTCACCACTGGCTGTGCTGTCTGCCAGGCCGAGTGGATTCTGGGATTTTCTTTCTTCGAATGGTAGAGAACACATCTCTAGAAAGGTATTTAGTTTTGGTCCCCCACCCCCACCCCCAATCTCACATCTCTTCCCATCAGCAGTTTTGAGAGATTCTGAAAGGACGCTGTAAGGACAAGTTGTCTTAGGGGAGATGTTTGAGGGCTTTTTATAGTTTCATATCTCTGGACTATCTTGAGACCTTTTGTGTATATTCTAATAAAAGGAGCTATTTATTGCATTTTTAGAAAAGACGCTTGACCTCTGTGCTAATTAAAACATTAAAAACTGGACAGCATTCTGTTTTCTCAGAATGGGTTTGTCTGATGTTGTAGTCCCCAGTTTTAGCCTAAATTGTTAAACAGTTTGGTCCCTCTCAGGGTCATTTCCTTGGCTTGCATATGATGGCAGCCAACTCTCATGTTCTCTTAATTTGTTCTCACCTGCTCTTTTTTCCATGTATGAGCATTCCTCATAACTAACTGTAAGAGTCTTTTCTCTCCCCTCCTTTTTTTCTTTTGAAGATTTGTTTTTATTTTATGTCTGTATGAGTGCCTGGGTATGCGTATGTATACCACCTGTGAGCGAGTGTTTGCACATGTGCATGGATCCCACATGCATGCCTGCTGCCTACAGACACCTGAATAGGACACCAGACCCCCCAGAACTAGAGATAACTGGTTTTGAGCTGCCTGATGTGGGTGAGGGAAACTAAACTCAGGTCTTCCAGAAGGATATTGCACGTTCTTAAACTCGGAGCCAAGCCATCTCCCCTGCACTTTAACCCTCTTCACAAAAGGATAGATTGAGTGAGGGTCCATCCTGAAGGCCTCACTAACTTCATTACTATGGGGAGTCCCCCCTCTATCAGTGAAAGCAGGGTTTGAGGTTCTTTCTGGTGGTTAGGACCTGAGCGTGGGCGTGTGGGAAGAACACAGTTCAGTCTGTGACGTTGGGCTCTGTGATAAGCTGCCACCACTTTCCCCAGCTTTTCTGTTGCCTCTCTGGGTGTGGCAAGAGCAGAGAGCACAAAGATGGCTGCAGAGGCTAAGAGAGGATGCCAGGGACCCTGCTCATGGCCCCCGCAGTGCTAGGGGGGCCCTAGCAGGCCTTCTCCAGTTTTCCACTGTCAGCACACTCTCTTCAATATTTGTCCCTGGCATCAGAGCAGCAGAGAGACTTAGAGGGAGCAGTAGGTCAGACCGCGGTTCTCCGAGTGTGTCTTACCTTGAATCTTCTCCTACCTGTCCTGATGGTCCCCTTCCAAGCCTTCCTCCCAGCCCCCCAAAGGCACAGCCAGCCCCACTGGGTGTATTCTGGTCCCTGTAAGATGAGTTCAGTTAGCACTGGCTGAGGCCCCGCACCTGTCCTCAGTTAATGGGCGTGCGGGTTGTGCGGACGGTTTTGCCTCTTGGCTGCCCATGCGTTGCATGCTTTGGGAGACTGAACAATACAGTGTGGGTCCATGGTAAAGTTTGGTGGCCCCGGCTTCCTTGTCCCATCCCACATTTGGTACCTGATAATGGCATAGAATTTTCTATCTTAAAAATAGGCTGGGCTTCATCCAAAGGATCTCAGTGGCTGAAAGTACCCAGAGAACTTAAGGTCCCCCCCTTTTTTAATATTAAATAAATTATTGGATGATTGATTGGTGGGCTGTGTGGAGGGTTTTCTCTTTCTGTCACATGGGCTCTAGGGGTCAAGCTCTGGTGGCCAGGCTTGGCCATTCTCCCACGAGCCATTTCTCTGGCCCCTTTCTTGTCAATTTACTCTTTTGTGTCAAATCCTCCAGAAAGCGGGGGTGGGGGAATAAAGTTGGGGCTGAAGTATTTTAAAAAGAGAAAGAATGCCCTAGAAGGCCAGAGAGGAGCTTAAGAGTTGAGGAATCAGGTGAATCAGATACAGAAAGGAAGATACAGAGTAAAAAAGAAAAAGAAACGGCCAGGGAATTTGATACCAGTATGCACCCCCTAAGGATGGAATGTATGCATTAAGTACTTACGTGTACTTCGAACATGAATCGCTTTTCTGGGCTGGGAACTTGTAAATCCTTCTATTTATTTTGAAACACATCACAAATGGTTGTAGACAGTTGTCGCCCTACTGTGCTGTAGCAAACCAGAGTTAGTTCCTCCGCCCACCATATGTGGCTGCCCGGCATCTAGGCTCCCTCTGCTCATTAAGCTTCTGTCCTGCTCTGCGTCAAGGCTGAGGCAGGGGATCCTATTTGCCTGTTCTTGCTCCTCTCACAAAAACCCACAGCTGTGGAGACCCAAGCCTGGAGGTCAGGCTCCGTTGTCCTGCAAACCCTGGCATTGTCTTCTAGACAGCCATGCTGGTTTGGAGTCTGGAGAATCAGCCAGGAAGGAGAACATAGCTCAGGTCTTCCCTTCCTCGTTGGCTAACACCCAACAAATATGGGATGTTGGTGCCCAGGGGTGGAGACTGGACCCGGAACTGTTCTAGATAAGGAGCTAAGAAAGGCCTCTAGTGGGAGGCGACAGTAGGGGCTGCACGGAAGGGGAGGATCCTGCCTCAGGGGGAGGTTGGCCTGGAGGAACAGAAAAGCAGGCTGGGGAGTGGGGATGTGGCAGGACACTGGGCTCCAGGCAGGGCATTGGAGTAAGGTTGGGTTGGCTGGCCTGGTTCCAGTCAAGATGTGAACACACCAGAAAGCAGAACAGTTACTGCTGTTGAGGTTCAGGGAGACAAGTGACCTGTGTCTGTAAGTCCGGGTGGGGGTCATGTCCCTCCTGACTTCCCTCCCCCAAAGCCTCCCTGGAAAAGGAGCTAAGATATGGGTGAGGATGGAGGCCACAGAGCGCCAGATCTCCCGGAACCTGGAGCAGAGCGCAGCTGCAAGGGCAAAGGGTCTCGTGTCAAGTCCACACACAGTCGTGTGGGGCTGGCTCTCTCTGCTGCAGGCCGGGGCTCAGCATCACCGCCCTTACCCCACCCCAAAAGACAAAAATCCCTGCTGGAATTCCCACCGCCTAAGCATGGAGCACGGGGAAGACTTCTATCTTTGGCCTTACAGATAAATCATCTGCCTCAGTGCAAACCTGGGTCCTGACAACTCAGGACAGCCCTTGGCTACCATATGCTGAGAAAGACCTCCCGAGCCAGCTGCCCCTCTGGCGGGCACCCATGTCAGACAGAACATCCTGTGATCTGCAGCTTCATTCCTGTTTTCTGGGGTGGGATTTCATGTCACTGATGCTGCAATCCTAAAGCAGGCAGTGTTTTTTAAACATTTCACCCTCTTAGTGTCTCCAGGGCCACGTGACCAGAGGTGGCCATCACATCTGGATGCCTGATAAACCACCTCTGACTTCCATGTTGGGGGCCCTGCCTGTGACAGGCAGCCACTTCATTCCTTGGTGGCTATGTGCCCAGACCTCGGGCAGATCTGAAGACTTCCTTGGAACACATAAGACCAGAGAGCTTTGTGCCATACTCTGCTGTTTTCTCTGGCCCTTTCCTTAATCAAGAATGTAGACTGGGATTTTGGAGGTCTAGGTTTTTGGGTTTACTGGGGGGAGCTATGTCTTCTAGTCACTTGTTTAAGGTTCTTTTGAGAGAAGGATGCTGGCACCCCTCCTGGATATCTGGAAAGAATGTTTCCACCACACCTGTCTGCCTTGTGTGAGGACAAATTTAATATATTTCAAAAGAAAAAAAATCTAGCCCCAGGCAGCTTTTTTTTTTTCCTGTTTGTTTCTTTAGGGGGAGGGATAAAAAACTGAAAAGCAGCAACAGCAGCAGCAGCAAGCTGTGGTCTGACCAGCCAGCAGAAGAGAGATTATCTCTAAAGGATATGAAAGGTTTAATCATTTTAATTTTGTTTTTATTAAAGTTCATCATAACTTCTTCCCCTCCCCCAGCATGCCCTGGTAGAACAAAAGGAGGTAATATAAATATACAGGAACATCCCCCCCCCCCCCCAAGTATTTGGCTAATAAAAGAGCTCCTTTGGGTGGTACCCTGAGGAGAGGAAGCAGCTTCATGGCTAAGGACCGTAGGCTGACCGGGGCAGGCTGGACACAGCCCTAGCTTGTCTGACCAGTGTCCAGTCCACCTCTAGCAGTCATGGGAGGATCATAGCTTCTGTCTACTGGAAGCAAAACCTCTAGGTGTTGGCTCACTTTCTCTTGATTTTTAAAGGAAGTCCAGCTTCTCAAAACACCTGTTGCTGAAGACATTGAAATTTCTGCCCCTCGCCAGCCTCTCCCACCTCTGTTGTTCTGGTGAAATATTTAAACCCGGATCAACATGCTTTAGACAGCAATGCTGGGACAAAGGCAGTCTTCAGTTTTTAGGCAGACAGACAGACAGACAGCATGAAGCTTTCAGACACACACAAAAAATTCTGGCTTATCTTCCCACTGTGACAGAAAAATTAAGCTGATTTTCAACGTTAACTCAGCTGTCAGTGATCACTGGATGCAGATGAACTGGCCACACTGGTTCTGAGAAGAGTCCCTTCCTCCCGTGCTGCCTCGGAACCCCCACACAGGGCATTTCCTCACCTGAGAACAATAGAGTTGCCTTGAACATTCTGTTCTTGCCACTTGAGGTAACTTGGATGGTTTAGATAACAGTGGTAAGCAGTGGGCTGACATGCTGTCGTCTGGTTTAGACTGCCCTGAGCTGGCAGTGCAGCTCACTCTCGGGCACATCTGCATTAGGACCACATAACTGTGCATCACTGTTAATGAGCAGCTACCCACTCATGGGAAGGGAAGCAGCCTTTCTAATGGTCGCTCCTATTCAAGTCTTGTAAACCACATGAAGGCTTTCACCTGGTCCCAGTGAGAATGAGTGATCTGGAGACAGCCAGGCCACGTGGACGGTCAAGGTTCTCGATGCTCCTGAGGAGCCTCCTGGGCATCTGAGCTGTGCCTCTAGCACTGACAGCTTCCACAGAATTGGATGTCTCTCTGCAGGGCTCAAAGCCAAGCCAGTTGTCCCTACTGAATAAGGGGCCTGGAGCCTCAAGGTTGCTCCTAGTCAGCTACTCTGCTCCTGGCTGACTGTGTTCCAGGGGATGTGAGTGAGCCCAGCAGCCCCAGCAGCATAGACATTGATGAGATTGGGTTGGGCCAGCAATGGCCAGTTTTCCCTTTGCCCCAGAGTTGGAAGAACACCAAAAAATAAACAAATGGGCCCAGCTGGTTCTCCGTGGGATTCTTGATAGGAGCCCCCGACCCCTGGGCTAGTCAGTCCTCCCTAAATTAGAGAGGCCCCACAGATGTCTTGTTCAGGACTCCTGTCTCTGCAGGACTAGACTGAATATCGGTAGGAATTGTGGTGTGTATGAGTTCTGGGTGCCTTAGTGTTGAAGCTGTGCAGAGTGGGTAGGACCCAAACCATTTCCTCTTTCCAGGCATTTAGCTGTAGATGACAGAGACACCCTGAGTGGCTTGAGTGAGTTAGGATTTTTAATTCCTCTCTCTCTGGGAGGAAGGTGGCCAGTCACAGGAGGGATGGTCTCATCAGGTCACCAGGCTTGGGGTTTCTGTCAGCCTTTTTACAGAGCCCTTCCTACCAAGCCTGTTGCTCTCTGCCATAATCTCAAGATTGCTGCTCCATTGAGGTTGAGGGAAGAGGGGAGCAGGAGAGGACCCCTCTGCTCCATCTGTGTCTGCCTCTACAGAACACACCACCAGGGTCCTGCTCTCTCCTGTTTTATCTTACTGGCTGGTACATGGTGACATGACTATCACTGGACCATCCGTCTAAATATAGTTCTAAACTGCAGGAAGTGTGCCCTGATTAAGGCGAGTGTTTAGACAGCAACAAGCCATTATTAGGGGTGCCATTACAGTCTCCACCATCCGTCTTTCGGAAGATAAGGAGAGGATTAAGTAAAATGTGTCCGCCTGTGTGATGGGAAATCTAGGTAGCCATTAGAAGTAGTATGGTAGATTAATATTTAAGGATATGGAAGACCATCCTATAGACAGAGGAAGACAGGAACTGTATGCAGTTGTCTTCATCTCCTTTAAAATGTATATACATATGCTGCACTCTTTTTTTTTTTTTTTTTTTTTTTTTTTTTTGGTTTCGAGACAGGGTTTTACTGTATAGCCCTGGCTGTCCTGGAACTCAGAAATCCGCCTGTCTCTGCCTCCTGAGTGCAGGGATTAAAGGCGTGCGCCACCATGCCCAGCCATATGCTGCACTCTTAGAACTGATTGTGGCCAGAGTTTTATTTCCTTCACTGTCTCCCCACACTTTCCACTAGTTTTCAAGGTCATTCCACAACAGGTAGTTGCTCATTGTATGATCGGGGGGGGGGGGCGGGGGGAGAGGCAAGCTTTGAATCGTAAGAAGCAGGGAACCTGGTCATTACTGCCTTGAGTATGAGAACCTCAGATCCATCTTACCGATGAGAGTTAGTGTATGTGGATTCCTGCTGAAGAGAGCTGTTGTACAAGCGTGAATTGTGTGTGCTGGGGACGCTCCAGGTGTACCAGCAGAGCCTCTTCTCCGGGGGGTCCTGTTGAGGCATTCAGTGGCAGTTTGCCCACGTCTTGATATTGGAAACTGGGTATGCTGAGCTTTGCAGCTGTGTATTAAGCCCTCATTGCTGTGAGGGAATATAAAATAGAAGAAATAGACCTGTCTGTGATCCCTTTCTGGGATAGGGACATGTGCACACACATGCACGATATACATACATATATACACATACACACACTTGCATATACATGCACACACATACACACGCACACACGTACACAATTGATCAAGACAAATACCTATCCTTGTCCTTCATGGGTATGAGGAATTTTTGGTCTGAGTGTAAGGCAGCTCCATGGAGAGGGTCAGCCTGTGTCTGGAACGATGAATGGAGGCAGGGAAAAGAAGACCCAGGTGTGTTGTGAGACCTCAGGAGCTCCAGCAGATGCCAGTAAGCAGGGTATTTTATCTAAAGAAAAACGTCCCCAAATTGTCCCCTTTCCTTTGATTCTTTGAACCAAGTCCCGTCTACCCCCTCCCCCACAGTATGGATGTTGCGATTTTATTCCAAATAGGTTCTTAAAACCCCTGTCTTTCCCCTGATCTCCTGAACACACTCAGAGCCCAGAAGGAGCTTTTTGCTCCTGTACACCCTGACTAAATGGCTATGCTGTAGGTGGCACCTTTGGGTTTCTAGGCTGCTGTGGTGGGGCTGCCTCAAACTTGTACTTTCATTAGTGACGTGGAAACAATAGTAAATGAAATTTGTCTGAACCCTAGGATGTGTAATGCGTACAGTGTGGATTATTGTGACTAGAAACAAATCTATAATTGATCTCGAGATGCCCCGAGTCTTGTTCTATCAACTGGTTACGTTGACGGAATTTCACTTACAGAGAAGTAGTGCAGTGTAGAGAAGCCTCGTACAGAGATTCCACAGTGGGAAGCCTTCCCCACCTCTACCGTCTTGCACTCTCTCCTCCTCTGTCTCTAGCCTCCTGTGTACACATAAAAGATGTTTGTGTGTGCAAACATGTACGTGTATGTGATTGGATATACACATTTAAAAAAAGAAGAATTTCAGAGTAAATTGCAGGCAAAGTATTCCTAGCTAATCTATATTTTCTAATAGCAAAAGTTTTGCTTCATATAGCCAGAGACTAATCACTCAAATCAGAAAGCATTGATCCAAAACTGTTAGTAACAACAGATGTCAGATGGCAGGTTGTATTTACCTGTGCTCCCTCCTCTTTAGCGACTGGAGTGAGGGGTTCCTGAGTTCCTTTATGTTCCTGACATACTTGGAGTGTACGGTCAGGAGTTTGGATGCTTTCCTGTCAGTCTGGGTCTGTCTGGTGTTTCTGTCTGGAGAGAAGCAGGCTGTGCATTTTAGTAGCTGTTGTAGAAAAGATAGTGTCGCCGTTCCCCCAGGGCGTGCTATCTGGGGATGCTTGGTGCAGACTCACCTTTATTGACAGCTTCAGCTTGTGTCACTTAGCTCTGTGACTCCTTCTTAGAGCACTCCATTGCCGTTCCCGCTTTCCCGCTGCTGAGAACCCAGTGTGGAGATCCTTTGAGACTGTTTGGGAGAAAATAGAAGTTAGTAAAAACGGACGGATCCTTGAGAAATTAAAATAGAGCCACTACGTTTGTTTCTAGTTGGTGGTCCATTTGTCACTTCTTCTAGAAGTCTAGTGAAAGGAACAAGGTCACAAGATGACGTGAATCACTGAGAGTACAGGTGAGAAACAGTGAACTTGGGGATGGCTGCAGAAACCATTGCTGACAGTACCGTGCTTGGCACGAAAGCATGAAGACTAGAGTTTGGATGGCCTGCACCCCAGTGGGTATTGTCGTGTGGGTCTGTAACTCCAGGGCTCCAGGAATAGAGTCACGTGAGGGCTCCGGTCACCCTGTCTAGCTGGGATGGTTTGAGACCCTGTCTCAAAAAATTAAAAAGAAAATAGGAAAAGGCTGGAGAGATGGCTCAGTAGTTAAAAGCAGTTGCTGCAGACAGCAGTGGTGGTGCACACCTTTAATCCTAGTGCTTGTGAGGCAGAGGCAGGCAGATCTCTTGGTTCAGGGCCAGCCTGGTCTACAGAGCAAGTTCCAGGACACCCAGAGCTACACAGAAAAATCCTGTTTTGGGAAAAGGCATCAGCAGGGGTGTGGGGGACACTTGCTGCTTTTTCAGAGGACGGGAGTTCAGTTGCCTGTGTTGGTCAGTTTACAACCACCCAAAACGCTCCCAGGGATCTCACACCCTTTTCTGACCTTTGAGGAACCTGCACACATAAGACATACACACACACAGACATATACACATAAAGAACAAAAATACCTTAAGGCTCAACAGTTGGCAGTGCATGTCACTCCTCCAAAGGACCTGCGTTCGGTTCCCAGCACTCCTTTCGGGTGACTCCCAACTCCAGGTCCAGGAGATTGGATGCCTTCAGTGTCTGATTTAAAAAAATAAACAAAAACAGTGAAGGGGAACAAAATAAGATAGGCAGTATCAATTGCTCATGTGTGCAGGAAACCCCCATCTTCACCCCATCCACACAAACACACACACACACACACACACACATCCTAACAAAAGAAAGAAAAAAGGAAGATAGGCCAGACCTTGAGCAGCAGCAGGGTCTTAGGACTATGAATGTTGGCACAGTAATAAATTCAACCTCTGATTCCTTTAAGGAAACTCACTGGGTGTTGTTGGCACTCCCTGCTTGCAATAAGCTGGTAGCCAGGTTGCAGAGCTAGCCCCAGGGGTGGAGGTGGGGGAGCACACAGGTTGGCAGCTGCCTTGAGCCTAAAAGGAAAGTGGGGTTCTGGAAGCCAGGCTTGCTGCTGAGCAATTCTAGGTCCCCCCAACCTCCTCGGGTTGTTTGTTTGTTTGTTTGTTTTTTAATGAATTTGATGAACTCTCCATTTTCTCCATTAAGCCAACAACAACAACAACAACAACCGAAACCTCTAAGTCCTGTTTTATTTAGCATGTTTAGTATTTTCTCTGGTGAACAGATGGGAGCCAGAGCTTTGTCCTGGGATGACTCTGGCCGTGTGGTCTCACATCTATTCTTTGTTCCTTTCCATTTGTTTTATTTTGTTTATTGTACTTTTTGAAACTCAGCCTTCTGATTTTCCTCAATCCCAGCCGTTGTCAGCTCTCTCCCCTGTCAGAGTGGCTCCTCTCTTGCTCTCTCAGGGTGGTGGTTACTCGGGGCTCCTGTGAACACGGCAGCTCTTCCAACGCCTTACATGGCCATAGGTCTGTTGCCCCTGAGCCTGGCAAAGCGGTCAAGGTAGAGGAGCCCAAGGGGTTGGGCACCATAATCTTATGCCTGAGGACATGCAATGTCTTGAAGGAATGGATTCCCAAAGGCTCGCTGGAGTGGATTCTAAAATTGGCCATATGTACTCCATGGCCAGAGTATAGAGGGGTGAGGCGGTGGAGGGGACACACACACACACACACACACACACACACATCCTAACAAAAAGCCAAGTACCCAGGGACACACCCATAAAAGACCACGCTCTGAGACCTTGGGATCACCTTTTTTAGGGTCAGGAGTCATGTGATAGTCACCTCAGAATCTCATGATCTGTCCTCTAAGGAGATGATACTGGCTCCCCAGCACAGGGTGGGAGTGACCTTCATCTGTGCTGAGAAGTGAGCTTTTGGAGCAGCAGGATGGACTCTGTGGGGTTCAGGGGGGTTCCTTGAGAAACATTAGAAACAGCAGGTACAGGCATCTGCGAACATCTGGGCCCAGGGACTTAGGGAGGTGCCAATGCTGGAAGGGGGGCGGTGAGAGGTGACACAGGGGAGGGGGATAAGGCTGTTACTGTAACCACACCACACCCCCACCCCGTTCCCTACTTCCCTGAATGAGTATAGAACTTAATCTGGAGAGCAGCGTCACACACGTGATTATCATTATGTTCTGTTTGTTTATCTCATTCCAAAAGGGTTTGACAGCCTTGTTTGGCTGATTATTTAATATCTGCTTACTGTTCATTCCTAAAAACCTAGCCCTCTGCTGGGTAGGGGAGCATGAGTTCTGCCACTCAACAACTCCTCGGCCAGACGCCTTCCTCCTGTGAGTACCATCATGGTGTGGGCCCTGAGCATCCGCCATCTTCCACATACAGTGTGGCTGCCCTTTGCTCTTGGTGTGTGTGTGTGTGTTTTTCCCCTTCCTCCACCAATATTCATTTTCACTGATAAGTGATAATTAGGCAAACAAACCAACTAACCAGGCTCGTCATGGTGTACTAAGTGTATAATCTGAGGCCACCACCTTCAGAAAGGGCTTGCTCTCTTGCTCTCTCTCTCTCTCTCTCTCTCTCTCTCTCTCTCTCACACACACACACACACACACACACAAGCACACACGCACACACACACATACATACACACACAAACATACATTGTCCACTTGTGAGATGAGGAAAACCTGGTCAATCCAGCCCAAACCGAGGTACATGCCTTGCTTAAAGCATGGTTAGAATCAGAGGGAAGAAGAGTTCAACTCCTGGGTGGTGCCAAAGGGCACCAGCTCTTTGGATTACAATGCCATTCGTTGCAGCCTTTGAAAGAGGATGTTTTCCTTCTGAAGGTTGCTGTGTCTGTCATTCTGCCCTCTGCATAGAAGGAAAACCCGTTAGTCATCTCTTACCTTCTCCCACTCACCCATGCCTGGAAGTGCACACACTTCCATCATTTCCTTAGCTGGGTGGTACCATACTAGACGCTTCCCTACCCAGATTGAAAAGTGCTAGGTTTTCTAATATTGCCCACTGCGATCCTGTGATAGGCTATGCTACCGTTGCCAGCCCTCTGTGCAGTAGAATCGGAGTGGAGGCCCTGGATGAGCAGCTTATGGTTCCAACCACAGAGTCTCCAGCTCTGTTAGTGAGAGTGGAGGCTGAGGGTCCCTGGTCAGTTTTGCTCTGCCCACAATGGGGAATTACTGATGTCATTGAGGTGTGGTCTGAATTGCTATAGAAGCAGTTGACATGCCAAAATGAGACGCAGTGCACACTCGCTATCTTATTTTCAAAATTGTTATGTATGTACTGGTTAGGGGTCGACCATAAGAACGAGGAACCCCGTCTCCCTGAAAGAATGTAACTATTCATATTCTCTAGCACTTTGTCCCTTTTTTGGAAGACCGATTCAGAGAGTCTGGGTGTTGAGTTCTCACTATTTATCCTGCGGTTGGCTGGTCATTTTTTGACTTGTGGTAGAGCTGGAACAGCAGACTAAGTCTGTGTGCCTGTGTGGACAAGAGACCTGCGGTGGCGGGGTCAACTCCACTGCTGTGCACTGAGCAGCATCCTCAAAGACAAGAAATTGCTTTGAAAGCCCTCTAGAAGGAGGGGAAAGGGCTCCGTGAATGTCCTCTGACACTTCCTATGACCTGGCACCCACCCCTTGCGTTCCATAGCGCTTCATCTCTGAGGAGATCCTTCTGTGGTCCTTGGCCTCGAGTCACACTAGAGCTGTGATCTGTGCCTCTGAGTCCGGGGGCCTCATCTTGTGACGCAACCTGAGGCTTCTTGAGCTCCTCAGATAATCCAGTGAAGAAATCACCCCTTACCTTAGAACAGTACACACACACACACACACACACGCACACACACACAAATCCTACCTGCCCCTTTTCATGCTCCCAGTTGCTCATTTCCAAAGCCTCAGTCCTTTCACCCATAAAAGTGGGTGCACATGTTCTTAGGGACAGGTAGATGAGAGAGTTTATACCAAAGAGCCACATACTTAGAACAGAGCCATGTATAGTCTTCCTGGCCCCATAATCTCCTGTTCACACTCTATCTCTGTCTGCCAAGGGAGAAGACAGTCAACCCCCACCCTTTCCTTTTGGATCTTTTTGTATCATTTGCCTTTGTTGTTTGTTAATTTTTTTCCCCTCCTACTTTGGTGCTCAACAGCCATATCCAGTTATCTTTCTGGTCTTTAGTCCCAAATCCTTTAGCCAGATATTTTCTCTGCCTGTGAGATTCCACACTTTAGAGATGCCCTAGTAGTGCTACCATGCCCTAGGCCAGCTGGGTAAGTGGCCATGGAAAAGTCAAGCAGGTGTAAGCCTCGGTCAGTGGCACTGGGAAGAGCCATCCCAGTAGTGTTAGTTCTGGTCTGTAATGGACTGGAGGGTTCTCCAAACATTCCCTACTGTAACCTGCCTGCCTCCTTGGTCACCTGCTAGTGATAGTCAGTCCTCTTGATTGCAGAAACGAGGTTTTCCTCTCTTCCTGTCTCCTATACCATCCCTACCTCCTGACTCCTGCCAGCGGATTGGCACTCGGAGCAGTTTTCAGGTTTGGCTTTCTTACTGGAGGACATGGCCAGCCTCTGCGCCCAGCGTAGCTTAAACCAGGGGAATGCCTGGGAGCAGCACCCACAGCCAAACGGGGACAGCTGGACTTACTGTACTACTTACTAGTGCAGGCTCACCTAGGGTGTGTTAGTGCTGTCATCATGGAGGGGCTCCTGAGAGGAACAGCTTCTGAGATGATAGGCTATTTCAGCCCACGGTTTTGGAAGTATTAGGTCACCACTGGCTGGCTCCTTTAGCTGTAGACATGAGACGGAAGCAGAAAACAAAGGTGTCCAGAACAGACGGTGGGAGGTGCTCTTCAGTTTACAGTAGCCAGAAGTGGGAAGCAGTGTAGGAGAAAGCACACAGGCACTGGGGACAAGATACGCTCTCACAAGCCTATGCTTTAATTACTCCAGCCAGGTCCTGCCTCCCCGTAGCCCGTTCAGCTGTGACTCTATCAATGGAACTCTCTCATGTTGGATAGAGAGGACTGTGTGGGGTCCTAGTGATCCTCAGACCCACTGGCCAACTGCGGAAGGGACAAGCTTCAGCACAGGAGTCCTCAGGGACATCTGGGCCACAGGACTGTGCCGAGCTCCGGTACATCTCAGCTCTGAGAGCCTCCCATTGGCCTCCTTCCTTCGTGGTTGGCCTGGTTCTCAGCAGGGTGTTCGATGCCAGCTCCGCCTGGCTGGGCGTATGCCAGTCACCCACAGATGTGACGTGGGAGAATTCCCTAAGTCACCAGTTCACCGATGTAAATGTTTTCTGTCCAAGTTCTTAGTCAGATATTTCGCCTCCTATTTAATTCATCGAAGTGGCACCATCTGGTTCTCCCCAGCCTGAGGGCCAGAAGGGAATGCCAAAGTTACTTTTTAAGATCCTCTCAAAAGGGCTGGAGATAAGGAGTTCGACGATCAAGTGCCTGTTTAGCATGTATGATACCCTGGGTTCAATCCCCAGAGATACCCAGAGATGGCATCTCAAGGACTGGCGCCTGCTCAGGCTCCGTGGTTTAGAAGCATATCAACCCACATCTCTGCGTCACGCAGGATTCTGGGAGTGCCTGTCAACCCCTGGTTGTCAGTCTCAGAACATGTAAACCGTACACCGTCCCACCTCACTGCCTTAGGCTCCGTCTTCAAAACTGCAGCACCTGCTTACTTCCAGGCAGCCTGCCATGTCCATCGTTGGTGGGTTGCATCCTTTTAATCTTACTCTTAGTTTCTGAGGGGCTTTCTGGTTAACCGAGGCTAGCCTTAAACTCAGTTCTCCTGCCTCACTCAGCCTTCTGGACATGGCAGTCACAGCCGTGGACCACCATGCCCTGCATGGCTTTCAGTCTTGGGTCATATCTGATGGCTCTTGGGACTGAGCTGGTGGCCCTGCTGTCATCCTGAATCCATGTGGCTCAGGGGTGTTTGCAGGCAGGAGCCAAGTGAGACCCAAGGGCTGAGGGCTACCAGTGGTAGGGTTGCTTCTGAGCTTCATTCAGAAATTTCTAGAAAAAAAATCTTCTAGGCTTTCCGTGTGTCTTTTAAAAGACATTTTAAAAAGTTTTTATTTAACGTTGTGGGGGTGGCTGCACAAGGGCATGGGGTCGGAGGATGACGTGGTGGTAAGTCACTCTCTTCTCCACCATGTAGACTCTGGGGATTGAACTCAGGCCACCAGGCTTGGCAGCAAGCACCTTTACCTACAGCACCCTCTCTCTGGCCCATTTGTGTATCTTCTGATGCAGGATGATGTGTTGTCAGGATGTAGTGCCTGACCCCAGCTAGCAGCATGGGTGTTCTTGTCCCTTCCTAAGAAGTGGGATGAGCCCCACTCAACAACATGTGAACAGCAAGCCAGGGCGGGGCTCGAGCTGCGGCTGAGTGCTTACCACGGTCTTGTTTGTACTTGCACCTATCTGTTTTCTAGGGTGTATTTAAGGCAGCTTCCTCGTGTGCCAGGTAGCATCAAAGCCCAAGGGCCATGGTGGTAATTGTGGGTGGCCTGGCTCTATCTCTTACAGGGTTTTCCTTCCAGAAAAGCTTGTGGGTAGAGAACTAACAGAAAGGTATAACCGTGAGACAAAGAATTCAAACCAAATGGAGAAAGTCCCTGTCAGGCAAAGACTTAACATTCTGCATATGATGGCTTGCTTAGTGGCCGACTCGTGATATTAGCAGTGCCCAAGACAGGAAATAGCGTAGGCTTGTGTCCAAAGGCCTCTTGTGTTAGGAATGTCACGGAACTCGCATAAGTAGAAAGCAAGGCAGCTGGGGGTTGGGGGGTGGGGGCCCTGGGGCGTGGTGCACACCCGAACTCCCAGCATCCAGGAGACAGAGACAGGAGACCCAGGAGACCGTGAGTTTGAGGTCAGCCAGCATGGGCCTACGTAGCAAGACTGAAGAAACATGTAAAGCACCCCTCCCCCCACCCAGTCATCCAACAGATGGCGTGGACCCACCCCCCCCTTTACCAGATTACAGCTCTTTATAAACAATTTCCCCCCTCCATTTATTTAGAGACAGGGTTTCTTTGTATAGCCTTGGGTGTTCTGGAACTTGCTCTATAGATCAGGCTGGCTTAGAACTCATAGAGATCCACCTGCCTCAGCCACTTGAGTGGTGGGGATTAAAGGCTAGTAGTATACTACTACTGCCGGCTGTGTGACCCATCATATTTTAGCCATGTGTTCCACTCATTCCCTTCATTCAACTATTTTGAAAGAAAATAGGCTCGCTTTGTCCATAAATATTTCAGTTGGTGTATGTTTTTAACATGACTTATCAAATACAGAGTCAGTATTCAAAATTCCCTAATTACGTGGACTCCCCACCCCCCAAGTCCCCAACCCTTAAAAGGTGGTTTGTTTAAATCCATGTACAGGTCTGGGAAATGGTTCAGTGGGTTTGCTGTGTAAGCATGAGGGTCCAAGTTTGGACGCCCCATCCCCAGAACCACATAAAGCCAGATGTAGCAGCATGTGTTTGTAATCCCGTGTTCCTGTAGCACCATGGGAAGTGGAGACAGTAGAATGGCCAAAGCTAGTGGGCCAGCTAGCCTGGCCTAGGCAGCCAGGAACAGCAAGAGGCCCTGGTCTCAAACACTCACACCTGCACATTGTATGTGCACGGATGAGCAATGTGCACATGCATGCCTGGCCTGTGCACTCATGCACGCGCGTACACACATACACACACACACACACACACACACACAAAATAAATCTAAATGCAGTTGTACTTTTCATAGTACCACTGACTGATATGTCTCTAAAACCTCATTTGATCTGAACGCTCTCCTCACCTCCAACCTACCCCTGAAGTTTCTCTCCAAGAAGCCAGATCTTGCCTTTGAGCCTCTCTTTCAGTTCGACATTGGATGAGAACATCTTGTCGGGGGACTTGTCTAACACATTGTCCTGTCCCCTGTATTTCCTGTGGTCTGATGACTACATCTCGACATGGCCCTGAGTTATAGCCAGTTGGACTCTTTCTCCAAGACTGCTGGACGCGTGGCTATCTCTCCCCAGGAATGTGTAACTACCTTCGGCACATTCAAGGCCACTGATGCCCGGTGCCCGCACCTTCCACTCAGTTCGGATTTGGCAAATGGGGAGGGAATATTTGGATTCTGTCATTCTTCATTTAGTGGCCGGGCTCCTCCTCCCAAGGATCATGTTGTACCTTGGTCACCGTGGGTGCTGCAGAGGCATGTTCAGTGTTTCCCTTTGCCTGTAAGGTGGTGACATTTAGGCTGAGACCTGATGTAGCCATGGGAAGAAGGAAAGGAACACAGCAGGCAGGCTGAGGTTCCAGCTGGCGCTGGAACCCCGGAGCAGAAGGAAGGACTGTGCAGCTGTCGTGACCCTGGGAGAGCACAAGCGGCAGGTGGCAGAGGCCATGAACTGTACCGTCAGAACGGTGTCCTGAGTTTGGCGTATGAATGCCATGGGAGACCCCTGGAAGGTCTCAGAAGTGGCCTGGCATAGCCAGACCTGCCTTTAGGTCACAGTCACTCATACAGTACCCAACTCTCCTCCTCGTGGCACTCCCAGCCATAGGGGACAGAGGACACAGAGCATCTGTCAGGAAAGAGGACCTATGGCTTTTGTGGGACGTTTGGAAGCTCTGTGGACTTCCTTCTTGCAATTACTTGCATCATGGTGAGTGGCCATTTCCACTTCAACCCCACCCCCCACCCCCCACCCCCAAGGGCATTTTCCCCTGCAGACTCTGGCTTCTGGGGAAGCATCGGGGCCTTCTTAGGGGTACTAGGATGGTCTCTCGAGGCGGGGCTTACCAGGCTGTGAGCATGCACTGGCTTGGTAAAGCGTGAGTGTGGCCAAGAGTGCCATTCGTTGTGCAGATTTCTGTTTACCTGGGGCACACTATCCTGTGACCAGGCAGGCCTTGACCTTGGTCTGTAACTGAGACTTCCCTTGAGTTACTCAGTCTCTCCTGATTCTCTTATGTCTCTTTCCCTTCTTTGTGCCTGGATTGCAGGCAGGCAGCACCATGGCTGGCTCCTCTCTCTATTGTTTCTAGGGGCCAACCACCTCCACTGTAGGATTTCTTCCTACGTCTAGGCTGCAGGGGAGTAGAGGTGGTTTGTCTGTCTGAGCTTGTGCTCCTGCAGACACACGGCCTGTCTGCTTTGGCCTGGGTGGAGTAGCTTCCCTTTGTAACTGGTGTGAGTCAAATGAATGGTCCTTCGTCTTTGCTAACTTTATCCTCTATACAGAGCTTTATAAACACAAGGGGGGGGGGGGTGGCAGGGGGATAGATGGCTCAGTGGATAAAGTGTCTGTCCAAGCTCGAGGACCTGAGTTCTGGTCTCCAGGTCCCAGGTGAAGGCTGATGAGGAAGCGCGTACCTGCAGTGCCAGTGCTTCTGTGGTGAGGGCGGAGACTGACACGGCCTCGGAAGCTCGCTGGCTAGACTGCTGGTGGGCAACAAGATGGCAGGAAATAAAGACCAGCAGTCAAGGGTGTCTTCTGCCCTCCACATGCACCCACCTCTCCAGAAGGGACATCCCACAAGAAGGGGACGTTGTGTGGCACATCAGGACAGCCCTGTCTCTGTAAGGAAAAGTAGCCGGTACTGAGCCTTTCACAGTTACAGTGTGGACAGGAACAGCACAGGAGACTCGGGAGTTGGCCGCCTGGTGGTGGGCGGTGAGTCATCAGAAGGGGACAAGTATCAGGGAAAAGAGTTGACTAGTGGCTGTTGGCCAGCCAGAGAGGACAAGGGGAAGGATGGGTGTTTATTACTTGCAAGACCTCCCCCCCCCCCCCAAATCCCTTAGGCTATACGGGTATCATGGCCCCTCTGCCCCTAATTCCTTTAGTTTGCAGTTCTTTGGTGGGAGGAAATCTCTGAGAGATCTCAGGGAAGCTGCCAGATGTCTGACAGAGAGATAAGGTCCATCCTGCCCTGAGCGGCCACACTCAGTGAGTGAGCACCACAGTGTCACAGCTGCAGAAATGATCCAGATGTTTGTGACTTGGAGGCTGAGGCAGGATTGCCACAAGTCTGAGCTTGGATTACATGCCATGACTGTGTTTCAGAACACAGACAGACAGGCACGCACACGCGCACACACACACACACACACACACACACACACACACACACACACACACAGATACACATATATACAAACACACACACACACAGATACATATATATACAAACACACACAAACATGCATGTGCACACACACACACATATATACAAACACACACACAAACATGCATGCGCACACACACAGATACACATATACAAACACACACAAACATGCATGTGCACACACACAAACATGTATGTGCATACACACACAGATACACATATATACAAACACACAAACATGCATGTGCACACACACAGATACACATATATACAAACACACACAAACATGCATGTGCACACACACAGATACACATATATAAACACACACAAACATACATGCACACACACAGATACACATATATACAAACACACACAAACATGCATGTGCACACACACAGATACACATATATACAAACACACACAAACATGCATGTGCACACACACAGATACACATATATACAAACACACACAAACATGCATGTGCACACACACACAGATACACATATACAAACACACAAACATGCATATGCACACTCACAGATACACATATACAAACACACACAAACATGCATGCACACACACAAAGTTTTAAAGGAGGCAGAAGTTACTTTTCTAAATAATGAAAACCTGGAAGGTTGGGGGTGCGGTTAATCACTGTTAAGTCATCAGATTGTCAGCTCTGCAGAGGAAAAGAAAGGCATGCACAGATCAGTATCTGACAGAATGGGAAAGGCTGGATGACACTGCCCCAGTGGGAACAGCTAGCATGGACCTGTGTTCCATTGGTTCAAAACAGAAATTACATTTTCTAGTAGTGTCAGCCCTTCTTACCTTAAATTTTCCCAGCATGATAGAGCTCAGCACCCCATTGCCTGTGGCTGCTTCTGTGGTAATTTATAGGCAGTTAAAGCGATATTTAAAATTCTTCAAAGGGATTGTTTCTCACTCTGGGTGACAGGGAAAGGAGGGGCCACGTGTGGAGGCCACCAGGCCTCTGCAGGCACTGTTGGTACAGCTGAGGAGCTAGAAGCCTGGAAGAGGAAAATGTAGATGGGGAGGGGCTGGGGTTTTGTCCTGCCCCATGTGACTTCTCTGATACTACATTGTTGTCATAGAAATACAAACCAGGGCTCGCCCACTCGCCCTTTGCCCATTTCCACCCCCTCAGAGTAGAATTGAGGGACCTGTTCTGCCTTGTAGGCATGAGCATAATGCTGGGTTGGTTGGCTGGGCCAAGTTTGTTTCTTCAGGTTGGGTGTTTGTGGATTAGTGTAAGATGCCCTTTTGTGGGTCCCTACCGGGAAGGGGGAAAAAAAAAACACCTCAGAGAGGTGGAAGTTTGACCCTCTTTTGGGAGGAGAGCAGGGAGGATGGGGAGGAGTCTTGGGGCTGACCTAGAGTCTAGGGAGAGGCCTGGGAGTGCCCACTGTGGTCAGTGCGGCTGTCTGCCAGCACAGAGGGCACAGGACCTGACAGGACGTTAGCTAAGCCTAGCAATCCAGCCTAGTCTCCTACAAGCTCCTTGTTTAGATTAGCCTGGAACCACACAGGAGGCCTGGCAGGCTCTTCCTTCCCGAGGAAAGCTAGGCCAGCTCCCTCCGTGTCACCCAGGTTGCAGCAACTCAAGCGTAAACTGGGTGGCCCGGTCCAAGTCTCTCCTCCTCTGTGTGCAAATTGGACACGACTAACCTTGCCATATTTAGCGCAGTGCTAACGGCCGACCGCTCGCCTCCAAGGGGTAATCATGCAGGCACAAATTCGGGAAGCCGCTAAGCCTATGAGCAGTCTTATGAGCATTAAAAGTGTCCTCTTGGCCAGAAAGGTCGTTCATAACTTGGCTACCCTGCTGATGTACAGTCAGTGATATTGATTGATTAATGTATGAAAGCCCTAGATCCATTTGCTTCTATGAAAAAGAACGAAGCGCCGTCGACTCTCTATTTTCACCTCATCCCTTTGTTTGAAGGACACTTCCCCCCTTCTTTTTGTCTCGCCGGCTGTGTTTAAGGGGGTTTCAGAAAGCCAGTTTCTGCCAAGTAATGCGTTCACAAAAGGAACATTGATTCGAATCAGTGTCGCTCCAGCTACCCAGAAAGGTCTGCCAAGGAGTTGCTCTCGTATTAACCTTCTGTCCGTGAAGGAAGGAAGGATAAACAAGGCCTGGAGTCAGCTTCGTAGGGTTTGAATTTGGGTTCTGGACTTGATCTAAAATGATTTCTTCCATGTCTGATCCTGGTGTTGGTCAGTCTCGCCGTAGGAGTTTAGGGGCTAGGGGGAGCATTAAGTGAAGTTACCCCAACCCCCACCACATTCCACATCCAAGACAGGATGGTAGCAAAACTTTCCTCTGCCTTTGGCAACTTCCAAAGATTTTTTTTTTCTTTTACTGTTTACTTTTTAAAAAAATCCTATTATCCAGATTACCTAAAGAACTAGCTTGTCCATGAAAAGTCAAAATGGGGTTGTTGGTCTGTAAAGGCCTAAAATGTCATTGGGCTAGCCTGGTGTTTTGGATAAGCACGTCTTGGCAGCTGATGAGCAGTCGCTAAAGTTTTCTTTCTCTAGCTTTGTCAGAAATGACTAAGAAGTTGGCCAAGTGCGGGGCGTGCCTATCAGGCCATTTAGTCAGCTTTGGCTGGCCATCTTTTCTCTCTGGTGTTGGACCAAGAGTGGAAGTGTGTTTCCAGCAGGCTGGGGAGTCTAGGTGGAGAGGGGCACCATCCATGCGCGCCTGAGGAGGTGCATTCTGCATCTTCGCCTGCAGGTGTCAGCGTGGAGTTCTCCCTTCTGGCAGGCCCAGAGGGAAAAGCCGGTGACTGGATTCTTTTTTGATGGGCGATAGAAAGTGAAAGCTAGCCAGTCTGCCCGGCTGCTTTCTGTGAGCCAAACCTCACTCACCCAGCAAAGTGTACATCACAGGGGACGAAGATGGCCCCAGCTGTTCATTTAGTACAGCCCGGCAAAGAGTGACCACCTTCCTGTCCCTACTATGTGTCTCAGAGCAGAAACCAGTTACCCATGGGGTCCCAGCTTCCTGAGTATTATGGGAGATTGGGGCAGGAGCCATAGTACAGCTTCCCCTACGCTTGGGACTCATAAGACATCTGGGCCTTCCCAGGGATTGTGAACCTGAACTCCACCCAGATGCCTGGGCAGCTCCCCTTCCAAGGGGCATAAAAGCATCAGGGTGGGGCTTGCAGGTGAATTAGACATCTGTAGGGATGTGTGCTCTGCAAGTCCCCCCTCGTTAAAAGACGCTGTGGTATAAGCTAGCTGCATGTGGCCCCGGTGTCAGTGGAGACGTACTACTTTTACCCTGGTAACCGGAAGCTGCTCACCACCACCCACCCACCCCCACCCCGAAGCCGCCGGGTTTTGTAGGACCCTTTGAATAGTCCCTCCTGCTCAGCTATGAGCAGCGGTGCAGTGCTGCTGACTTTTGTGGTCTGACTGAAGTGCAGGTGCTGTGCCAGGCCTGCCAGCTTTCTCTTGTTTGCACAGCAAAGGCATGGCAGCCGGGCACCGCTTCTGGCGTGAGTTGCCCATACACGGTCGCATCAGTGTCTTTGCCTTCAGAGAAGCCAAAGTTGTGCTGCTGGAGTGCTGGCCCATACAGGGAGCCAAAGTGACTTCATGACATCGTTTAATTAACACCACGGCTTTCTGATAGCAGTCTAAACATGGAGCCTTTTGGTAACAGCGGGCGACTGACCTCTGACTTCTGATGAGTCCTGATATGTTTTTTTTCTAGGGCTTTCCCCCTGTTTGTTTGTTTGTTTGTTTGTTTATTAGTTTTCTAATAGTTTTCAACAGGTAAAAAGCAAAATCCTAAACATGCCTGTGATCCTAGGAGCTGAGAGGTATAAACTGGGGAATCCAGAGTCCATGGACCGCCTCAGCTACAGATGGGGTTCTGGGCTAGCCTGGACTCTGCAAGACAGCCACAACAAATTAGCAGTTAAGTTCCTCCTGTGGGGAAAGGTGGCACTTGTGACCAAACGAAGGAGATGCTCCCTCCGTTCTCCAGTCCGAGGCCAGCATGAACTGGGCTGCGATTGCCGTCCCTGTCTCCTATCACAGTGAGAAAAATCTGCCAGCCCTCTTTGAACTTGCTGGTGTAATCAGAGAGCTATGGTGCACCGAACCCCCGACACCCCCAGTTTCTCTGGCTGGAGCTCTGGGCTCCATATTCCTCTTGCCTGAACTCAAACAGACTTTAAGGCTTGCTTTCTCAAAGGGAAACCTTCCCTTGGTTTCCAGACCAGCCTTGGAACCTGTAATTCCCTCCTCCCTCTCTCTCTCTCTCTCTCTCTCTCTCTCTCTCTCTCTCTCTCTCTCTCTCTGCAGAATAAATTACAATTTGCCTGATTTTATTAAAGGCTTCATCTCCCTGCCGTCTTCCCTATCTCCAGAGTGTTTCTTCCTCAGTGGCCTGCTCTTCCTTCTCTAATGGACCTCAGCCCCACGCCTCCTTATTACAGACCGGCAGCGGCACATGTAATGCGTTTACCAGAGCTCTCACGCACACAGCGCCATTTCGCACGCATGCACGCATGCATGCACTCCAGTGTTGGGGGATCCTGATGGCGGAAGGTGTGGAAATCTGTCACCTGATCTCATTTTCTCCATTGTCAGATGTGCCGGGTATAACTGATGTTGAGGTTGGAGCATTTTGCCATCCATCTGCCATTAACCCAGCCTCCTGGAGTGGAGCTGACCACAGCATGGAATATATTTTGGGGGAAGGGGAGAGATTGAAGATGGAGAATTGCGGCATAAATCTCTCCCCGTGGCCCAGCCCTTTCTCTGTATAATTGGAACCCATTTATCTGGGCAGACCGGAGAGAATTTTGCAGTCTCCCCATTGCCCTCAAAGAGACCGATGGGTATTTGTTGCTTGAATTTAGAATGGTTTTTCCATTTGAACTTCCCCCCTCCCTCCTAAATTTGTGTTTTAATTTCTATTTCCTAGACTGATTCTCTCCCCCCCCCCCCCCACACACACACTCTGACACTAATTATACCAGCCGCATTGGGAGCTCTCACTGCTGGGAGGTACCTAGCTAAGTGTTAAGAAGGGTTTTAAAAACAGGCTGAACTCTTTCTTAATGAGGCTCCATCGGGTTCTCCTCCGGGTGGTTTTGTTTTGCTGATCTGTCAGTTTTTCAAGGATTTAATTGCACTTTTTTTTCCCCCTGTATTAGTCTTCGAGATTGGCCTATACAATCTAGCTATAAAGTACTTTTTTAAAAAGGCAAAAGTTAATAGTTTTATCCCTCACCTCCTTTTATTTTATTCTTTGCTTTGATTACTCCGAGGTCCTCATGAGAGTCGCTCTGGGGATCCAGCTGTAGCGAATCGTTTAGGGTGGGGACAGCACTTGGGTCCATAGAAGTCCTGGTTGGATTTATAGGCCAGCAGGCCATCTCCAAAGATCTTTAAGCCTCCCTTTCTATAGACAAAGACAACTTGGCAGCAGCCTCCTCTTTGGGATTTGTTGTCAGTCAGAGACCGGGGCACGAAAAGCTGCTTTTTCTGGTATGGAACTGATTGGCTCCGTCAGGTGGCACCAGCCCGGCTAAGCTAACATCTTGAGTTCTCCAACATGGCAGCTAAAAAAGGCTCCCAGAGACAGAAGGCAGAAGTTGTCAAACAGAGGAAGGGAGACACAGCAAGGCCATATCCTTTATGCTATTATCTTTATGGCTTGGGGGTGGGAGGGGGATCATGCTTGAAGCAATCAGCATGAAATTCCTAATTGCTTCGCTTACCTCTGCTCTCCTCGCGGGACAGATTGTGCAAATGCAAGCGCTGCCAGGCCCCTCGTGTTAGCACACTGTCCTCGCTGTGCACACTATTTTTAACTAGTGCTTTGTTTCCACAAAGATACACAAAGCTTTTTCTTTATTTCTTTGTGCTTTCCCCCCCTCCGTCTACCGGAGGATGCTAAGAAACAGCAGAAGCAGTGAAGAACGGCTTCAGCCATATAGGCTGACAACAGCTAGACTTCCTGAAGCCCGGGCCCTCGACCCTGTCCACATCATTGCCTTCAGCCTCTTCCTTTTGGATATTTGCCCCTGCCCTCCAACTTGGGCTTTTGATTTATGTTTTGGGCCTCTCAAGTTTGCCTCCAGACCCCATCCCATTTCCCTCTCTCCTTCTCTCCCTCTGCCCATCTCCCCTGACCAGCTTGGTGGTTTGCATTCCTCACCCCCTCTCTTCTGACACAGATCTTCCTCTTGAAGATTTTCAGTCCCCTCTCATGAGGATGTTAAAAAAAAAAATCAAGAACCAGATCTCTGAGATTTCAAAATAAAATAAAAGTAAACTCTGCTTTAAAAAACACTTTAGCAGGAAAGCCAGGCTAATTGTAAATCAATGGGTCTTAAAATGCAGCATCGATCTCCAGTTAGAAGTTTGAAGGGGAAAAGCGGTAATTACTGCACCAGAAGGTAGTTTTCCTTCTTAGGAAGTTCTGGGCAGAAAGGAGGCTCATTAGGGCAGCACTTCGGAATCTGAGTAATTAGTTGAAAAAGTACTTTTGTGGTGTTATTCCCTTAGCTGGAAATTATTGGAGTCTTCACAGATTTATAGCTCAATCCTGATAAGATTTGATTTATTATCTCGTTTGCTATGGAAGAAGTCTTGACAGAAAAATCATCCAGGTGGTAGATTTCAGGGCGGCATGGATCGGTCTGGGGGACGAAGGGGTTTATTAGAGTGGGTGGGCCTCACTTCTTTAGTGATGGCTCCTGTTGACTGATAGTGTTGAATGGAGCTACCTTAGAGCCCCCAGGCTTGGCAGCCCCAAGGCCAGGGAAGGCAGGGCTTTCGTCCCTTGTCCACACACCTCCGGGCATATCGGTTGCATTTCACAAGGCCATGTGATATCACCCACAGCAGTTCTATAGGAGGGGAGAGGTTCTATGAGGATAAGATAGGAGTCTGTCATTCTCTCTCATTTGGATGCACAAGAGCCAGAATCAAGTAGGTGTGAGCCAAGACACACCCAACTACGGTCAGTGAATGGACAGACAGCCAATAGACAGACAGACAGACAGACAGACAGACAGACAGACAGATGTTTCCCCGTTCTGAGGCTTCGAGGCTTCTGAGAAAAGTACCACAGAAACTTTCCGGCTAGGTTACCAAAGCTGAAAGAGCACCTACCCTGAGTTCTCGGGGACATCACCTTGCTGCTGTGGAAAGCAAGATCTTTCCATCTCCCTGGTCTAGGCTGAGAAATAACATATAGCACGTAGCAGGCCCCTGGAGCCAGCCGTCGCCTTTGCCACCGTGTATCCTTACCTTGGTTCATCATGGTTTTGTTTTTTTTTTTTAAATATATATAAAGATTTACTTATTTGTTTTATGTTAGTACACTATTGAGGTCTTCAGACACACCAGAAGAGGGCATCGGATCCCAGTACAGATGGCTGTGAGCCACCATGTGGTTGGTCAGAATTGAACTCAGGACCTCTGGAAGAGCAGCCGATGCTCTTAACCACTGAGCCATTTCTCTAGCCCAGTTCATCTTTTTTTGCCCTTCTCATGCAGGAGTCATAACCAGTTCAGTGCATTTAAGGGTGGTTGGCTTAGAACTAGGAGGGTCGTTGTTGTTATTGTTATTTTAATTTAAATCCATTTTGAGAATATCATACGTCATCTTCATCCCCATTTAATCTCTTCCCCTGTTTCACCCCAACTCCCCCTCAAAGTCATGACCTCTTATATAAATATATGATCGTCTTATATTGTCTTATACTTTCCTGCATGCACACACATACACACACACACACACACATACACACACACACACACAAGTATTTATACACATACACAACTGGCTGGGTTCCTTCACTGTTGTACATATATTGTTTAAGGTTGACCGGGTGGGACAAGATAACTTGTCAGAGTCCCTCACTGGAGAAGAGTGACTCCCCCTCTCTTGGGAGCCACTGATCACCTGTGGCTCTTCCTTCAGGTGGGGGGAATTGGCAGCTGTCACTGTCACTATGCAGGTGGCATTCTCTAGCAGCTGGAATTCTGCTCTCCTGGGTCCTGGAGTCTCACCACCTCCCTTCCTCTGTGCCCGAGGAGCCTCAGGTGTTAGGGCTGCATCCCGAATGTATTAGCCGAGGTCCCGTCCCCCTCACAGTCAGCTCTCTGCATTTTCACCAGTTGTGGTTTTCTCTTCCCCTTCCCCTCCTCTCCCTCCCCTTTCCCCACCTCCTCCCCTCTTTTAGAACTATTTACTTAATTTGATAACTGCAAGCCTAGGTCTTCCAGGTTGGAAGAGGATGTCAGATCCCCCGGACCTGGACTTTTGGATGGTTTGTGATCATGTGGGCTCTGGGAACTGAACCCTGGTCCTCTTCGAGAGTAACAAGTGCTTTTAACTGCTGAGCCATCTTTCCAGCCTCCTCCACCCCCACCCCCAGTAGTGAGTTTCTATAATGATCTCTGGGAGAATTTTATTTTATTTTATTTTGAATTGTTGATTTTCCCTTTTTATTATATTTTTATTATTAAAACAATTTTTAAATTAAAATCCATTTTGATCATATTCTCCCCCCCCCAAGCCCTTCTAGACCCTGTCCCTGTGCCTGCTCCCCCATCTTAGATTTCTCCCTCATAATACAGACAAAACCCCAACATAACAACAGCAACAACACCCCTAAAACCAAGTCAGTAGGATAAAACAGCCCCTCTCCGAGGGGCAGGGGCAGCACCCATCAAACTAACCAGATAAAAGCACACTAAGATTATTTTGTAAATAGTTGCTCAACTAGTCCTGAGCACGAGGCCTGCCCTAGAGTGGTTGTTGTACACAGTATCATTCCATTGGAGAAAAACCCATTCCCCCTCCCAGCAGGTATAAATGATAGTTCTGTTAACTTCTACCCTAGTGCTTGCTTTTCCTCTATTCATTTACACACACACACACACACACACTACATATATACATATACATATACATATATATATACACATATATACTTGTTTTTTACATAAACAAAAAAATACAGTAAGATAAAACAGAAACTATCACCCCTATCACATCCACTCTAGGCGAATGTTGAACTCTTGATGGGAACTTTTCAGGGTACCCACGCATCTCCCGGAAGGTCCTCCCAAGACAACGCTCCAGACTGAGTCGGGCTGCACACCAGATGGTACAGTGGTTTTATAAACTCTGTTAATTTAGAGTTCTGCTTTTAAAGAATAGATTTATTTCCATTTTTATGTGACGTCTTTGTGTTCGCTCAGGTATGCATGCCACTTGTACACGTGCCTGCGGAGCCGGGAAGAGGGAGTCAGGTCTGTTGGAGCTGGAGTTACAGGCAGTTGTGAGATGCTCAGTGTCAGAACTGGGAACTGAACTCTGGTCCTTTGGAAGAGCAGAAAGCATGCAAAAGTCCAGACTAGAGAGATGACCATGAGATGAAGGGCACGTGGCTCCTCTTGCAGAGGATGTGGGCTGGGTTCCCAGCACCCACATGGAAGCTCACAACCATCTTTAAATTCCGGTTCCAGGGAATCCGTTGACTTCCTTTGACCTCGCAGACACCAGCCATGTACACGTGGTTCACAGACATACTCAGTCAAAGCACCTGCATGCGTAAAGTGAATATTTTTAATTAAGGAAAATTAAAACCTTAGTTGCAAGCCAATGTGTAGACATTTTTTAAAGTCCCTATTATTACTACGAGAGTTCATATTTGTGACATTTACTCGTGTCAGAGAATGAGAGCAAAGTCACGCGTGTCCAGGGGGACCTACGTGAAATTTCAGACGATAGTTTTCAGTAGTACCGGTGCAGCTCCTGCTTTCCCTGTGCGTCGTGGTTTCGCTCCGTTATTACATAAACCCCATTCACACAGAAGCACTTCCAAACAGTAGTGGTTTTAAGTAACCCGACTTGCAATCTCCCAAGAGTTTTGTCAGGCCAACGTGTCAAGTGTTTTAAGCAAAGTTCCTAACAAAACTAGTTACCTTGGCCCTCCGGCTGGTTAAGAGAACTCCAGTGAATTAAAGTTTGGCTCATGCACTTGTGCTTTGCTATTACAGTATTTAAGATTAAATCAGAATTTTAAAAAAAGGAAGGCAGAACTCCTGTATTTGTGGGTGCCAGAGAGCAGTTCAGACATCATATATTCTTTGACGTATATTGGGATTTTTTTTTGCCATCAGAAGGACCCAGGATTGTTCTCATTGGAAGTAGAGACCACTGTGTCACCCCCAGCAGGCGCCCCCATACAAGCCTTCTCCTATGCAGAGAGGAACTTCCCCAGTGAGGCCTCTTGCTTGCTTCCTTCTGCTGTCTGGGAGGATGACACCTACCCGGGGCATTGTCCTTGTTTAGGACCAGACTCTTCCTCTGTCCCGAGACTGTGGAAGTGCTGATGTCCCACTTGGAAAAAAAAATGTCATTTTCTATTTATAAAAGAGAGGAAACATTTCCACTGTTTATCCAAGAAGCCCCGAGCTGTGCTTTCAAACGCTAAGAATTACGTCCCCCATCATGGCCTCAGCCAGCGCCTGTGTTCTGTCACTGCTGGGGAAACGGCTGCTCTCTTTCTCCATGACACCCTCTCCTCGCTGGCTTTTGTCGCTTGTACAAACTGTCCTTCAACTAAATGCTCGTGTTTGCGAAGTTTACAAATAGCATTAGTACCACAGAGTGGAACAGTCATTTCTTCCTTTTTTAAATTTAATTTTAAACCCCCCCCCCAAAACAAAACAAAAGAAAACATGCTTAAACTTTAGAAACAGGCCTGGAGTAATATTTCAAGTGCTGGTTTTGGCGGTGAACTCCAGTTAGTACTTTGAAGACTGTGTCTTGAGAGCTAGGCAGTCTCCATGTTTTTTCTCAAAGCCGAAGGCTTGGCTCACCCCCTCTGCCGTCGTGATAATTCTCTGGCATTCGTAGTTACTAGAAGTCACTTGGGTCCAGCTCTAACTCTGCACACCCCATGTCTGCAGCACCCCAATTCTTTTCTAAAACAGTGCACCTAAACACTCACTGAGCCTGACAACATCTCCCCGACTATGGCTGCCATCATATAGGTATGGTTGAACTGGTCTATTGTATATATTTTGAAACAGCAGAGTTCCGCTTCTGCATGTAGGTTAGCTGATCATGTGATGCCAATGGGCAGTGGTTGTTGCTGATGTGGTAGTCTTTTTGTATGCAGGAGCTCAGATTGAAAGATGTGTGTGATACTATTTTCAACTCATGCCTGTAATTGCTGGGTATTAGTGCGCGTGTCCACGGTGCACAGAACAGCTGGTGTGACTGCTCCGAAGAGGCCAGTGGCTTGAGACAGTGCCCTAGATTGTCCCAAGAGCTGATGGCTGGAGTAGGTGTTTTCATGCTGGTCCCATGGTTGCGTGCGAGCATGGCCAGGTTCCAGCCTGGGGATCAGACTGTTGTGTTGGCCCCTTCTGCAGACACATCTGACTTTTCCAGTCCTTCTGTTTCCTGCCCCAGTCCCTCCACTATCTCCCTCCAGCTCATAGCCGCCCCCCCCCCCCACACACACACACAACAAAACCATTCTGTCATCCCTAAAATATAGAAGGATGGTTTTCAAATGCAAGAGCAGGGGAAAGAAAAGGACATTTGTTTTCTGTTAGATGAACCCTGAATAGCACCCAGACCAGCTGGGCTTTGGTAGACAGCTCAAGTCCAGGCATGCTGGACATGGCTCTGTCTCCTGTCCCTGAGCAACTCGGAAACCGAATGGCAGCCGCTGGCCAGGAATTGATTGAATTAATTGATATGCCAATAAGAGAGCTTGTTACATCCACCATTGGTTAGGAGGCCAGCTAACAAGTCTCCTGATCAATGGCACCAATAAAGATTTCATCCATTAATGAGCAACATGGTAATTAATGTTATCCATAAACCAATTAGCCTAGCTAGCTAACGCGCAGAGATTAGCCCAATGCATGGCATCACAGAAAGCGGGCAGATAACTAACTACCCATGTGGCATGGTTTGGGTCTTCAGGAAGCTCCACGGAAGAGATCCTAGCCCTCTGCAGAGTGTTCTAGGTGGAGAAAGGAAACATCTCTGATCCTGGCAGAGAGAAAAGGCTGCCAGCTTGCTGAGCCCCAACACTGGAGTGCAGCAGAGCCCCACACCTGGAGGCGCAGCTGGATAGATGCGTTTCTCTTCCTACCCTTCCGCTGAACAGCCTTCCTACAGGTCTCCAAAGGGCTGTTAGGGGTGTAATGGAATGACTGAGTCCCCAGGTCACTCTGGTCCCAGCTGGGCATGTTCTCCCTGAGGACACCCCATCTGAAGCTCACAGGCATTCCCCTGCGCTCCTGGAGGGCGGGCCATGGCCTCTTCTGGGAACCATGAGCAAGGTTGGTAAAGTAATTAAGCCCCCCAACCCCCACGTTTCACTAGGAAGAATTTTTTTTTCTTTTTTGCTAAAAGAAAAGAGAAACAGATGATTTGAAGCCGGGGCCCTTTCCCTTCCCCTGGTTTTCTGAAATGACATCAGTGGGGTGATTGCCAAGTATAACCTGGCAGCCTGGCGGCTCTGCCTGACTGCCTGAGATTTCTGGGGACCATGCAGCTCGCCAGCTCCAGCCGTGGCAGCATGCCAAGGTGACGTTCCGTGACTAAGCAGAAACAAGGGAGAGGGAGAGAGGGAGGAAGAAGGTATGTGTGGTTGGGGAGCCGGGGGAGAGAGTGGTCTGGGCAGGGTGTGGCATGGGGAGCCGGGGAGCTGAGGAGGCATGCCCGGGGGCACCAACTCAAGAGGCTGGATGTCAGGGGAGCACACTGGAAGGCCAGGAAGGGTTCCTTGGGCACTGCCTGGGGGTGGTGGTGGCACAGGGCAGCAGCCACGGATCCAGCCTGCGAGATTGCCGAATGAAGGGGTCCTGACTTCACAGGGAACCAAATGAGCCATGCACAGGAGCAGCCCAGAGGGCCTGGCCATAGAAGGAGGTGGCTTAGGGAAGCTTTTAGCAACATCAGGCCCGGGTGGTTCTCTGCAGCGGAGTTCGCTTTGCATTGTTAGGTATTGACCCTCAGAGACCCCTTGTGGATTCCCTAATTGAAAATTAATACTAGATCAATGCCATGAGCAATTTGCATATTGATCATAAACAACTTTGAAGGCACCGAGTGTGCAGTGAATCAATAGGGCCCCTGAATAGGCGGCGGAGGGAGCACCTCCCAGTACAGTACACTCCAAGAAAGGTTAATGCTTTGGGAAGTCCCTAACTGCTCAGTGTGGGGATCAGCCCCCCACACTGCACAGCATCCACAAGAGCAATTAGGGTCAGACCTAAGCAGTCGCCCCTCGACCTCCTCTGCTCCCCATCCCCAAACCCAGAGGTGGGGGCGGCTCTCTGTCTGTGTGATTCAGGGGCTGGACAGAAAGAAGGGTTTTTAGCAGTTTCCTTTTTTGGAGATAGATGAAGCCTTGGGGTGGTTTATTCTGGGAAATGCACTGTAAAAGGAACGAGCCAAGCTAAGGCTCCAGTGATTGTCCTGGCCCCTTCCCCAAACACAGTTTTGGTGAAATGAAATGGGGGGTGGGGTGGGGTGGAGCCTGGCTTTGGCGAGCTGCCTCTTCTGGCTTTTGCTCAATGAGGAAAACCCACACTAGCTTTTCCTTGGACAGAGTTGGCCCAGTCTTTGCTTCCTATTCATTGAGTTTCCACTTTCTGGCCTCTACCCCCCAGGCTCTATCATTTGCCCCCCACCTTGGGGGGGGGCATACCTTCCTGACCCTGCTCTGGCTCTCAGCCTAGTCTTTCTGCCTTTGCTACATCCCTGGCAGGCCTGGAAGGGGCTCCCAAAGGTAGGCACTTTTTACCTGACTCCCACTGCCTCCTCCCCCCTGCCTGGCCTGTCTCCAGTCCCTCTCCTCTCTTGGCGAGCGGAACAGCAAGTTGGCCAGCCCTGGTGAGAGCCACACACAGCTCTGTGCTTTTCTACCAAACCTGGCTGTCCAGCCATATCCCTGAGACAGGGAAGAGGGAGGCCTATGGAGCCAACCACAGAGGGGAGTGTGAGTTCACTAGGAGAGGCCTCTCTTCTGTGCAGGGAGCTGAGCAGACTTACATCCACAACAGCCAGTGTAAGAAAACACAGTTCCCCACCCAACTCTGAGTTTCTGTTGATTGTCCCCCTCCGAGTTCCATAAGGGCTAATTCAGGGCCTCTGTAGAGGCTCCTGTTACATCACAGGCAATACAGCTTTTAGAAAAGGGATGCACAAAAGGATCTGCCATGGTGGCTGATGTATGTATCTTTGTGCCATTACAATCCTGGATTCCCCTGCCGCCATCTTGAATCCTACTCTCATTCCTCGTGTTATCCTCTCAGCTGCCCCGTGCATGTTTTTGGCGCCTGGTGACCACTGCTGGCTTACCAGGCATCGAGACATGTCTCAGTACGACACCAAGCCTAGGCAGCGGGTGGGTGGTAGTCCCCTTCCCATGTGCATCTCTTCACCCTGGAGCCGGCTTTATCAGACTCACGTGTATTTATCAGCATATGGTAGCCTTTCTGTGGGGAAACTTTTTGGGGGCCTCCATGTGAAGAGGACTGCAACCAAGGCCAGATGCCATGGTAGTTGGGCCCAAGGTAGTGTGTGCTCACAGGAAGATGTAATGAGAAGGAGGAAGAGGAGGAGGAAAAGGAGGAAGAGAAGTCGGTGGCCGTGTGTTCAAAGACTCTGGCCCTGCAGTGGCCAACAAAACCTGTCAGGCCTTGGCCTCCAGAACCTGTGTGACCCTTGCCTTCAGTCACTGCTCTGGCTGGCCTTCGTGCCTAGGGTAGGTGTCACAGGTGAACAGCCAGTGGGCTGACAATAGATGGCAGGGGAGTGTGCTCCCCTGTAAGCCACAGTGGTAGTTGTAAAACATAACCAACCATTAGAAACATGTGCCTTGGCATTAGCCCTGTCGGCCCCCAGCCTGTGCCCTTCACCCGTCCCTGAGCCTCTCTCAGTCTCAGTTTCCTCGTCTGTGGAACGGAACGGTGGATTGCATTACTTCAGCCAAGTGGATGCTGTGTGGCTACCGTGTCCCCCATCAGGCACAAGTGTATGTCACCTAGCTGGGCGTGGGGCTGGTTCTCATGGTAGTGATAAAGGACAGGGAGCAAGCGAGCGCATCACCGTCGCTGGGTTAGCCCCCATGTGCCCAGCTGCCTGTATCCTCACTCTGCAATTAAAGCTTCTGTGACCAGGTCAAAGAAAAGGCTCCGTGGACAGGCGGGGTGAGCGGTGACCTGCAGGGACCAGGTGAAGAGCCCATGTGGCTGGGCTGGGCGTGGCTGGGCTGGGCGTGGCTGGGCGTGGCTACAGCCCCTGCCAGCCCGGCAGCCGTCCCTGTGCATGTGATTACCTCATTGTGGAACCATTCATTGACTTGGCTGCACCATGCTGATGAACTGAGACCGAGGACAAGAGCTCCTAATTGAGGGAAATAAATTCCCATCACAGGCCTGTCTGCGGCCAGGAGTAAGGACACACTGCATTGGGTCTGCACAGTGTTGGGGTGGGGATGCAGGTGTTTGTGTGGATACAAAGAGACAGCCTCCCCCACCCCCGCCCCCTTCCAGCCTGCATATCCATTGGGTATGGTGGTCGGAAGAAGGATGCAGGGGGCTGTGGTCCTGCCTCTGTCTCCCACTTGATGCCTTAGTTCCAGGAGGAAGTCTCGTGTGTGTTTGCACACTGCCGTCTTTCTGTGCACCTGCAGGGCAGGCACCTAACATGGCCTCCCTCAGGGTTCCCCACACCTGTGTTGTCTGTCATTTGCTCCATCTCTCTGTGTGCTTGCTGGCCTTCAGCTCTGTGCTCTTCAGGTCTCCCTCTTTGAAGACACTGAAGGGACACACCTCATTGCTGCCTTCCTCAGTAGAAGTTGTGTTTTGAAATGAGGCAAGGTGTGAGCAGGGTTGCTTTCCCAGTTATTCATCCACTTGCAGACGATTCAACAAAGAACTAGGCCTGGAAGTACTGACCACGGGAGCACTTAGCAAGACCTTAAGACAAAGAATTTAGGAACAGAGGGCTAGAGAGATGGCTCAGTGGGCAAAGTGCTTGCCATGCAAACCCAAGCCTGGTTCCCAGCACCCGTGTAAAAAACGGGGTGAAAGCAAGGTGCTGAGGTATGTACCCACATTCCTGGTGCTAGGGAGGCAGAGGCAGGAGGTGGAAGATTTCTAGGACTGAAGGTGAGCTCCAATTTCAGAGAGAGGCCGTGTCTTGAAAAAGGCAGAAAAGCTATCGAAGACGCTAGACAGTGTCTTTGGCTTCCACATGTACACATGAAGATGTACCCTCCACACCGCCATGAGCCACAAAGACAGACACACAAGAGAATCTAGGGATGAGAATCATTTTCAGAAAGCTGAACCAAAGAGTCCCACGAGCAGCCGCCCACGTTAACACGCCTGACCATCTCGCGACCGTGGATTTCCTAAGATGGGCAATGCGGGTCACCAGCCTCCGGTATCCCAGGTTGGCCGTTCCGAATCAGTTGTTTAGTTCCCAGTGAAGAGATCCCCCCTCCGGTGCTGTCTGGGTCGTAAGAGACATTTCCTGGAATGCACAGCCCATGTGCTGCCCACATAATGGCTGGGCCAGAGAGGAAGGTTGCCTCAGTTACAAAGAAGCACGGGCGGCGTACAGGCAGAGCAGAAGAGAAAAGGAGAGCCCTCACTTGACACCCTGTGACCCCAGCTGGTGGAGCTGAATGCTGGAGAGGCAGGGCTGGAATTGCAGTCACTTTAGATTATTTGGAGTGAGGAGAGGCAGGGAAAAAAAGGGTCTGTTGACTACAGGAAGCTGAATTCTTCCCCTACTGAAAAGCTTATTAGCGGAAGGGGAAAAACAATTACTTGACTTTGCCGGGCTCTCCGCGGCTGGGACTCGGGCCTGTGGCAGCAACCCTGCCACCCGAAGCCTTGGACTTACCCCGGACCTAGAGTGCTTCTGGGATCCACCCTTCCCGAAAAGATCATGGAGACATAAAAAGGGGAGGGGGGTGCAAGCATTGTCCTTTGTCCTGGCTTTAAAGCCTGGTAAGTTTCCGGCTTAAATGATATCTGGGATGTCATTTTCCAGCGGGGCAGAGAGTGAGGCACTATTTCATTTGCCTAGAAACTCAAATATCTGGGGTGTTGGGGGCCAGCCCTGTTTCTGAGTGCAGGCTTTTAGGTTTGTCTCTGGTGAGCTTGGTTCTGATTCCTGTTTGTCTTTTCTCTGAAAACACTGAGTCGCCGGCTAGAGACTCCCTGTCTCCACGTGGCTCCCTTCATGAGCAGAGCAAAATGCCAGCCTCCTCCTTTGGTCACGTGATCCTTGCTTGACTTGAGCGCTGTCCCCTCCTCCCCTTTATGGCCCTCATCTTCCAGTGAGCTCCCTTGATGACCAGTCCGTCTCTGAGCCTATCTCTTGTCGTCACTTCCTCTAAACAGAATTCCTCCTCTACACGCATGCAGAGCCCGCGGGTGACCGGGTTTCTGCAAACCGTCCTTTCCCTCCCCAGTGTCTTATGCTCGTGTAACACATGTTCTCTCCTTCGGACCACGCTGCTTATTTACTCTTTTTGACTTTTCTAAATGAGAAAGAAGTCTCTGATTTTGCTCAGCCCCCACCCCCACGCCCTACCCCGCAACTACAGCTACCCATTTTACCTAGATACCTCTTTGGCCCAGCAGCGCTTGTCTGCTGTCTCTTCAACCTCCTCACTCTTTCTCAAAGGCCCGGTGCATCCTATCTTCTCTCAGGACACTTCCTGTTTCTGACTCTTCACTGAAGTCCTTTAGTATCTCTGTCAGTCCATAGGGTATTAGCACCTTTTGGAGAGAACTCTGTATGCTTTCTTAATTGAAAAATGTTTTTATTTTATTTTACGTGTGTGTGGGGGGGTTGGGGTGTGTGTGTGTGTGTGTGTGTGTGTGTGTGTGTGTGTGTGTACCATGTGCATACAGTGCCCATGGAGGCCAGAAGTGGGTACTGGATTCCTGGAACTGGAGTTACAGGCAGTTGTTAATCACCATGTGGATGTTGGGAACCAACCCCCAGTCCTTAGTCAGAGCAGCAAGTGGCCGCACCAACTGAGACACCTCTCCAGCCCCACCCATTCTCCACATTTTAAGATCCACTCTCCTCTAGTTTCCCCTTCACTGGCTATTGTCCATTCCCCACCCCTTTCTACATAGTGGTGGCACTGAGTATGTGGCGGGGTTGGGTATCTTTCCTTGTCCGCTTTTTTTGGACACTGTCCTCTCTGACATTGCTTGGAGCCTCGGCCGTTTGATTCCCTTCCTTCTTACAAGCCCGTGCCAGACCATGAAGCAAAACCTTCCCTTGGTCTGCAGTCTCTTTCCCTTACTCTCTTTGTGCTAAGGGTCCATCTTCCCCTTGGAAAAAGTGGGAAGGATCCCACATGAGGTATTTTCCCCATTGCTAGAGTTGTAGAACATTCGCCAGTTTCGGCGCTTACACGAAGGACCTCAACACCCCGGGTTAGCGATTGAAAAGAAGCTTTGTGCTCCAAACCACCATCCGTTACACGCGCGTTTAGTACCAGTTCTTTGTCACCTATACTTTGTCACAGACCTATCCTTTTCATCCCAAATCGTCTCGCATCTCACGGGCCTTGTTTTGTCTTTGGGGTTGAGTATTCCCTCTTCCAGTGCCACCCCCACCCCACCCCACCCCACCCCAGCACTGTAGCATATAGGTGTAAGCCTCCATATTGGCTAACATTTACTGTAGTGTTGGCTGTGGGTGAGGATCACTGCTCTTTATAGCTGTGTGCTGAGATGTGGTGCTGTGCGGGCTGGGGACAGCAGTGGGATCTGTTGCTTCCCAGAGATGCCAAGCCTTTCTTAGAGCTCGGAAACTCCTTCTCGGAAGAGACACCCAGCACGTGAGCTAGAATCTTAAGGCTTGATTTAAAACACAGCAGCAGTGTGGGAAGACCAGAGGAGGAGCTGCTGTGGGTAGCGTCTCTGTGAAAGAAGGCATGGATGTGGGTTACCATTTTGCCTTACACCCTAGACAATACTGTTCTATTGTATAGGATCCAAATCGACAGAACAAGGCAAAGACAGGAGAGGTTTTGCATAGACCTGTTGGCGCGGCTTTCCAAGTTCCTCCGCAGGAGGAGGAGGAAGAGGCAAGCATTTTCTCCCTTCAGTACAGAACTGCACAAGGTGCTGTATCAATGACAACTTAGCCATCCCATCTGCTTGTCCCCACCACGAGTGCAGGAAAAGCGCTTGGGCCAGAAAACATTTGGTTTGTCCCCTGCTCCTCTTCTACCTTACTTTAGCTTGCTTAGGAATTGGCGACAGAAACGTGTTGTTCCTATGGCCTGTCTGTCTGTCTGAGACTAGAGACCTGATGGTTTGGGAGACCGGCCTAGGTTTTGACTTTACACGTGGCAGCATAGTCTTCACATGTTAGGTGTGGCTGTCCGGTTTCTTTCCTGAGCTGGCTGCCTTGTGTATACTAGGCAGCGTGCTGTGGTATTTTAAGATTCTCCAGGCGTGTGGAGATGGAGGAGTCTCTTCTAGGTTACCTCCAGGATCTGTACGTGTATCTGCCATCGCACCGTGACCTGTGTTACCTCGAACACCCTTTGACCTCCCTTGCACGCACTTGGGTCTGCCCGAGGACGGAGAGCGAGTTTAGCCAGTGTTTCTCTGGGTGACATGGCCCTGAAGTCAGCCCGACTTCTGTCCCGTCAGACTTGGTTTGGCATGAGTAAGCCTTTGTTTGTGCTTTGTTTTCATGAATAGCTTGTTTTACCAGCTGTGCGTCTAAGTGGCTTATGATCCAGCAGAAGCGGCCCATTGACAGTCAGTGCCTCTCTGCCTTGCCATCCGCTGCTAGAAGTAAAAGAGTATTTGTGTCTGAGCTCCGTGCTTCGTGGGGGTAAGGCTGCTTTCTGAATGATCACCTTCCTCAAACGAGAAGATGGTCTTCAGAGCAAGGTGACAACCATGCTGGGAATCCAGGTCTGCCACCTATGTGCCATGTGACCCAAGACCTTGTGAGCCAGGGTTTTGTTTTTCTCTATTTGTATAGTCTGTTTTGAAGGCCAGAAACAAAAACAGTTGCCTGCTTCTCCCTTAATTTGCCTTTTTCAAAAATACCTTAAAAAAAAAATCCATAGCTCACTTTGGTGTTGTCAAGCCTTGCCTTCCTCGGTCTTATAAACACCCGGGGTCTGCAGGGCAGCTGCCGCCCTCCCTTCCCATGTCCCGGTTCCTGTATGCACTGCATCCATCACGGCTGCTGTTCCCGTCAGGAGAGCCATCCCTCAAGGTTCTTGCGTTTGCCCATTAGGTTCTAATCACCTCTCTTTAGTACCATTTCTGGTACATCCTGTTCATTTCCCACACACCTTCTTCATTTGTACATAGATGCCGGAGCCAGCTCACAGCCCTCCCCGCCCCCATGTCGTTTTGCATTAAGTATAAGATCTCCAGTGAGTCAGTTTTGACTCTGAAGGGCATACCAGTCTTCTATAACGGAAAACACTAGGGGTGTGTGTGTGTGTGTGTGTGTGTGTGTGTGTGTGTGTGTGTGTGTGTGTGTCTGTGTGTGTGTGTGTGTGAGAGAGAGAGAGAGAGGGAGAGAGAATGGATGTGTGTGTACACCCCCACACACACGCACACGCTTGCTTTAATGTACTCTATCACTCATGTATGTTTATCTATTTTGTCTTCTCCCCTTCAACTGTGGAGGCTTGGCAGTGTTTATTTGAAGCAGGGTGTTATTGAAAGACAGATGCTGTAGGGACTGCTTGGGCCTCACACCTGGAATGTTAAAAAGCTCTCAGGCAGATCTTTTCTGTTGAAAAATGTCCCTTTCTTCAGTGGGGGCGGGGGAGGGAGGTGGTGGAGGGTAGAGGGGGCAGGAAAGAACCAGTACCCATCCAAGAAGCTCCCATCTGCAGCCCTCCTGTGGTCCTGCACCCCTGATTTTGACTGCTCCCTTCCCCCTCCCGCAGCCCCTGCAGATATTTTAAATGATGCATTCAAGACTTTGAAATGTTTTGGTCTCCTGAGTGTGAGTGTGTGAGTCCTTCTCTCCTCTCTATCCAGAGCCTCTCTCCCCACTCAGCTCCAGGGACCCTCACCTCACAACTGGCATGTCCTGCGACTTGCAATGCCTGCCTCCATCCTCCCTTCCCCAAGTAGCATCCTGAGTTGTAATCAGTATTTTTCTCCCAGCGACAAAGTTGGTTTGTTTAACTGGCTGGAGAGAGGCACCTTGCTTGGTATCCAGGGCCTTGTGTTGTGCATGCCTCTGTTTTCCAGGATATTTTGGTTTGTTGTGAGGTCAAACCGTGCAAAATGCTGTTTTACAAGAAGGGAGAAAGAGAAAGGTATGTGTCAAGGTGTGTTTGTCAGATCATGTTCTAAATGAAGTACAATGGAAGGTAAGGGTTTGTTTTGTTTGTTTGTTTGTTTTTGTTGTTGTTGTTGTTTTGTTTTGTTTTTGTTTTGTCCAAAGAAAGGAAAAAAACCTGCAAATCCACTGAGCTCCCAGAGAGCACGCCTCCTTTGTCGAGGCACTGACATTGAAGTGTAATTTTTCATGGTTATTTGGACTGGAAAATGGGGGTTGGGGGGAGAAAGGGAGAGATGGGTCTGCGATTATTCCCCATAAATGACAACACAATCACATCACGCTCCGCTACAAACTTGCTCAGGGAATTTGCCTGGTTTTGTTTTTTGTTGTTGTTGTTGCTGTTGTTGTTGTTTTTTAAAAAAACATTTTACGTGTGGCAGCAGCAGCAGCCGCCAGAGAGCTCCACAGAAAGTCCAGGGACGCTAATCTCTGCTGAACTCGGTTTCCTCCTGAGTTCTAGGCCCTGGCTGCGCCCCTTACTTAGCACGCGAGTCGCGAGACGGTTTCCAGAGCTGGGTCTGTATTTTACAAACTGGAACTCACACCTCTCAGTCATTCTATTTCATTTCATTTGAAACCTTCCCATGAATAGCCACCAGGCGAGTCCGTGACACATCCGTTCCGTTGTGCTTTGTCCCCGATCAGCTGCTTTTATCCTTTCTGGGATTCTGCAGGGGGCAGCCCAGGTGCTTCTGCTGAGCCCACAGATAAATGGGACCCGGTGCCGTGCGGGCTTTAGGCGTTTCCTCCCTTTTTCTCCTCTCTTGACCCCCACCCACCCCCTTAATTCTAGTGTGGTTTTGACAAACTGTTCAAATGACCAAGTGGCCTTGCCTGGAAGAGGAAAATGGCAGCGAGCTTCCAGGCCACACAATGGTAGCGTTCTTCGCTCCGTTCAGTGTTGATCCCACAGGAGGGACTTTTCTCTGCAAGGCCACAGGCTCCAGACCCACACGGGCTCCATCCCGTGACTGCTGCAGTCTGAAGTGAAGTCGGTATGAAGGGGAAGAGGCGAGGAGCCTCCCGAGCTGCCTCTGGCCGCACGATCCCCATTCTTCTTGCTTCTGTAAACATCGGCAGGATCTTCAGATATACAAAGGCATAAATGGTCTCTATCCCCCAATTAGTCATTTTTAATAGTACCCAGAGTTACCTTCCCAGTGTCGACTCTCCTAGCTCGGTGCCAAAGGCAGGTTGGTGGGATGGAGGGGGGGCAGTGGTGGTAAGAAAAGAGATCAGGGCAGTGGCAAGGAGGCTGGATTCCTTCACTGTCTGCCTTCCACAGAGATTTTTCTGAGAGGCTCCTGGGAGGCTGGTAGCTTCGTACCTAGACCTCAAAGTGCCATGTGGAAAGCCAGGTGTAGCTGCCGGATGTCTTGGCTGAAATGAGCACCTCCCCGAGCAGAGAATTCCCTCTCAGCCAAAGGTCACTTCAAAGACCCACGGGAGAAGCAGCCTCTCACTGGGGAGCGGGCACGCATCTGATCCCATTGGGTTCTCCCTAGCCCTTTCCTGACCGAGCCCTCCTGGCTTCTTCCGGTGGGCTGGAATGTGTGGGTAGACGTCATCTCTGTCATCTCCAAGAAGGTGGTTTTTGTATAAACTGTGTGTCATGAGTCTTCTTTTCCCAACCACCAAGGTGAGAAATTGGCCTGTAGTCATTCTTGCCCTGACAGTCCTCCTGGCTGGTAGAGGGCAGTCATCAGCAAACCTAACAGAGCTTAACACAGACACAGACACAGACACAGACACAGACACAGACACAGACACAGACACAGACACAGACACAGACACAGACACAGACACAGACACAGACAGACAGACACACACACACTGCCCCATGGGGCTATTTTCCTCGATGGATCTATAAGAAGTATAAAATGGAACAGACACAGTTTTTTGGCAGCTTAAAGATAAAAAAAACTCCAGGTAACCGCTATCAGGTAGATGCACACATCTGTGCCCTTGTTCTTGGCTCGTGGCGTGCATGAGGATGCACACCCCCCCACCATGAGTAGCTGAGGACAAGAGATGCTAAGTTGCCAGTTGGTATCTGTGGTAGGCAAGCCACACGGCCTCAGGGGGCAGCCTTGGAGCTGAGGAATTTTTACCCAGAATCCCTGAGTGTTCTAAGTCGCCTCTCAGGGAGGCTCCCAGCTGAACTATCTGGGATGGGAGGAAGTCAGCGTGTAAGGGTCAAGAGGCCATACTCGGGTATGTCATTAGGTGACTCCATGCAGGATCAGGGTGTGACGATGCGGTGTGGACACGGCAGCCCAGCGGTCTCAGAGAGTCACCTACTCGTAATGTCTTTGGTCACCTCTCAGGGAAGATGGCTAAATGTGCCGGAGGGGGCTGGGCAGGGGTGACAATGAGCCACCCTTACAGTTCTATAGCTTGGAAGGAGAAGACAAGAAACAAGCTGGGAACAGAACAGCTGTCTGTCTGTCTGTCCATCTGCACAGCCCGTTAGTTAGAAGCTTTTGTCGCGTCAGAATTTTAACATGGGATTTTTCTTATTTGAAGCCTTAGGAAGTCATCTTTTCTGCCATGGGGTTTGACCTCTCTTGCAACATAAAGCGCACACACTGTGCCTGATGTCTGTACCCAGTAGAGGTTTGCCATTGATAAGAAAGTGCCCAGAGCATCGGATACGCTAGGCCGTTTCCTCACCTTGTCCTCGTCGTGCCAACCAAGCCTGAAAGAACAGAAGTGATTGGCTAGGTGCAGAGAGCACGTGAGTCCTGGAGTCCAGGGCCTCTCCACTCAGGGGCAGACGAGGACGATGGAGAGAGGACAAAGCATAGCCTCCTGCCACCCTCCACAGAGATGCCAGCCACCCTCCATGACACCCCTGCCAGGCAGAGTGTGTGAGGTGCCTCCCACCTGCCTGGTGGGCCTTTCCTTGGGTTAATTAGGTTGCAAACAGGAGAAAGACAGAGCTTTAACCCTGCCTTCAATGTAAGCAGGTTGGTTATTTTGTTTTTCAAAGAAGAGGTCCTGCGTACAATTAAAACTTGTTTCTGGTAAACCTCATTCCAGGAAGGATGGGCTTTTAACAAAGGCCTCTGACAGCTGCAGGCTATTTCATTTTTTTTAATGCCGAATGAAAAATCAATACATTTTTCTGGGTTATACATATTCAGAACAGGCCTGATATTTCCATTATAATGGAAAGCGGGCGTCTGCACACCTCGCCCGCCTGTCAGAGCCGCGCCATCACATTTTCTAAGCCACTGCTAAATATTTCAAACCTGATTTGATTGTGGTTCATGACAGCTAATGTTTCTCAGCTCTTGAGCCTGCCGACAGGCAAACGCACCCTCTCCCCCTCCGCCGTGCGCCACCCCACCCCCTGCAGCCCCCCATAAAAGGGGATGAACGATTTCATTCTTCGGGGATCACAGATTGGTGTGTTATTTAAGTAACATGTTCGTGTGAGAGCCTGTGGTTCAGACACCCCGATTCTTAGGAGAATTTACAAATTTCTATCATATCGAGGCGTGGTGGGGGCTTTGTCAGGTTTGAATTAATCTACATTATCCTGTTAAGAGTTAGGAACAGAGGGATCAGTCTTAATCATTGATTGACTCCCCTTTCCTTCAAGCCTGTGAGCGATCTGTAAAATACCCGCAATGGACGCGTCACTCGACCCATCATGGGGGGTGGGGGTTACTTATTTTTAACTGGGACGCTCTCGTGGGTGACACTTGGGGAGCATGTGCTGTAGGCTGCTGGCTGTTTTCTGGGTTTGGCTTCTGCCTTGTTCCTCCTTCCACACACCCAAATCCAGGATGCTTATGAAACTCATACAGATCCCCACAGAGCTGCCAGCTGACAGACTGCCTCCTTCAGGAGAAATCACGGGGGGGGGGGTAGGGGGGACTCTCGTTGTCACCTTGATCAGGAGGGAGGAGAGAACTGTAATGGTTTACATCTGTGTGGAGCAGAGCTATGTGGGTGGGGTGGGTTTTTTTTTCCCCCACCCTAGGTCTGTGGTGCTATGTCCTCAACCCCCTAGACTGCTTCTTTTAGGGTCACCTGAGGGCTCTGTCCTTCACCTCACCAGAGGCTGAGAGTGACTAGAGCAAGATGGGATGGCCCAACAAGGGGAGTAAGGAGGTGTCTACATCTCTGTCCGAAGTCATCTTTTACTTGGCAGTGGGAGGCAGATGGTAGACCATCTGGAAGACCGTGCTGGTTTGCACAATTTCCTTGCATCTCTGGGCTGTGGGAGAGTTCCCATTGGTAGAGTGCTCAGGCATGGAGCCCCTTTTCAACCCCAAGCATATGGAGTGGTGGCTTGCTTGCTTGCAATTTATTTATTTATCTATATATGTATGTATTGTGTATGTATGTATGTATGTATGTGTATATATATGCATGTATATGTGTGTGTGTATGTATGTGTGTATGCATGTATGTGTGTATGTATGTATGTGTATATATGCATGTATATATATGTGTGTATGTATGTGTGTGTATGTATGTATGTGTGTGTATGTATGTATGTATGTGTGTATGTATGTGTATATATATGCATGTATATATGTGTGTGTATGTATGTGTGTGTATGTATGTATGTATGTGTGTATGTATGTATGTGTATATATGCATGTATATATATGTGTGTGTATGTATGTGTGTGTATGTATGTATCTATGTGTGTGTATGTATGTGTGTATGTGTGTGTATGTATGTATGTGTGTGTATGTATGTATCTATGTGTGTGTATGTATGTGTGTATATATGTGTGTATGTATGTATGTGTGTATGTATGTATCTATGTGTGTGTATGTATGTGTGTATGTATGTATGTGTGTGTGTATGTATGTATGTGTATGTATGTATGTGTGTATGTATGTATGTATGTGTGTATGTATGTATGTGTGTATGTATGTATGTATGTGTGTGTATGTATGTATGTGTGTATGTATGTATGTGTGTGTGTATGTATGTATGTGTATATATGCATGTATATATGTGTGTGTGTGTATGTATGTATGTATGTATGTGTGTAATCCCAACTCGAGTGCAGTGGAAGCATTGGGCTGAATGATTAACAGCAAATCTGAGGCCAGTCTGAGACTTGGGTCAAAAAAAGAAAATTTCCCCTTCTCAGTTTGGCATGAAAACACATAAGATTAAGAGGAGTTACCCTAACTCGAAGGTCAGGGTTGGGCACCACCTCCGAGGTGGGTCCCAGCAAGGTTTTAGAGGCCCCTCCCCTGGTACCTTTTCCAAACCCAGAATTGTATGGGGTGGTCTGGGCTTTGCTGCCTGCCGCTGAGAACCGGGGCTGGGGTGGAGGCGACCTCCTTGCCCACGTCTGTCACAGCCTTGAGGAAGGGTCCCCGCCGTGCCCTGGTTAGGATGGTGAAGTATCATTTCTTGACTGCTCCGAGGGAAAACCGGTTGCAAACTGTCCACTTGAGCTTTGAGGGTGTCATGGCTGCCGTGAGTGTTGGCTGGAGGGAGAGCAACCTGTTCCCCTGAGCCAAGGACAGAATTTTCCAGATAAAACCCACAGCTGACCCACGTCTTCGGCCGTTCTGTCGACTGTCTGTAGTGGACCTTACAGAAAGCAGAACAGAAACTTGGCTCCTGGGGTGACCCCGGCCAGTTTCCGCCGCCAGCCACACAGGGCCAGAATGTGCAATTCGTGATATGCAGTGAGGAAAGCTGTCTCTTCATCCTATGCTCTGTCAGCTGAGATTATCCAACGCATAGCCCCAGGGAGGACTGTGACTAGCAAGCAGCCCCAGCTCAATGGCCAGGCTCTGGCTGGCATGGCCACCACACCTGTGAGGGGCCAGGGCACCAATGCTTCCTTCCCTGTGGGTTGCCCAAGCCTGGGCTTTGGTGAGAAAGCTTGCGTGACATTTCTGGGACCAGTAAAGACACACACTGTCTGCCAAGCCTCACAACCCCGAGCTGTCCAGACAGATTTGCAGTCTGCATCCCTCTTTTTTTCTTTTTTCTTTTTTTTTTTTCTTTTTCTTTTTTTAAAACTCATTTCTCTACCGTTATTGGTATTCAACTCTCACGGTTTTCCGGTTACAGTCAGCCTCGGCTTTCATCCATTTTAAAGAGCCTTTACCCCCTCTTGCTGTTGATGATGATGGTTTAAAGACAGATGGTGTAACTGCTTATGAATGTTCTATTTTATTTCCTCCGGACTAGACCATTCTCTCCGAGACATATATTGTTTCCACGTGCAGCCCAGACTTGCCTGCCTCCTAGCCAGTTGCCCTCTAGGCCTTGCCATGCAGAGGGCGACACCTGTAGGTCACAGATGGAACTGCAGCGGGACTCTCCTATTTGGCTAAATGAGACCTGGGTTTTTTGTTGTTGCTGTTTTAAAAAAAAGAAAAAGGAAAAAAAGAAAAAAAAAAAAAAAAGAAATAGGGGTGAGGTCACTGATCCCCTGTGAAGGAATTGTTCTTCTTTAAGCTCATATATAGTATTCTCTTAGTTTATAAGTCACAGGTGATAGAGCAAAGCCTAGAAACTCAAGAAGAATGGGTTTACTCATCTTGAAGAAAAAAACCAAAATTAATAAAATAATAATAATAACAATAATAATAATTTCCTGAAGTAAAGTAACCTCTTTTAACTTGCCCCCCCCCCCCTTCTTGAAACGTGTTAGCCTTTGCTTCCTGTTTGCATGGAGTAAGGAAGCAAGACAACACTCAGGCAGGCCCAGAGCGAAGGTTCTGGGACGAGTACCACAGCCCCTTCTTGCGATTTCCTCACGTATTCCTGCATCCGTAACCCGCCCACACACCTCTGTATCTGCCTCCTAAATAGACTTGCTTAGAAAGCTTCAAGCCATGAGCATCAGTCCCAGGTAATAGCTCCCAACTCTGCTTCGCAGCTGTGGGTGCTGGCCTTGACTTTGGTGGCCCAGTTGGGCATTTAACCTCCCTGTGCTGAGAGACACTTTGGCGCACCGTGTGGGGAACTGTCTCCTGTAAGAGCCAGACCGTTCCCATCTAAGGTGGTCATGGGTGTGTGTGCCAGAGAGATGTGCCCATTGAGCCATTTCTCCGCCAAATCCCATGTATATACTTTATCAATACTGCCCATGATTGATGCCATGGAACATATTTAAGATGCCCAGCTAGTGTGCATATGCTCAATTTAAATACTGGTTAACTTACTGCTGGTATTGCCATTAAACGATGGATTTTTATAGCCATCTTATCAAAAGCCTGAAACTCGCAGGCCACATTTTCCCTGGACATAAGATGGTACGTGCATCTTCTGGTACAACTGACTTGTTTTTTTGTTTTTGTTTTTTTTTTTTTTTTCCACACTTAAGCCCTTTCCCCCTCTACAAGGCCATGAATGCTGTTAATACTGAGCTGTATATCTAATGAATGTCAAGCCACGAATGCCTGGTTTTTGTCTGTGCAAACTAAGGGAAAGGCCAGGAGACTCAGCGTTAACTTTGTGGTGCAGCGAGCCAAAAAGGACACACAGGAAAACCAGAGAGCAAGCCCTGAGGTCAAGCAAAGCAAGCAGTGCCCAAGGGCTTGCCTCTGGGGCTCTCTGCTGTTGGGAAGACAGACAGACCATTCTTCAGCCTTGGAGTACATTTTTCTAGCCATTGATACCCTGCCATCTTTCTACAAGAATTAGGAAAACACAAATCTAGAATGATCCTCTTTTTGGCCTTGAGTGTGACTTATTTGACTAGTGTGGGCTAGAAGTTCAGAGGTCACCTGAATTCCTTTAAAGGTAGGGCTGAGGCCAGCCTGGGCCACAGTGTAGGACCTTTGTTCCCCAAACAAACAAAAACGTGGGCATGCGGTCGGAGATTCCTATGGCGGGGTTGGCTAGAACCCCAGTCCAGGGTTCTAAATTGTTTCCCAGGCTTGACTCCTGCTGAGTCTGTTCTGGGCTTCCTGTGACGGGTGTGGAGTGTGTGCGTGTGTGCGGCGTGTGCGTGGGTGTGGAGCGTGGCGTGGAGTGTGCGCGCGTGCGTGCTCTCGTGCTTCTGAACCAGGAGAAGTGTGCTCTTTAGAGTTCCCGCATCATGCCAAGTGATTCCCACCTTGGTTCCTTCGCTTGGTTCTTTAAAAAGTTAGTATCCCGCATGGCCCCTGTGCCATGAACGGCTCATATATGGAGGTTAGGGAATACATTTATGGGTTTGGTTCTCTCCTCCTCCTCCTCCTCCTATCTTTATTGGGAATCACTGGGTTGGCAGAGTTTCTCACAGAGTTATCCCCAGGCCCCTGTTCTTCCTCTGAATGCTGCTCCTCCTCCTCCTCCTTCTTTTTTTCTTTTCTTTTTTTTTTTTTTTGGTTTTTCGAGACAGGGTTTCTCTGTGTAGCCCTGGCTGTCCTGGAACTCACTTTGTAGACCGGGCTGGCCTCGAACTCAGAAATCCACCTGACTCTGCCTCCCAAGTGCTGGGATTAAAGGCGTGCGCCACCACCACCCAGCTTGAACACCCTCTTCTTAAATGTGTGCTTCGGTTAATGATCCAGCTGGCCAGAGGAACAGAGAAAACAATCCCCACCCCAACACCCTAAGAGTCGTTCTTTCTCCTCAACCGGGGCATGCATTTGGCTTGGTAGTTGGCCTACTTTCAGACATGAGAGTTCCGCTGTACGTCTCACCCCTCTGCTTAACCCTCCCTATGCCCACAAACCATATCACTGATGTTCTGTGACTCTTGAGGACATAAGTGGCTCCAAGAACACCTGGCCATCATGTGGCACAGGCACAGACACTGCCAGGCCAATGAGGCCTCGGCCACTGGGTCCTATCTAGTCTCCAGCCAGGGATGAGCAACGTCCTCACTCAGGTGGAGGCCCTCAGAACCTATCTGGAAATACCTGACAGATACATATCTAGCACCCACTCCGAGCCCCACGGCAGCTATCCCTGGACTGAAGTGTATCCTTAATACGGCCAACCTCGCCAGGCCACTAGGAAGGACCGTCGCTGACATCTGTCTTTTGTGGTTGGTGATTCTCAGGCACAGAGGACTAGGGAGTCCTTCATTGTCTGCCCAGCTTTCGTCCTTTACATCTTTGTCTTTCCCCTGCATTTCAGAGGAAGCCGTTGAAGATGCCGAAGGACCCAGCGAAGCATCTGCTGACCCAGAGGAGCTGGCCAAAGACCAGGGGAGCGGCAGCGAGGAAGGGCAGAGCAAGAGGGCAGGTACTGTACATAGGCATCCTCAGCCCCTAGACCTTGTCCCTGGGAGGGATGAGACTGGCACCCTTCATCTCGCCCAAAAGTGTGCAGGCTCTGGGCTTACCACAGAGGGAATTTGGTTGTTTTATGTTTGTTTGCTCGTTTTTGTTGTTGTTGTTGTTGTTGTTGTTACTCGTTTGGTTTTGGTTTGGTTTGGTCTTGTTTTGTTCTTTTGAGACAGGGTCTCACCATATATCCCTGGCTGGCCTGAAACTTGCTGTATAGACCAGGCTAGCCTTGAACTCACAAATATCCATCTGCCTCGCCTCTGCCTCTCTGCCTCTCTGCCTCTCTGCCTCTCTGCCTCTCTGCCTCTCTGCCTCTCTGCCTCCCTGCCTCCCTGCCTCTCTGCCTCTGCCTCCGTTAGAGGCAAGAGTCATCATGCCGTTTTTTCTTTCTCTTTCTCAAATTTTTTCTTTCTTTCTTTCTTTCTTTCTTTCTTTCTTTCTTTCTTTCTTTCTCTCTTTCTCTCTTTCTCTCTTTCTCTCTTTCTTTCTTTCTTTTAAGCACCCTTTTCATTGAGCACCAGCTGTCTACAGTTTCTGGGTAGTGTTTCTTAGGTAGCCATTCAGCATAGATGGCTTGTAGTCCTCCTCCTGTAGGCAGCCTGGTAAAGACATTTGTCAGGCAGACCTTGCCTTAGGTCACCCCTGATTCTCAGCCTCAAGGTAGCCAGAGGCGGTGAAGGGTGGGCATTGTTCTGCATCCGAGGACCTGAGTGGGGCCTGCATACTTTTCCCAGCATGACCCTCTCCCGGGGCGAGCGTCCACAGGGGGACAACAGTGTGGATAGGCAGGGGGACATTTTAGCAAAAGCAGAGTGAATTGAAGGGGCCAGGGCAGGAAGTACTATTTCTGGAAAAGCCAGTGCCAAGAGAGGAGAGCAGCCATTTCTCAAGATGACAGGATCTCCGTGCTGAGGGAAGAAAAGCTGAGGCCGAGGGAAGCTCAGGGTTTGGAGGGAGGAGCTGAGTCATTTCTGAGAGGATTTACTGGGCAGATAAGTCTCACAGACACCACCACCACGCTAACAGGAAGTGCTGTGACAAGCAACAGACAGTATTGTTAGGCCAACCTGAGTCTTAGCACCGTGCTCAGTATTACAAGGCTTTGATTTCCTTCTTTTTTTTCAATCTTTCTCTCCCTCCCTCCCTCCCTTCTTCTCTCTCTCTCTCTCTCTCTCTCTCCCCCCCCCTCCTTCCTTCCTTCCTTCCTTCCTTCCTTCCTTCCTTCCTTCCTTCCTTTTAAGAAAATATTTACCTTTTAGAGTCTGTATTGGTTGTGCCTTTGTGACTTTTGTAGGCAAGACTGCTCTTAAATCACATTGAGGGTTGGGGCTTGGCCTTAGTTATTTAAACAAGATACGGAATCTTGGAGAGAGGCCAGAGGAAAGCAATGAAAGTGACTGAAGCCTGGGAAATCCTGCCTCTGTGAAGAGACTGCGGGAATGGGAAAGGGCAATGTCAGAAGTCTTCGAGATCAGAAAAAACCAAGCAGGCGCAGGGAGGGGACATGCCGTGAAGCTCAGTGCTCAGTGCTTGCTGAGAGTGAAGGATGGGATCAGACACCCTGGGAGAGCCAGGGACGAGGGGCAGGTACTGTTGTAGGAGGCCCCTTAAACATGGGGAGGGGTGTTTCCACCTGTGTTACTGTCTTAGTTAAGATTAGTTCCATTGCTGTGAAGGGATACCCTGGCTAAGGCAGCTCTTAAAAGGACAACATTGAATTGGTTGGGTTTGGCTTTCAGTTTCAGAGGTTTAGTCCATTATTATCATCTTTTTTTTTTAAAGATTTATTTATTTTATGTATATGAGTACACTGTATCTGTCTTCAGACACACCAGAAGAGGGCATCAGATCCCATTACAGATGGTTGTGAGCCATATGCGGTTGCTGGGAATTGAACTCAGAACCTCTGGAAGAACAGTTGGTTCCCTTAACCACTGAGCCATCTGTCCAGCGTGCAGGCAGACATGGCCTGGAGGAGCTGAGAGTTCTACATCTGGATCCACAGGCAGCCAGGAGGAGACATTCTTCCACAGGCAGCCAGGAGGAGGTTCTGGATCACACTGGCCAGACTTGAACGTATATATGAGACCTTAAAGTCCCATCCCCAATGTAACCCACTCCATTCTAACAAGGCCACACCTATTCCAACAAGGCCACACCTCCTAATAGTGCCTCTCCCCGTGGGCCAAGCATATTCAAACCACCACAGTTACCTTGGCTACACCGAGACCCCAGTCTTTACTAAACAGTTAAGGTAAGCTATAAATAGACAGTCTAGATAGCAGCCAAACATCATGTGCCCCGAGGGGAGAGCTAACAGGCCCCCAAAGCCCTATGTGACCTTCTAGGTCATCTGTGTGTTTTCATGGTCTGGGCGCTTGATTTCTAATCACAATCCTCCCATTAGTGGGTGACAATACTTAGTCTCTAAACCTTTCTGTGCCTCTGTGTTTAAATGAGATAGAGATTAAGAATAATGCCTCGTGTGTATTATTTTACTATGGGAAGCTTAGAACAAGGTCCAGCACATAGTAAGTTTTGTGTGTGAAGTTTAACAGTCAATCAAGAAGCATGCGGAAAACCAGTAGCAAGCTTCTTAGCCTTGTCCATTTAAAATACTATACGTGTGTGTGTGTGTGTGTGTGTGTGTGTGTGTGTGTGTGTGTGTGTACATGACCACTTCTGGGAATTTTGAAAAGTTATCAGGAGTGGCAAAACAGGGGATGGTCTGGCCCCTGATATTTGATGTGTATATTCCCTGTACCCCATGTGGGTCCTAAAGACATTATTAAACAACCATTGCTTGCAAAGCTCCTACTGTGTGCCACAGCCTGTGCAGCCACTTCGCGTTGTGCTTTTCCCACCCGTGCATCCTGTACGGGACAGGCTTTGTTGAGGGCAGTTCAGTTAAACTCATTCAGCCTTTATGATGCTGAGTGAGCACTGCCTTCCCTCTTAGAGCCAGTGGACATGCCCAGCAACCAGGCACTGGATGGCGTGAAACGAGAATCACGGAACACACATCTGTAACAAGGCTCTCTCTGTATGCATTCATCCATGCAGTGGGCCCACCTCTCAGTCTTTACCTCCAGAAGATGGGGAGAAACAGCAACTTAGGGGTGCACTTTGTCAGAGGCACAGAAATAAAGGCGTCTTTGTTGACCCCTTTTAGATGAGCCTCCTCTGACCTGAAGTGTAATTTTGTAATGACAGGCTTTATCAAAGCTCTTGGGACCATTTTTGAACTTGGACTGGGTATGGGTGCCGGCAACCTTTCTGTACCTTCTTTTTGGGTCCTTGTTGGTATTTTGTAAAAACTATTATTAAGAAAAAAAGAAAAAGAAAAGATCTACGTTTCTTTCATTTGTTCCCCAAATTGAGCTGTTCCTATCTGATCAAGCATGATGGGGGCGGCTTCCTCTCCACAAACAAGTAAATAGCGATTTCACAATTTGTCGTGTTGATTAGTGGCTGCTGCCGATGCAGATTAATAATATTTCAAATGGGTCTGGATAATTGGCATTTTTCTCAGCTATTGATTATGTAGTTTGGAGGATTGTGCAGGAATGGATAATCTTGAAGATTTTAGTTCCACGTCTTTTGTTTCTTTTTATTGGGACAAGGTTTGTGTGCACCTCTCCTTGGGCTCCTCAGTGATACAGTGAGGTTGCTGACCCTTGCGTGGCCCCAAAGCAAACCAGGTAGTCATCTGTCAGAGAGCCCAGTGCCTGTGTCCCTTCCTCCGTGCCAGGCACTAGGCAGAGTCCCAAGGATCACAAGTTTAGAGAGGCCTTGGTCTTCAGGGTATGTGATGTTGTCTTGGGGTTTTCAGAGTGTTTGCCATCAAAAGAATATCGCAGGGACTTGTCCGCTGTTCAGAACGTTCAGCGCCTTATTGGAGCTCATGATTCTGAGGAAGTGAAATTTAAGTTTTGTTTCATTTTAGCAAATACAAATTCAAGTAGCCACATCATATGGCTCAAAGAGAACAAGACTAACCCCCAAAGAACCCATCACAGGCACTCTGACTCTGTGATTAGCTAAGCTGCCTGTATGACCTTCTGTCAGGTATGCCACAGGCTCAGACAGGTGCTGCCTGCTTCCTAGCTGGCTGGGTGGGGCTTATGACCCCAGTCACAACCCCTGTTTTATCCCAGTTGCTAGTGCTTTCCCTTGATGCCACGGGTGCTCTCCAGACATGAGCATAGCCTGTTCTCAACCCTATTGAATTTATACCCTATAGACTTTGATAAATTTATAGATGCTATAGACATTTTTTAAAGATTTATTTATTTATTTATTATATGTAAGTACACTGTAGCTGTCTTCAGACACCCCAGAAGAGGGCATCAGATCTCATTACGGATGGTTGTGAGCCACCATGTGGTTGTTGGGATTTGAACTCAGGACCGTCAGAAGAGCAGTCAGTGATCTTAACCGCTGAGCCATCTCTCCAGCCCTATAGCTGCTATCGACATTTATACCCTATAGACATTTATATCCTATGGACATTTATAGACAGCTACCCTCTCATTTCTGCTATCATGCGGTCTAGGAAGGTTAGCCGGAATGGGCTCAGGCAGGGCGCAGATAGAGAACTGCATCCCAGCCTGCCTACCCCCACCCCCATCCCCACCCCCACCCCGGACCCTAGGACAGAACCTACTCTTAACAAAACAGACCCCCCCCACACACACACACACACATACTTCTCGGGTATGGGCTTCTTAGTCTAAGGACTTGATCCGGTTGACTTCTCCAACCGAAGAATGAGTAACAGACCCCAGAGTTGTAGGGTGAAAAATGAAGATACAGGTGGTACCAGTGGGTACAAAAGTGACCTGGATCTTCGTCTGCTGGGGCTGTGGCTGTGGCTGTGGCCGCTGATGGCTCCGCTTGTAAAACCACTTCCAGAGGCAAGCCCGATGGCCTGAACTCCATCCCTGGACCCCCTCCCCCACTACACACACACACACACACACACACACACACACAGCGGAAGGGAGAAAACCAGCTGTGACTTCCACATGTGCACCTTGACACATTTGTGTGCTTAGGATGCACACACACTAAATACCAAGAACCTCAGGTCACTGCCAAGGAAAGAGCTCTAGGTGTGAAGTCAGGAAGGCTAGTCACTAGCTAGTGTGTAACACTGGCTGGGGGAATTTAGTTGCAGACACCTTGAGCGCACGGCCTGTTAAAACACAGTGCACTAACACCCACCCGTGGGCGCCATGGTCGTGAGTAGTGGTGCATGTACCAGCCACTGGTTAGCAGGGTCACCACAAGTGTGAAGCTTTCCTCCGGGCCACTGGTGGCAGGAGCGGGGCGGGGGAGTGGCTCTGCTAATGCACTGCCATTTCCTCCATCCAACTCTGTGGTTTCTCCTCTGTGGAACTCGAACATGACCCCCCTGTCGTCATTTGCCGGAGTGGATTGGAGCATGAGCGTTTGAGATTGAAGAGCCCCCAGTGTCCCCCACTGAACGGTGATTAATGCTGTGATTAGCCAAAGCCAATCATTAATTGCTATAAATTAAGTGATAGACAATTAATGCGGCGCTTTATCACCAATAATTAGGGGACAAGATGGAGTTCTTGGCAAAGAACCATCGTGAGATGGTTATTGAAAGGCTGCAGCCACCATGGTCTCTAGCCACAGAGCGCCACAGTCTGGCTTCAGGGGACTTGAGACAGAATGACTCTTGTTTTGTAAGAGGGGGCGGAGCACCAGCCTAGTCTGGAACAGAGGCATGGTGATGCTCTTAAAAGTCCCCAACTGCTGTGCCTGTGTATACTTTCGTTAAATTTTCTGTTAGAAGTGTAGTTTGAGTGCTCTCTCTTTTCTGGAGATGGGGCCCAAAGGGATTCCACTCCTATGTATTTATTTATTTATTTATTTATTTATTTATTTATTTATTTATTTTTCAAATCCACGACGCTCACCTAACACAGAGCAATTAGTGCATCGGAGCGTCCATGATTTGAATCTATGGGAGATTGCTATTAGAGAGGGAATTAATGGGTAGCTGTGGGGGAAAGTGTGTTTATGGGGCTGCGGTGCCAGTGAGCATGACTCCAATCGGATTTGACATGTTTAACATAAATGTATAGTGCACGGCTCTTGCGGCATATGAATAATTCCTGTGGAGCCACCGCCCTTCTAATTACTGAGTTTGGGGAAAAAAAAAGGCAGGTCAGGCACATCTTGGTGGAAATGTATTGCCAGCCCGTCCTGCTCCTCCACTGTCTACAGCTCTGTATAAATAGAGATGCCATTGTATGGGGGACTTAATCCCGACAAGGGAATCTGTCACAGAATGGAAGGGGCTGCTGCCTTCTCCTCTCCTCATCCCCCTTCCCCCTTCCTCCCTCCTCCTTCCTCCTTCCTTCCTTCTTCCTTCCTTCCTCCTTCCTTCTTCCTTCCTTCTTCCTTCCTTCTCCTCCTTCCCTTCTCCTCCCTCCCACCCATCTTTCCACTCCTTTTTAAAAATCAGTTAGCTATCCAGAGACAAAACAAGGTGTATGCCAGGAGGAAACATTATGGGTTGGGGAACTTGAAAATTCTGGGGCCGTCAACGTTTCATCAGATGAGGCACTGCTGAAGGGTAGCATAAACCTCAAAGAACATTAGCTACTAAAGTCAGAGCATTAATAACTTCTCTCGGTCTGTAATATAGCAAGGGCCTAGGGGAAGGGTTCAAATAGGTTTTCTCTACGGGCGTCAGACAGCACCACGCCCATGCTTCTTGGTGGGATGTGGGAGACTGCAGACTCTGACCTTGTCCCATGTCATCACTGACCGTTCTCACTCTGTTGTCACAGCCATTGTGGACCAGTGTCACTGCAAGTGCCACGTGAATACCTCTGAATGGTCAATCACTTCTAACCAACCAGGCCCATACGCACCTCTGTGGAAGTGGCCCCATTCTAAATCTTTCTGGCTCTCGTTTCCTATGCTTCCTCACCCCAAAATATGCTTACCTTTGCAGTCTAGCGTGAGTAGGGAATGCTGGGAGCCTCCTTCACGTGGCTTCTTTAGTGGCCCGTGTCCTTGCCAATGGACACTGTCTGGGTTTTTATTTTCACACAGCTACAAATTACATAGCTGTTGGCATTTCCAGGGTCCACTTGTTCCCTCACCCCCATCCCCCATACCCTCTTTGTCATTTCCAGGTCGCTTTTATCAGAGCTTGGCTGCTTACAGTCGTTGCAGGCAAAATTCTGTCTCAGGACTGAAAACAGACCGCCAACTATTTTTATTTTGGCAAGCAAAAATAGATACAGGGCATGGTACACAGCTAGGCTTGCCCGAATTCCAGTAATCCAAAGCTTGGCTCTGAAATTTTATATTGTTAGGTCGTAAGTGATGAGACCCAAAATCCTATCAGCTGAGCGAGCGAGTGTGTGTGTGTGTGTGTGTGTGTGTGTGTGTGTGTGTGTGTGTATGTGTGTGTGTGTGTGTGTGTGTGTGTAGACATGCAAGAAAATGTGAGGAACTTTGTAAAGGAAGTGTCATGAGTAATCAGACAATTATGGCACAATGAAATGAGAATTCCTCTTCAGGTATGGATTGGGGACGTGGTGTGTAAATGAAGGAGTATGCAAGGTAAATGTAGATCTTCATCATCACTATGGGAGATATTTTATAACAGGTAGCTCAGCCAGCAAGTGCTTGCTCTGTGAGTACAAGGGACCTGAATTGGAACCTCTGAGCCCATGTTTTTAGAAAGCTGGATACAGAGCATGTAGTTATAATCCTAGCTCCAGGAAGGTGGAGTCAGGTGGATCCCTGGGACTTACTGGGCAGCTATCTAGCCTACTTGGTGCCCTTCCGGGCCAGAGAAAGGCAGCACCCGAGAAATGACACCTGAAGTTATCTCCTTTGGTTCTGTATCCATGCACACACACATTACACATGAATACCCTGGCCTGGGCAGATACCCTGTAGATGTGCTTATGATTCTCAGGCCATGGCCCTGTTCATCTCCCCCTGCCTTGTCTGAGCTGCAGCTTTCGTAAAGGCCTTCTGGATTCTTTCAAACATACCCCATGGGACATCACTTTTCTTAGGCACAGCTGTTCTCCTTGGGCCCTCTAGTGCCTTGATTTTACAGCTAGAGCGTTGTGTCCCGCAGATTAGGGACCCCTGGGCATGTCAGAGCTGTGATTGACTTTCTCCATGACCCACCAGCAGGTTCTTTAGCCTCCTGGGTCAGATATCCATCCGCTACCTTACAAGCTGAAGAATATATAACACGGTCACTTTCTCTTATTATTTGATAAATGGAGAAGTCATGGCCAATCCTGTGCTTCTTAAGATACTCCGTCCTGGCCCGCCCTGTATGTGACAGGCAGTGACTATGTGGCATCTGCTAAGTGCTGCTCGGGACTGCTCTGAAACATCCCTAAGAGCCTAGCATGGCACAAGGTACTCTGAGATGTAAGTTACTCTACTCACTCTTTGGGGGCATCCAGCCCTGTTTCATGTTGCTGAGCAGAAGAGGTAAATTTAGGATGCTTCCCCTTGCCTAAAGCCAGGGTCTCTCTGTCATACAGGGCTTCACAGCCCGATGTGGGCTCCTGTTAGTCCCTGGAACTCCTGTTCATTTCTGAAAATGAAACCATTGCAGCAGGTGTCCAAGACATTACAGCGTGCTAGACTTTGTGGTGTGCTGCGCCTTCTGCTGGGCTCCTGGAAGCCCTGTGAGTAGAGGAAGCTGCAAGTTGAGCATAGTTAATCAAGCGCTTGTGGTCCCCCAGCCAGGATCTGATGGAGGCGAGAGCAACACCCCTCTACCCTACACCACCCCACCCCAAGCTGACTACTGAGCCTTACTCCCTGGCGATGACAGTAACCTCCTGTCAAGGGACCTCTGCCCAGGGTGGGGAAAGGCACGTGGGAAAAGGTCGAGTCCCTGACCTTCCACAAAGGTGCTTGGGAACCCCTAGCCCACCCCTGTGCACTGGTCACTCAGCCCCTGCTCTAGGAGCGGTGAGCAGGAGACCCCGTAGAAGCTCAGCCAGGAGCAGACCTGGCGTTCTCTGTGTGACTGACTGACGCGTCAGATGTTTCCAGTCTCCTCAGTCATTGCGGGGAAAGGCGAGAGTAATTTCCATTTTCTGTCAGAGCTGCACCAGGACTGGGGAGAGAGCTGCCTTGTCAGACTAAGGGAAAGTTTTGTTTGGTTCTTTGTGTCATGGGCACACTCCTAAGCTGCTGTGGTTCCGTTAATAAAGGTCACTGAGAACCCTGGGACATTAGGTTTGAACTAGGAGAACACAGGAAGGGTGTGATTATAGTTCTATTTCTGGGATCTAGGCTGGCTTGGAACCCACAAGGTTCCAAAGTACATCGATCCTAGCTGCCCTAAAGGATGTTTGAGCCCAAGAGGACTGAAGGGCACCCAGGACTGTAGGGCTCCCATTAATCCCCTTGGGCCCTGCCCCATGGCTTGCGTTTCCATTTTATGTTTGCTGGTTTGTTCTAGCTTTTTGAGGCAGGGTGGAGAACAGGATACTTTGTGGCCCCAGGCAGGGGAGGTTGCCTGAATACTACCAATTAGCAGTCAGGAATAGTTCTCAGGTCCCCAAGTGCTAGTCTGATGGTGGCAACCAATGCATAGAAGGTATTAAATAGACAGACAGACAGAGCTCGTCTAAATGAGGTGGTGGCTGCTTTGACTGGTGGTTCGTTCACAAGTCTGACACAGAGGGAGCAAGGTGTCTTGCACGTGGAAACGTGAGACGTCCTTTTGGGAGCTCCAATCAGCGTAGTTAAGCATCCTTATGCATATTTCAAAAAGGAATTAGGGCAGCAGATTGATGCCTCGGATATAGGACATAGGACTGTTGTCTCCTCAAAGCTACAAAGCGAGCAGCAGCCAGCATCCACCAGTCAGCGCAGGACCGCTGTTGGACCACGAGGCTTCCAGTGCTCCCCAGAGAGGCAACTTAAACTAGGGGGACAGTGACCTCACAGCTCAGGATACCGTCCAGTCTGCACTCCCAGAAACAAACTCGTGCAGATAGAAGCCAATGGAGCTCTGTTCATTCTCCCAGGGTCAAAGTTGTGGGGATGTCGGCCAGTACCGATTGCTGGTGCATAGGGCAGGAGGCCAGCACTGTTCCTTTGGGAAAAGCGGGAGGAACACACAGGTTTTGCCTGTTTTTCCTTGAGGTTCTCCAAGACCTATGTGAGAAAGGGATTTCTCATGACAAGTGATCTGTCATTGTGGGCTACACAGCAGACAGAACAAATGCATAGAGGCGATACTTTCTAGACTCCTGGCTTTGAACACATGTCTGTATTTGCTTTTAGACTGAGTAGGTTCCCTGAGGGACAACTGGGTGTAGTCCTTCACCTTTGGCTAGAGATGTCTTGGCTTGGAGACCAGGGCCTATCTCTTTTCTTCCCAAATTAAGCTAAAAGTTCCAAGTCATTGAGTCGCTGGAAAGTGGGCCAACAGGTCTGCCCATGCTTGCAGGTTTCTTTAACTTAAATTCAAGTTAGAGCAGAAAGTGTTATGACTCCTACCAGTGACCAAAAAAAAAGCGCTGAGCAGGTAGCTCTTCTCCAAGTGTGGTCCCTGGACCATCTGCCTCACCGGGGAACTCACCCGCCGTGCATTCTCTGACTCAGACCTACAGAATCAGAGCCTCTGTGGGTAGGGCCTGCAGTCGGTGTGCTCTGCAAGAAGTTCAGACACCCTCTAGAGTTCTAGGACCGAAGACTCTGCAACCCCAGAGACAAAAGCCAGAGCCATCTCTTTATTTATAGGCTGAGTCCGGAGCCCCTCCTAGACCAGAGAGCACTGAACTTGACCAAAGACAGGTGTGTGCCCTAAAGAGACACAGATACTTAGCCTGGGCAGCTCACACCAGAGATGGCAATGAGAGTTGGGACAGAAGGGAGCTGGCCACAGGGACAGTGACTCTATGAGAGTCTGGGAGATCTTCAGTGAGCACAGCTAGTAAGTAACACTTCCTTGTATCTGCACTCTTCTCAAAGCCTCTTGCGAACCAGTCCTTGTTTCAGGATGCAAGGGCAAACGATGATGCCTGAGAGTGTCCGGATGTTCCCGTGACCAGCCTGTCTTGTTTGTAGCTGAGCTGGTAGAGGAAAATTAACCTCCTTAAGTAGCGGTTGTGCCCATCACAACAAACTGAAATTGTCTTAGGAAGAGTCTTTCTAGAAACAGAAAGTCAACGTAAGAGATGTATGGCATGCCAGAGCTGCGTGGGCATCCTCTTCTACTCTGGGGCGGCCGGACGACCTGCTGAGCAGGCTTTCTAGAGACACACAGAGCAGTCCAGCCTGAGGTACCGCTCTCAAGGAGATTCCTCACTAGGCTGGAGTCAGGCATGGAAGAGAAGCTCAAGTTCTTACAGGAGTGTACAGACCCTCCCCTGCAGTGTGCTCGCAAGCCCGCTTCTGTTCACTGGGGTCTCTCCAAAACCTCTCTGAAGCATCCCTAAATGCCTGGCTGGAGGCGGACTGAGACCATGCACGCCTAGAGACAGTTGGCAGCGAAGCAGACTCTTTGAAGGAATGTTGTCCTCTGTACTAGCAGAGGAAGAGAATTTAGCCAGCTCTCTGGCCACTTATCAAGTGCAGTAGCTCTACAAGAACAGAGCCAGATAGCCCAGCTCGTCCCCCGGGAAGGAACTGCAAGCAGATGCCAAGATTAGCTCCACTTGCATCGACAGTACGAAGATCACAAAGTCTTTCTGGAAGCCCGGTGCTCATGCTGCTGTGAGTGAGTTGGAAGTCTTCGAGAAGCTGAGGGAGATGGCCTGAGGGAAAGAGCACGCGCCTCACCTTTCTCTTAACGAGCACCTTGAGCCGAATGGGCCATTTTCAGAGGCTCCACAACATCTGTGTGGCTGGGGTAACCATCCCAACTTGAACACTTTAATGTGAAGTCGTGTGAGAAAGAAAAAAAAAATCCCCACTTAGTCAATGGAGATAGATAAAAGATTGCTGTAAATTTCTAGGGCAGGTGGCAAGCTGGTTTACGGAATGCAAGGCGATGAGAACCCCTGGCTTACGGAAAGTAACATGAATTAATAATCATTTAATTGGCTCCTCCATTATGTTGCTGGTTTGGGAGATGGAAGTTCAGATGGAGGGGCTGTCAGCGGTGCTTTAGCTAAGAGTCTGATGTTAAGAAGTGGGGGTGGTGCCTACTTCTGGACTCTCTACAAGTATCAAATGTCAGGCAGTTATCCCAAGTTCTCGGTGGGCTCACCCTAGGACCCCACAAAGGAAGAAGCGCGGCGCATTGGTAAATTTCACTTTCAAGGGACATAGCCCCAAGACGGACAATAGAGAAGGAACTTCCAAATGACACGGACAGCTCAGCCCCTACTCAGGATCTTCCCAAGGTAGTGTCACTGGCTCACAGCCTAGTGTTCACCATACCCACAGTCCCACCACCGGCTAAAGTGATGGGAAGAGGAGCTTTCCATGGGAACCCAGAAATTAATTCTACTCCGATTGGTCTTCTCATATTGTGAGGGGATATCCTTTCTGATGTCTTGAGGAAGCCAGAAACTGAGACCTCAAGGTTCCTCTCACTTAGTTTCTGTTGTTTCTCCACATTTCTCCCAAGGCAGCAGGCCCTTCCCTTGCTTGCCTTCAGCACCACTCGGCTGGAAAGAGGCATGCGCTGTGCCATCTGCAGTCCAATGGGGGATGTACCTATGACTCCCTTTGCTTTCAAATTTCAGTGACCCAGGTTCAGAACTTGTGAGTGGAGATTGAGGTTCAGTAGGAATTGGTTCTAGGAGGAACAGTTTCCCTGTGAGTTAGAGACCACCATTTTAGATACCATTCTCCCTCCCGACTCCTCACTCCAGGAGCCCGTGCTTAATAACGGATACATTTAAACACCATAAAAACTTTTTATTGAAAGCTGGAAGGCAGTGCTGGGCGTGGCGGCACTTGGGAAGCAGAGGGATCCCTATGAGTTCAAGGCCAGCCAGGTCTACATAGAGAGCTCCAGGACCACATAGAGAGACCCTGTCTCCAAAAGGAGAAAGAAAAGAGGACAAGCAAATTGCATGAAGTCAGGCGAGCTCTCTTCTCTCCCCTGTTCCTTCTGATGAGAGGAAGAGCAATAGCTTACTACTAATTACTAATAGCTGATACACCTCACTGGTGATTATTTTCAGAAGTTAAATACTGGCCAGACAAAATGTGAGAAGGTCAAAGTGTATATAGAGATTGATGTTTTCATTCACAAGGGGTCTCCCCCACTGAAGAAGCCATGCACGGATAACCGTGTGTCCCCACCCCCACCCCCCATCTCATGGCATCAGATGGAGATGCAGGCATCGGTCCGCCTTTGTCCTTGTCGATTTTATCGGCCCACCCTCCACAATTTAGGAGGATATGGCAGACCACCGCCCTGGAAGCCAAACCCCAGAAAGTTTTCTGAACTCTGTAACAGTGACAGGCTAGTCTTTGCTGTGTTACGCTGGGCAGCAGACTGCCAATTGCAAAGTCTATGCACGTGTTCTGTTAGTAGAGAGCTTTGTACAGTCACACTATCTTATTCACCAAGCCTTAGATAGCATGCCTCGAGTCCAGCATGTTGCCCGTGGAGGACTCGTTGAGAGTTAACGGTTTTTCCTACGGCATAACTGCCAAAGGTGGCGGGTTGGGGTTGGGGGACAGCCTTAAGGAGCAAAGAAAACAAAAACTCCTCTGAGGTTGTGCACAGCATGGGTCCACATACCCACCTTTCATGGACAGCTGAATTTAAATGCCAAGCCACTTAATTATAATATTTAAAATGATGTAGCTACTGGATGAACTTAGAAATTACCCACAATGCTGTTTCCTAATATGATAATCACTTTCTTCTGTTTTCCCCTCAGTGCTGACGGTTTACATATCTGTGACCGAGCCTGATGTACCGCTCATCTTTTCTGCTTTGTATTTCTGATCTTTCATAGCTATCATTTTAAGATCTATGGCACGCAAAGGAATGGCTATACCGTCCCTCGCTGTATCACTGTCTCTGCTCTCTTTTACCTAGTTTCTGCTTCTTTGTTTCTTCGACCCCACCCTGAATATTAAGGACTGAACTCAGCCTCTGGCACATACTAGGCAAGCACTCCACCCCTGAGCTGATCTCCTGTGCTTTCTTTGTGTCAGGGTCTGGCTAGGTTGCCCAGGCTGGCCTAGAACCTGCGAAGCCCTCCTGCTTCAGCCTTTCTGAGTAGCCGTGTCTCCATTCCTGCTTGGGTTGTTTCCACTCCTTTCAATCATTATTATAAAAATGGCTTCAGGTAGTTTTTGACCTTGCTGCTGACTTAATGCAAAGATTCCAGGGGCTGACTACTTAAGCCATGTCTGGTTTCCGTGGCACATCTGTTGCCTCTTCACTGTCATGACATCATAAGAGGACCTAGAGTGACCGATAATCGGTTTTTGTAAATTGCGGTTTTGGTATTGTAATATCCCTTCTCCTGAGTTTTATGAGAAGAGTCGAGAAAGTCTTCTGAACAGAAAACCACAGTACGTCTTGGTGTCCTTGCCACCACATTGGCAGGAGTCAGGTAGACATGGATTTCGAGACTGTGGCCCCTTTTGAAGTTGTTCAGAAAACCCCGTGGCTCACAATAGATAAATTATGCAGCACACTGGTGGAGAACTGTCGGCTCACATGCAGAAACTACACAAAGGATCCTCACCCCGACTTGCTAGGGATTGGATGGTCCAGCAAGGGAAGGGCCAGTGTCAGATGTATTTGACTGCAAGGAGTAAGCAGTCTTCCCACCTCCCAGGGAAATGCCGGAGAAGATGTAACTGTACAAAATGGCGCTTTAATTAAGAGATTAATAATAATAATAATAATAATAATAATTATTATTATTATTATTATTATTATTAAAGGGACTGGTGAGCTGCGGAGGGTCTAATGTCCACTTCTGCACAGGTTTTCTTAAATAACAATGTTAAGTTGTCCTGGGTAGAGAGGAGATAAACCTAGAAGTTTGAGTACCAGTGGGCCTGGTATTTCATATACAGCTGGGCTGTTGTGTTTCTGGGAAGAAGGAGGAATGAACAAGCCAGTGTGCTATGTGTGTGTATGTCGATGTTGCTGTGTCTTGTTTTTACTTTTTAAACACTTTGTGATGGCTCCTTGGCTCACAGTGACAAAAGAACCTTAGAATCCAAAAGCAGTTGGAGTTTTGTTGCAGGGAGAAAGGCATTAGAGATTCCCTCTCACCCGCAAGGGGACAACATAGTGGCTTTAGAGGCCAGACTTCTCGCCTCTGCCAAGTCCCCGTGCTTCCTGCTTTGCATCTGGAGGAGGAGGATGGACTCCTGTCCTGCAAGGGAGCTAGCTGGTGGCGTTGTTTGCTTCTCAGCTCTGAGACTGAAATGGCTTGGGGGATCTCAGCCTCCCAGCCCCCTCCGCTCAGGCTGCCAAACAGTCGCCAGACAGTCATAGCACGTGATAGAGGCCTTTAGCACACATGTGCCATTGTCCCATAACAAACGCAGGACTGGGCGGGATGGGCACTGGGGGTAGAACCTGCTTGCACCTTGGTCACCTCTGCTGTAAGAGGGGCAGGTTGGCTCTCCTGTTCCCTACAGTAAGCTCTGAGCCTAACTTGATACCTAGCACTTGGAAGGAGGGGAGCAGGCAGGATGACTTAGAACAACAAAGCCTTACAAATAGTTCTGTTAATTCTTTGGGAATTTCACACAATATGTTTGGGTGATATTTGCCCCCAACTCCCCCAATTCCCTTAGCTCCTCCAAGATCCACCCCCATCTCCCCATCCCTCCCAACTTTATGTCCTTTGTTTAGTACAACATTACCACCACCACCATCACCATCGACTTTAATTGGTGCTGTCTGTAGAGTTCATGGTATGAGGCCAAAGCAAAGCAGTATCTTACAGGACTACTGCACCCACGAACACATAGCAGCTACCGTTGCCTCCACAACACCTGCTCAGGATCCAGCCAGTCAGCACTCAGGTGTGGAATTGGAAGGAGGAGGAGCTTATCAGCTCCGCCCCTCACTGAGACACTGGACAGCCAGTTTTCTTTGAGGGAGTGGGAGGTGAGCCACACTCCAGTGCTCGGACAGCAAGTAAGCCTGAAGAGAGCATCATTGGTGTCTTCTGCTCGCCTCACCCCTGGTGTCCACTTGAAGAACTAACGTGGAAAATAAGAAGCCTGCTCAGGGCTGAGGGAGCACTTGGAGCTGTGGAAGTGCTCATGAGCTCCCAGTCCTGAGACAGAGGGTTGTGTGATGGGGGCTGGGAGATGGGAAATGGGCTGTGGGGGAACTGGTCTCAAATGTCGCAGCACCTAGTTAATCAGCAGCCAGTCCATCAATTAAATATCCACCCATCACCTATCACCTTTCAAGGGAGAAGGAGTAACTCCCATTAAGACCGAAATGGGTTTGAAGTCGATCCGAGACAGATTAAAATACTGTTATGAATCTGTGTCGGGAGGAGGAGGGGGTCTGTGTAGAATGTGCCTGAGCTTGTACTTTTTAAATAATAGATGCCCTGTAAACTTCAGGAGACCAGGTTACCAAGATAACAGGGTTAAAGGTCACAAAATATACATTCTGGGAAGAGCATCAACTTCCTGGAATATTTCTTGTATTTGGCAATTCAGGGAAAAAATTATGGCCCTATGATTTCAAGGAGTAAAATTTATTTTCTCAAACGATTGATCATTAAAGTTACACAGTTCAGGGAGTAAAGGCACTTGCCACCAAACCTCATAACCTGAGTTCAAAACCCAGGTCCCACGTGTTGAGAGGTGAGAACAAACTGTAACAAATTATCCTCTGATCATCACATGTGTGTGTGAGCATGAGTGCAAGCATGTCTCTCTCTCTCTTTCTCTCTCTCTCTCTCTCTCTCTCTCTCTTTCTCTCTCTTTCTCTCTCTCTCTCTCTCTCTCACACACACACACACACACACACACACACGGTGAAGAAAACGTAATATAATGAAAACCTTTAAGAAAGTATACTCCCCTAGACTGGCATCACTTGGGAACCACTGCAGAATCCATTTCAAAGTCAAATACAAAATGGAAATACGTGTCAGACGACACAGACAGACAGACAGACAGAAGCAGAAACCTGATTTAAATGGAGTAAAACTCGAGGTTTCTGAAATGGAGGCTAAATGCCATGCTAAATTAACAGCAGCGATAAAGTTTTTTCAGGTTTTTTTTTTCTTTAACAAACTATTTTCAAGAGTTTTCAACGTGAGAACATCAGGCAGCTACAAGCAAGCCAGTCAAACCAGCGCTTGCCCAGCCCCGCCCCATGCGCGTCTGTGAACTTCCCACAGTGAGAGCAGCCATCCTAAAGCTGTCAGGCTGTGCGCCAGACTTACCCCGTCTGTGACTATGTTTTCACGCTCCCAGCCACTACAAAAGCCTCAAAAGCCCACAACAGAGTTAGAAACAGACAAGGCTGGGTTTACGTCCTTTCCCTGCCCCCCTCCCGCCTTCCTTGTCACTTAGCCCACGCCTTTCTCATTCTCCTTGCCCCATGCCACATCGAGCCTGCACATACATTTGTTAACATATATGTATGTATACATTACCGGCAAGGATCTGCATGTGAGGGAGAGCATTTAGTTTCTTCTTCCTTTGTGTCTGAGACTGGGCGACTTTGCTTTTTTAATATTGTATATTCTAAATCCATTTGTAAATTTTGTGAGCTCATGTTTTGTTAGAGCTGAGTAGTATTTCCATTTTGTATCTGCACCACGTCTCCCATGTCCACTTGCCCGTTTGTCGATGGACAGCTAGGCTGGTTCCATTTCTTCGCTATAGTGAACAGAGCTACAGCAAACATAGGGATCCATCTGCCTCGGGTGTGGAGCTGTCAGGGTATAGGCTGAGGAGTGGCAAGCCCCATGAGGGGCCTCCAAATTGGATTCCATAATGAACGGACTAATTCACGCCACTGCTGCCGGTGAATAAGGCTTCCTGGCATCTTTGTTCTGGTTTGTGTTTTTGTCTATTTTCTTCATTGCTTTAAGCAACATTCCAGAAAAATGGAGTTTCAGATCTAAAATGAATGGAAGCTCACTCCTTAGCTGGCAAGGACTGTCCCTACTGTGTGGTACCCAAACCTCATGTGTCCCCCTTCACATGCATGGTTTTGGGGGGCTCGTTCTGGCTTTTGGCAGCGCAGCCGAGGGCAACAGGAAGAACGGTTTGTAAGCAGGAAGGGAGTTTCCCTCTTATCTCCGGCTCTAAAGCCCTTACATGTGCCTCAGGTATGACTTGGATCCACGGCCCACTTCCACTCCTCGGTTATTTCTTACCAAAGAGCCAACGGCTGAGCCCAGGTGTGAGTTATAACAGGTTAACGTTAGTACCCAGACTTCCACTGAGCCTCTTGGCTGTGGTGATGCTAAGAGGTGGAATGATAAAGTTGGAGGCACACGGTTGTTCAGGTCTGTGGAGCAGTGTATGGCTGCTATTTAGGTTGGTGAAGCATTTGAAGAGACTCTGCCACCTGCCCAACTTCTCTGCCCCAACCCCACGTAACGGGGCAAGCTGTGCTTAGACAATGGGAAAGTAGAAGAAGCGATAAGCTAACACCAGGGCCCTTGACTGCATTTCTTTCCTGTCTCTGTCAGACATTCAGTTGTTAAAGGAATTCACGGGGTTAGGGCTGTGGGGAGAAGGGCACGCTGCGTTGCCAGTGTGCATGGGAAGTCATTCTCCTCAACCTTTGGCGTCTTAAGCCCCTGCTATCAGTGAGGTTGATCCGCATCCAGCACAAAGCCCCCTTGAGCTGGCCCAGGCTGGCTACTATAACGCATATTCTGCTTTTTCTTTCAGCGTCATCCAGTCAGGCAGAGAAGGAGTTGACGGATTCCCCTGCAACCACCAAACGCACCTCCTTCCCGGGTAGCTCTGAGACTCCGCTCTCTTCGAAGAGGCCAAAAGCATCAGAGGAGATCAAACCCGAGCAGGTGAGGCCTGCAGGGTCTGCCGCGGTGGGGGTGTTGTCAATATTGATGGGGAATGATGAACTTTTGGGGCACTGGGTCTTGGGAAGGCACAGCTTTAGGAGGGTCAGATGTTTGAGTCGGAGTGATGGGTGTTGCCCCCACAGATGTACCAGTGTCCCTACTGCAAGTATAGCAACGCTGACGTGAACCGGCTGCGGGTGCACGCCATGACACAGCACTCGGTGCAGCCTTTGCTCCGCTGTCCCCTGTGCCAAGACATGCTCAACAACAAGATCCACCTCCAGCTGCACCTCACCCACCTCCACAGCGTGGCACCTGACTGCGTGGAGAAGCTCATTATGACGGTAAGGCAGCCCGGACGAGGACCCTGTGGCCTTTCCTCCTTCAGGGGTCAAAAGTCATGCAGTGGTAACATGAGCAAGATCCGTTTGTTGGTCCAGAAAGCTGCTGTAGAACTGGCAGTGTGAGAAAATCATCTCAGCTCTGTGGCCGAGGTCTGACTGTCCCTGTCTTGCGCTTGGTTGTTACCAAGGCAGGCTCGTGGCCCTGATTCAAGAAACCATCATTCTGAGTCCCCAGGTCTTGGTTTCGCAGTCGGTTGGGGGGGGGGCCACTTGGCCTTTCCAATCATAATGCTTCCGTCCACCTTCCTAGCCAGCTCTGTTTGGAGAAGTCTGACACCTTCCCATTAACGAATGAGGAAACTAAGTCTCACGGTCACTCAGCCCCAGCTAAGTTACTTGCTCGCCAGCTAAGACCTGAACCCACAGTTTTTAGCTCTGGGTCTAGCGTTGGAACGTGAGGCTTCAAGGTAGGCATTTTGTTCTCAGAGCAGGAAAGTCATCCGTTTGGGTGTGACATGCTGGCTCACAAACACCGACTTTACATGTGCACAGGATGGATGCTTTTATACCTGCAAGCATCGGGGGGCCTAACTCATGAGTGGCCACCATAGACGCGGCCAAAAGATCACTCTTAACATGAAACCTTAACTGCACTATGAAAACTTCAAAACGCCGTGGCTGGCAGCAGTGTCTTACTTCCAGCTCTGCTAGGGCCACTAGGAAAGGCCTTTCCCCGTCACCAGAGGAAGAAGAGACACGGTTTCTCTCCCTGTCTGGTATTATCTCAGCAGTGAGATGGTAAGTTGATGAGGCTGACATTTCACGGAGAGATTCCCAGAGAAATAGTCTACTGTGAATCCCATCCTGACCGCGCAGGTTACAGGAGTGTCCTTTTGAGGGCATTCACAATTCCATTCGGTTATGTAAAAATAACGAATAACGTTGTGTAAGGATGTTTGGTCTTGATGATTGGTGTACCAAGAGAACTTGAAACAGCCCGTGGAAAACCCTAAGACACCATAGCCCAAGCTTCACTCAGAGGTCTTCCAAGCACAAATTCACATTTTCAAATAGGCTGGAAAGATTCCCACAGGAGGAGGGATGGATCCTGCCAAGTCCCAACAGCCGTGGAAGTAAGAAGGGATTTCCTGAGCCTCCTGTCTCTTTCTGAATGCCTGGAACTCTGGGGACCTAAGGGAACAAGAGGAGGCATGCGAGAGAACATTTCTTATTCTTTAAACTTAGCTACATTTTCCTTCTGCTTGAATGATTATTTTTATTGTTTAATATTAATCTAGTATGACAACCATGGGCCTACAGTAATCTCCATGCCTGGAATATATTAGACAGTAAAACAGTTTTATATCCCTCAGTACTAACATATAAATTGTATTTCAAATAGCCATTGTTGGTCAGGATCTATCTATCTATCTATCTATCTATCTATCTATCTATCTATCTATCTATTTTGTTTTGGGGGTCAGGTTTTCTCTGTATAGCCCTGGCTCTCCTGGTACTCACTCTGTAGACCAGGCTGGCCTCGAACTCAGAGATCCACTTGCCCCTGACTTCCCAAGTGCTCAGAGTAAAGGCGTTCACCGCTACCACCAGCTCAGGCCATCACGTTTTTTTTTTTTTTTTATCACTAGAACCAAAGAGGCGAATTTCAAGTGATAATTTTCACCATGAACCTTTGGCCAGCGGAGTCCTCAGGAACAGGTTGTTGCCATGGCATTTGCTTGGGTCCCAATCCCTAAGGTATTTCTGGAAGTGACCTCACTAAATAGCACTTTGTGAAGAAGTGATTTCCCACCTTTTAAAGACCCCAGAAAACAGAGCCAAGGCCATGAACCTTCCCTGGAGCAGTGTCCAGAGCCAGACATGCCTGTCGAAGGTACCAGGGAGCACCCCACACATTGGGAGGACGGTGATAAGCTTGTTCTTGAACCCCTAGCAGAGAGATTACGCAAGAAGCAGCCACTCCCTGAAGGTCCTGCACTTTGCTCCGCACAGAAACCCCACAGGCCTCATCTTTCCACAGATAGTAGAGATGTTGTCTAGCCGTCTCTGAGAAGTGTACAAGCTGTAAAAGTGCTGGTTCCAGGAAACCAGCTTGCTAGTATCAGCGAGCTACTAGATTGCAAATCGGGGAGTTGAAAGTAGGGATGACGCGTGAGTGGTGTGTTTTAAGCGCTCCTCTGAACTTCACAGATGGTGTGAGGGGCTTTCATGCACCACATAGCTCTCTACCTGGGAAACTGGCGTGGTGACTGTCCCACAGAACTGGTCCTTCTAGTCACGAGGCCAGTTTTGCAAGTGATGTATTTCCTTCTCCATTCAAAACAGCTTTGTGCAGCCACTCTCTAGGGTAAACCCCCAGATCCTCTTTGATGCCTAGACGCCTAATCTTGGTCAGATGCCAGGGCTGTTCTTTGGAAAAGTTTGGTGTTAAAATGGAATTCACAATTGTTGTACAACTAAGTGATGTTAATGAGCCTGTGGCTGAAACCGTGTCCCCGAAGGGCATTTTACAGTAATTTTATTAGAAAATTGGCCCCGGGAAAGTGTTGGTTAGGCTTTCTGACAGTTTATCTGTTTGTGCTTAGCCAAGTGCAGCGGAGAGCTCTAAAAGCAATCTGATGAAGATAACTCCTAACCAAAGCCTTTCTTCCTCTGCTTCGTCATGAGGAGTAGCCAGTGGCCATTCAACCTCTGAGAGGCTCAAGTCCTGTCTCCTGGGATCCTGAATGGCAAGGCAAATGGCAGAGTGGCCCAGGCAGGTGGCTTTGGCTGAGGGACAGAAAACGCTGCCAAAGGTTCCCAGATCCGTGATCCCGGCTGGACGTGAGACACAACCAGGGTCTCTAAAGCTAGACGTTCCGGAGAATTTTTTTATTTCGGCGTCTAGGTCTAGAGTCTCAAGGAAGTGGCCAGTATTGGATTTCAGTCCATCTGAAAGTAAATTCCGCCTTGATAAATGGAAATAGATTACTTTTTACGCAGTGTCTTTCCTTTCCGTTGTAAATGGAGAGCTTTTTTTTTTTTTTTTTTTTTTTTTTTTTTTTTTTTGAGGAGGCTTCATTTAATAATACCTTATCAGACAGCTTTCAGGAACCTGCAGGGTCTAATACGTCTGTTGCTATGGTAACGGCTGCTTATGCTCTGCATCTCATATCTATGTCTTCCATGGGTCCCCTTCTTTTTACCGATGAGGGGGCTTGAAAAAAATGCTCTTCATTGGCAGGATTTGCAGCGCTGGCCATCGACCGTGGAAGCAGCACCCTCCACACTTGCTGGAAACAACTCAGACCACATTTCTTTCTACACGTGTCACATAAAAGAGGAAGTCTCTAAAGCTTTGGGGCAGTGAGACAGGCTCACCTCCACACTCGGCTGGCCAGTCCCCCCTCCACCATGTTGATCTCAAATACCTAAGTCTTATTTCCAGACAAGCCAAGGCTTTAGATTGGGGGAAATGTTGGTGCTTCCACTCTGTCCCTGGATTTGGGGGGAAGGATGAGGGCCCAGGGACACGTGTTTCTCCTCGGCTCCTCAGTAAGAATGGGAAAGACCACCCACCATGCGTTTCAATACTCTTAAATTATTCTAATTGATCAGTGTCTTCTAAGTGACAGGACATACCACCGGGATCCTAGATCATTAATTTGGGGACATTTTCTTTGTTCTTTAATCACTTAACAAAATGGGACCTCACAGCTGAAATGAGGCTGAGCCAAGAGCACCTTTTTCTGTAGCCTTTCCTCTTCCTCCTCTTTTCTGGCCCACAATTACTCCTTTTTATTATTTCATAGGCACCCAGATGCCCTCCTGTGCTCCTGTGCCCCTCTCCCCCACTTTCTGCCTTGCCTGTGGTTTTCTCTCAGCCTCTCTTTGGGGGGACAATAGTATAGTCTCCTGTGTTCTTTAAACACCAGTCTATGACTCTCTCTCTCTCTCTCTCTCTCCCCCTCCCTCCCTCCCTCCCTCTCTCTCTCTTCCCCCACTCTCTCTCCCTCTCCCCTTCTTCCCCTCTCCCTCTCTCCCTCTTCCCCTCTCCCTCTCTCTCTGCTCTATGTATGTGTGGACCTCAGGGGCAGGCTTCCTCCTCCCCCTCCCCCACAAGGGGGCTCTTGTGCTCCCCCTGGCCCCCGAGGCTGTCACACCCACCTGCATATCAGCTCTTTCACTTTGTGTCCATCTCAGAGGAAGGTAATGAAAATAATCGGGCTTCATTAATTCCAAGCCCTGCGAGATGATAGCCATTTGGAGCCTGTTTGCCAATTAGATGGTCTAAATTAGAAGTGACCTTGGTATACTGCCGCCGCCTGCCTCTCGGGTCTAATGAAGCTTTGCTCTCCCATCCATTTCCCCCTCAGCTCTCTCGTCTGTGTACACACACACACACACACACACACACACGCATAGCTGCTCCTGTTTCTTATGTCCCTCCCCACCCCCTGCTCCATCCGTTCAAATCATTCTCAGTTTTCAAACTCCGGTTCTGGTTTGTGTGTGTGTTATTTTGATCTACATAAATTGTTAGTGTGGCCCTCAGTTTTGTCTGTCTGTGTGTGTCTATGTCTCACGCCATTTTAGAAAGGAGATCTGTGGGGAGGGAGGTTTTGTCAGTGAATTCCAAGTTCCAGGCGGGGAGGAAGACAGCATCCCGGTGTTCTGTTCCACAGTAAGCCAACTGTCCCGTATTCTGTTGTACAGTAGGCCAACTACATACAGTCAACCCCAGTATATATTTTGGACATAAGAGAAGCCTTTTAATGTCTCATGAAGAGATAAATGCTGGAGGAGACACATATGCTGGGGTCCTCCTGTGATGAGCACACAGAGTATATGTGTGTGAAACTTCACCCTGAGCCCCATAAATCTATACAGTTATACGCAACAATTAAAATTTCCTGAAAGCAGTACAGCTGGTACACATCGTTATAATCCCAGCACTCAGGCAGGGGGATTATGAGTTGGAGGTTTGCCTTGGGGGATATGAGACTTTAGGTCTTAAAAAGTAAAAAATTTAAAAGTATACTATTTTTTTTCTAAGATGAGACATGACAGAGACAAAGTCTCGTAGAGACTGTGCTGCCATGCCTCACCGGCAGGCAGGCAGGCAGGCAGGCAGGCGGGCGGGCAGGCAGGCGGGCGGGCGGGCGGGCGGGCAGGCGGGCAGGCGGGCAGGAGGGCAGGCGGGCAGGCGGGCAGGCGGGCAGGCGGGCAGGCAGGCAGGAAGGCAGGCGGGCAGGCGGGCAGGAAGGCAGGAAGGCGGGCGGGCGGGCGGGCAGGCAGGCAGGCAGGCAGGCGGGCGGGCGGGCGGGCGGGCGGGCGGGCGGGCGGGCGGGCAGGCGGGCAGGCGGGCAGGCGGGCGGGCGGGCGGGCGGGCGGGCAGGCGGGCAGGCGGGCGGGCGGGCAGGCAGGCAGGCGGGCGGGCGGGCGGGCGGGCGGGCGGGCAGGCAGGCAGGCGGGCAGGCAGGCAGGCGGGCGGGCGGGCGGGCGGGCAGGCAGGCAGGCAGGAAGGCAGGAAGGCAGGAAAAAGGGCTCAAGCTCTACAGCGAGTGGTGCCCATGGGGATCGGACGGGATAGGGAGAGCCGGGCCCTGAAGCCTCCTCATGAGGGAGCACTCCACTCACCAGGAGCTCGAGGTCAGCTTTGACAGCAGTTAAGCTTTAGGTTCATGCCTAGGACCTATAGAACCAGGAGCTAGGGAGTGGCTAGGTCCAAGCCTTAGGACCTGAGGCTTCTGGTCATCTTCCTTCTGTCTTAGGTGGTTCACTGTGTTGATTCCCACTGAAAAGTGAAGGCTTTGAGTCTCCTTGGAAAGCAACCTTTTGCCTTTCAGAGGGACACCCACCTCAGTGGGTGTCGACACCAGGCTTGTTGGGTTTTCTGAGATGCTATTTCTGCTGTCCGGCATATGGGAGGTGTTGGCTGTATTGAGCTTACCTAGGCCACCTTATCTTGTGGTAGCTTTGACAGATAAATGGGAAGGATTATTACCACAGGGAGTAGGGTAGCCTAAGCTACACATGGTGTTAGAGGTAGACAGACCTTCCACCTCTGTGACCCTGGAGCATGGAAAAGCAGACCAGCTAATCTTTCTACATGTAGTTTCCTAAAAGAAGTGACAAATGCCAGCAGTCCTTTCTTATGTCATGGTAGGGACCAGAACTACTAAGACTCTGGATGTATACGGTGTATCCTTGGTGCTGTGGGGTCCACTCATCACAGGAAATCCTGAGAGGGATTAATTTATGATCCACAATCCTGAGGACCTAGGAAGAGGTTAGAAGTAGTCATCTGTGAACACATACCACTGTTTGTAGGTAACCAAGGGAAAGTTCACCTGAGTCCATGGATTATTTTCCCCTGTTGGGGAGCCTTTGAGTCCTTGAAATTGCAGAGGTCTTGTGTGCTCAAAAATGTTCTTCCTGGAGGCTACACCTTTCACTGAATTTGAGGGGTTAAGATCTCCCCAGGTTCCTCTGGGTAGGAGTTTCTGGGCGCAGGAGCCCTGTCTTGCCAAGGCATCTCATGGGCATGAACACGGGTCCTACTGGGTGGCTAGTAAGCAGGGGCAAACAAGTCAACAGACTCCCCGCAAAGGCCCTCTCCTTTCCACAAGGGCACAGCTTTGGAGTTGCCTATGTGTGAAGCATCTTAGCTTGAGGTGCCACTCTTTGGTTTCTATTGTTAACAAGCAAGAATTGCTCAGACTAGAATGGCCTCTGCCTCAGAGTAGGACACTCCAAAGTGAACCATGATGGCTGTCCCCTTGCCACGAAGACATGAGAGCTACCAGCTTTCCGGTACCTGCTTTTTAGCCAATGATTGTAACTACCATCCCTCTTACCTCTGCACACTCTGTAATGTACCTGATCATGGCTCAAAAGAGACGGAAGGGAAGCATCTAGCATCAAGGTCAAGGCCAGTCCTGAGGAATTAATGGCTCTATTCAGCTGATTTTTTTTTTCCCCTTTAACCAGAAGAACGCTGTCTTGATGTTAAGTCTGTGTATCTATCTATTGCTGGACAAGAGATGCAGCTTAACATGTTGGGTGTTGTTTTAGGCATGCAGGGTGTTTTAGGCATACCATTCTGACTTATGGTTCCAGAGGGCTGAGAGTCCATCCTGGCAGGGAGGCAGGGCAAAAGAGAGCATGTCTCTACCATGCAAGCATGAAGCAGACAGAAGACAGACAGGATATGAATTAGAAGTGGGGTAAAGCGAAAATCCTCAAAGCCTGTGCCTTCTGACACATACTTCTCCCAGTGTCTTCGTTAGGGTTTTACTGCTGTGAACAGACACCATGACTAAGGCAACTCTTATATGAACAACATTTAATTGGCGCTGGCTTAGAGGTTCAGAGGTTCAGTCTATTATCATCAAGGTGAGAGCATGACAGCGTCCAGGCAGGCATGGTGCAGGAGGAGCTGAGAGTCCAACATCTTCATCTGAAGGCTGCTAACAGAATACTAACTTCCAATCAGCTAGGATGAGGGTCTTAGCGCCTACACCCACAGTGACACACCTTCTTCTAATAGTGCCACACCCTCAGCCGAGCGTATATAAGCCATCCCACCCAGCAAGGCTGTGCCTTCTCAGTCTCCAAACAGGACCACCAACTAGAGACCGGGTGTTAAAATACATCTATCTCCCTACGAGTGACATTTCTCATGTAAACCACCACACGAGGCCATCAGAAAAATAAGTTCATATGTGTGTTGGTATCTGACCTGATTGTATATTGGCCATAGTTGCGGGTGTGGGTGGAGCTGGAGGCCAGGCATCTGAGGAGAAGGAGTGGCAGAGAGCAAGTTATGTTTCTGTGTTACCTGCAGAAAAGTCAGCGATGGGGCCCAGTTCTTTGAGGATCTCAGAGGTTTGGGCATACTTAGAATGGCAGTGACTGGGCCCTGGTTTAACCCTCTTTCCACCCTGTGCTTTGCTGAGCTTGCTGGAAGGGAAGGCCTTTCCAAATCTTCACCCAGCCCAGCTGAGTGACTGATGAGCTAGGCTCACTGTGGCTGCGCACTGACCCTTCCACAGAGTCCAGGAACCAAATAGGATTTGGAAAACCAAGGCAAGCACTGACGGAGCCCTGCCTTTGTTATCCTCTCCTCACGGAGCAGGGCTTGACCCAGAGCTGTTAGCTCGATTACATTTCCAGTCCTCTAGGAAGAAGATTAGAGCACAAGGCTCTGGACACTGGTAGGAAGAGAGGGAAGAAGAGATGCAGGCCTCGAAATAGTGATGTTTGGAAACTGATGGGGGCCCCATTGTTAGGTCTACACACAGTGAAGCTGCTTCCCCATCAACCTTGGTGCAGACGCCTGCACTCATAGACCTCTACTCGGTCGGCTTCCTAGACCCTTAGTTCCCTTCAGGGATCCTCCCCTTTGCCTCCTGGGGATTTCTTGCCCATTAAATCTCACACACCAACTCTCTCCCCAGGACAGGCTGGGCATAGTATAGATGGGGCAAGAGCATGTGGATAAAAATCCCTCCTTAAGCACACACATGGGGCAGGAGTTCCGGGTTCGGAGGCCAGATTAAGATGCAGAAGGCCCGTGAGGTTGATGATTATATTTCGGGGAGAGTTAATTGATGGAAGGTGAAGGCAGACAAAGAACCTCTGCTTACTGCCTTCTTGAATCCCAATCAGGAATTATGATTAAAGTCGCAGCGAGACAACAGAGGGCTGATGAATTGGTGTCTTTTTTTTTTTCTTCCCTCCCCTTTTTTTGCCGTCATTCACACTTGATTGACTTCAACCTTTCAAGTGCAAAAGTCTCTCTTTTCCATTATTATTCATAGCCATCTGAGTTTTTCTAATTAAAGTGTATGAAAACAATTACTGATCCGTCGTACTGAGTCTGTTGGAGAGGATGTCTGCCTTACTGTAACGCTTAGAAAAAGCCCACGGTTTTCTATAATGATGCACGGCTGAGGTGAGAGATAATTTTATTCTTTTTTACTCTGTAGGGCTTTTTTTTTTTACTTCTCATGATTCATTTTTTCATAATTCCTAAAGATCCCCCAAAAGGACTGATCCTGCAGCTACAACTGAGAAAAAAGGTGTGTGGGGGGGCTCTTTTTATTTTCCTTCTCTTTCTCTCCCTCTTACCCCCCACCTCGTGCTCCCCCTCGGCTGAAGAGGCTGAAGACTATAAATTAATCGGTGACCTTTCACTTCTTGGATTCCCGCTGGACTCCCCAACCACACTGGTCAGAAATGCTTTCTATTAAGGAGAAAATAGAACGAGTTTGGCAGTCCCCACTCTGTTCTGGGCAATTCAGCTAGCTAGCTCTACAGCAGCTGTCTGTCGCAGGCTCCATGCACTGTGGTGCAGCTGTCTGAAGGCGGGCACATGCCTTTCCCATTCACCTGCCACACACCTGCTCTGCCTAGCGCGGTGGGCCTTCTCCTCAAGACCCTTCTCTGGAGCGCCTATTGCTTAGGTTTTGTGTCTACTGGTTTCCAGACCTGTAAAACCCTATCTCGTGCACCTAAATACGAAGTCGTCTTTTTGGCCAGCAGCCACATTTGTTCTAGTTCCCCCTACTTGTTGAGCCTGTTGTTGGTGACACTAGCGGACTTGGCCAGCAGCTGTCTGAGAAAGGCAAGGATCTCACAACCTCTCAAATAATTTTTAAAATATTAAGTTTAAACAAGCGAAATTAGTCTTGCAGTGAAGTTTTGTCTGATTGGTCCAGCAGGGCCTCTGGGTGGGGCTAGGTACTATGCCACCTCCCGTTACTCCTCCAGCCATTGTCAAATTAAAGACAGTTTCTAGTGCATCTGGAATTGTTATCGATGTCAAATGTTCCTGCCTCGTGGCAAAGAGAGATTGCTGCCCACTCCCCTGTTAGTTTCCAGAGTGTCACACGTGTACACAATGAGACATGGTCATGCCTATGCCCCAGTTCGTCCTCCAACCCCACCCAAATGAGGTAGACAATCTGTAGGTCCCCCTGCAGACTGAGGAGCTATGGGTAGTGGGCACTTGCCGGGAAAGGGAGAATTGTTTGGTTTTTAAGGTTGTGGCCACTGGAGAGCTGTACTTGCAGGTTAGCGAACTCTTTAACTCTTGCAGGTTAGCGAACTCTTTAGATGGAGAGTCCTTATTCTTCGCCCGGATACTGAAGGCTGCCATGGCCTGTCACTGTCACACATCCAGAAGAGCCTGTGATAGGAGCTAGCTTCTGGCCCACACAGCAGGGAGGCAGAGCACAAAGTCTGAGGATCTGACCTAAAATGTAGCTACTTAGATCTTAGGGCTAATTATGGAAATGTTCCATTAGGGGCTAACGGCCCAGTCTCAGGGAAGGGGGCTTCCGTTGTAGAACGCTGTGCAGAATTAGCTGGATTGCTGGGATTCTGGGCACACGCTCCCTCTGATGCTGTGTGCCCCATGCATAAAAGGCTCTAGACGAAACTCTGGCTTAACGTGAGTCACAAGAACTGCTTGTTTGTGCTTGATGTCAGCTTGTAAAGGGTTACACGGTGTTGTTCCCTGGAAAAGCTGCCAGTGTGTGCGCGTCCTTAGCCTCCCTTTGTTCTCCTTTCTGCCTCTTACCCTTTCCTTCACTCCGCCAACTCCCCTCCTCTCCTCGCCTGAATACATTTTGAAAACAGTGCTACAATGCTCCCTGCTTCCAGATTACCGCGTACTTTACTAGGTATGATTTAATTAGGGCCCTTATTATGTTTGCGGTAGCTTAAGGTGGGCCTTTCAACTTATCTACCTAATTGGTTGCCCAAGAAGTTTCACAGCCCGTGACAAAACATTGTCAGTGATCAAAGTCAAAATTCTGCATAAAAGAAAAATATTAATAATAAGATTACTCTTCAAGTGTGCACTGCTAATTATGTCCAGAATGTAACCGTAGAAACACTTTTGACTGATGTGAGCTTTGTCTAATAAACATGAGTCTTCACTGAGCTATGCAAAGTGACACCTCCAGCTTCTACGCTGGTGAAGGCTAATTTTGCTTATTGAATACTTTTTAAACCTTTCGTATTTTGTGTCTGTTTTCCCCCGCGCCTTGACTCTGTCGTCTCGCTGCCTCTCTCCCCTCAGGTGACCGCTCCTGAGATGGTTATGCCTAGTAGCATGTTCCTCCCTGCTGCCGCTGCGGACCGAGATGGGAACTCCACTTTGGAAGAGGCAGGAAAGCAACCTGGTCAGTGTCGCTAATCATAATTCCTCCAGCCAGAAACAAGATGAATTCTTGGTCAAAAATCTCCATGGGGCACAAGGGCTGAGGGATTCTTTACAGTATATCCCAAGTGAATGGGGCTGATGGGTTTTATCAGCAAAGCCTGTGGCCTTTTAGGTCTTAGGAAGTATCTTGTAGTCAGTTTGCTCATGGACATCCCCATGGTGAACTCAGCCAAAGACATGGCTGCTAGAGCCTTGCCACTCAATGAGATCCCTCAGCTGTCTCTCTCACTACCTCTGCATAGAACGCTTGGAGTCTTCTGGAATCGCCTTGTTTAAACATACCGCTTGTAAGGACCATTGTCACAGGCGTTTCTGCTGCAGTAGTGAGATAGCTCTTAGGCCTCCGTGCTGGTTCTTTGCTCTCCTCAGTCTTGAGCACACTCTTACAGGCATCTAAGGTTCACACTGCCGGGGCCCAGCCCTCTTCCTTGTGACGTGGCCACATTAGAAGGAGACCTGGGAAGAGCCAGGGTACTTATGGATATGATGAACCTTTTTTTTTTTTTAAAGTAGTACAGTTAAATAATTAACTTTCCTGCTAACGTGAGCAGAGACCTGGGTTCTAGAAACAGTGATGTAAAAGCCAGGGGGGAGGGGTGTCACATTAAACACGAAACTAAATGCTTTCAAGAATCCTGAAACCCTAAATGCAGGACTTCCTCACAGCTTAGGACAGCATTAGTGCAGCTGCCCCTGACAACAGACCTGATGTGCTAAAATTCCTATAACCAAAAAAGTGGGCGTGAATGGTACCCTTGAGACCAGTAACCTTCAGATGACCTTTTGAGAAACCGAGGCTTCAGAATTAAATACAGTTAGGAGACTGTTGGGTCTATGCTATGACACAGGCCTGTTACGAATTGGGCCTATATATAATATAGCCTTCTTCCTATCCATCTGTTCTTGGGCACCTTGGTTATGTGCGTATTCTACTGGCCCTGTGGAGAGACTTTGGCACTCGGTTGGATGTTTCCTGTGTTCATAAAGCCGGGCTAGATAACCGCTCTGGGTGCCACCCTGGAAACAAAGCCTTCTTCATCTTTGGGCTTGATGTGTTTGTATTTTTCACAGAAGCGTCAGAGGACCCGGGAAAGAACATCTTGCCACCTGCAAGCATGGAGCACGGCGGGGACCTCAAGCCGACCTCTGCTGACCCCAGCTGCGGGAGAGAAGACTCAGGCTTCCTCTGCTGGAAGAAGGGGTGCAACCAGGTCTTCAAAACCTCCGCCACACTGCAGACCCATTTCAACGAGGTGCACGCCAAGAGGCCCCAGCTGCCCGTGTCAGACCGCCACGTGTATAAGTACCGCTGCAACCAGTGCAGCCTGGCTTTCAAGACCATTGAAAAGCTGCAGCTCCACTCTCAGTACCACGTGATCAGAGCCGCCACCATGTGCTGCCTCTGTCAGCGCAGTTTCCGGACTTTCCAGGCTCTGAAAAAACACCTCGAGACGAGTCACCTGGAGTTGAGTGAGGCTGACATCCAACAGCTTTATGGGGGGCTTCTGGCCAACGGGGACCTCTTGGCGATGGGAGACCCCACCCTGGCTGAAGACCACACCATCATCGTTGAGGAAGACAAGGAGGAAGAGAGTGACCTGGAAGATAAGCAGAGCCCGACAGGCAGCGACTCTGGGTCAGTGCAGGAGGATTCAGGCTCCGAGCCAAAGCGAGCTCTGCCTTTCAGGAAAGGCCCCAACTTCACTATGGAGAAGTTTCTGGACCCTTCCCGCCCTTACAAGTGTACGGTCTGCAAGGAATCCTTCACTCAAAAGAATATCCTGCTGGTGCACTACAACTCCGTCTCGCACCTGCACAAGTTAAAGAGGGCCCTTCAGGAATCGGCAACCGGCCAGCCGGAGCCCACCAGCAGCCCGGACAATAAGCCGTTTAAGTGTAACACTTGCAACGTGGCGTACAGCCAGAGTTCCACGCTGGAGATCCACATGCGGTCTGTGCTGCACCAGACCAAGGCACGGGCAGCCAAGCTGGAGGCTGCAAGTGGGAACAGCAACGGGACTGGCAACAGCGGCGGGGTGTCCCTCAGCTCCTCTACCCCCAGTCCCGTGGGCAGCAGCGGCGCCAACAACACCTTTACCGCCACCAATCCAAGCAGTGCCGCCATGGCTCCAAGCGTCAATGCGCTGAGCCAGGTGCCACCCGAGAGCGTGGTGATGCCGCCTCTGGGGAACCCCATCAGTGCCAACATCGCTTCCCCTTCAGAGCCCAAAGAGGCCAACCGGAAGAAGTTAGCGGATATGATTGCGTCCAGGCAACAGCAGCAGCAGCAGCAGCAGCAGCAGCAGCAGCAAGCCCAGACACTCGCCCAGGCCCAGGCGCAAGTCCAGGCACACCTGCAGCAGGAGCTGCAGCAACAGGCCGCCCTGATCCAGTCTCAGCTGTTCAACCCCACGCTCCTCCCACACTTCCCCATGACCACAGAGACCTTGCTCCAGCTGCAGCAGCAGCAGCACCTCCTCTTCCCCTTTTACATCCCCAGCGCTGAGTTCCAGCTCAACCCTGAGGTGAGCCTGCCTGTGACCAGCGGGGCACTGACACTCACGGGGTCAGGCCCAGGCCTGCTGGAAGATCTGAAGGCTCAGGTCCAGATCCCACAGCAGAGCCACCAGCAGATCCTGCAGCAGCAGCAGCAGCAGAGTCAGCTCTCTCTTTCCCAGAGTCATTCAGCCCTCCTGCAGCCAAGCCAACACCCGGAAAAGAAAAACAAAGTGGTCATCAAGGAAAAGGATAAGGAAAGCCAGAGAGAGAGGGAGGGGCCGGAGGGGGCAGAGGGTAACACGGGACCAAAGGAATCACTGCCAGATGCCTCGAAGGCCAAAGAGAAGAAAGACTTGGCACCAGGGGGCGGCTCTGAGGGCACTATGCTTCCTCCACGCATTGCTTCAGATGCCAGGGGGAATGCTACCAAGGCCTTGCTGGAGAACTTTGGCTTTGAGCTCGTCATTCAGTATAATGAGAACAAGCAGAAGGCACAGAAGAAGAACGGGAAGGCGGAGCAAGGCGGTGAAAGCCTGGAGAAGCTGGAGTGTGACTCCTGCGGCAAGCTCTTCTCCAACATCTTGATTCTGAAGAGCCACCAGGAGCACGTGCATCAGAACTACTTCCCCTTCAAACAGCTGGAGAGGTTTGCCAAGCAATACAGAGAGCACTATGATAAACTGTACCCCCTGAGGCCCCAGACCCCGGAGCCACCCCCACCCCCTCCTCCGCCTCCCCCGCCTCCGCTTCCTACCGCACCTCCCCAGCCAGCTTCCGCGCCAGCCATCCCCGCGTCGGCTCCACCCATCACTTCGCCCACCATCGCCCCCGCCCAACCCTCCGTGCCTCTCACCCAGCTCTCCATGCCAATGGAGCTGCCCATCTTCTCGCCACTGATGATGCAGACAATGCCACTGCAGACTCTGCCAGCTCAGCTGCCCCCTCAGCTCGGCCCCGTGGAGCCGCTGCCTGCCGATCTGGCCCAGCTCTACCAACACCAGCTCAACCCCACCTTGCTCCAGCAACAGAACAAGAGGCCTCGCACCAGGATCACGGATGACCAGCTCCGAGTGCTCAGGCAGTACTTCGACATTAACAACTCCCCCAGTGAGGAGCAGATCAAAGAGATGGCGGACAAGTCGGGCCTGCCCCAGAAAGTGATCAAGCACTGGTTCAGAAACACTCTATTCAAGGAGCGGCAACGGAACAAGGACTCCCCGTACAACTTCAGCAACCCTCCCATCACCAGTCTGGAGGAACTCAAGATCGACTCCCGGCCCCCTTCCCCCGAACCCCAGAAGCAGGAGTACTGGGGGAGCAAGCGGTCCTCGAGAACAAGGTTTACCGACTACCAGCTCCGAGTCCTGCAAGACTTCTTTGATGCCAATGCTTACCCAAAGGATGATGAATTTGAGCAGCTTTCTAACTTACTGAACCTTCCAACCCGTGTCATAGTGGTGTGGTTTCAGAACGCCCGACAGAAAGCCAGGAAGAATTACGAGAATCAGGGGGAGGGCAAAGACGGAGAGCGGCGCGAGCTTACCAACGATCGCTACATTCGGACGAGCAACTTGAATTACCAGTGCAAAAAGTGCAGCCTCGTGTTTCAGCGCATCTTTGACCTCATCAAACACCAGAAGAAGCTGTGCTACAAGGATGAGGATGAGGAGGGGCAGGATGACAGCCAAAACGAGGACTCCATGGATGCCATGGAGATCCTCACCCCTACCAGCTCCTCCTGCAGCACCCCTATGCCCTCGCAGGCTTACAGCACCCCGGCACCGTCGGCGGCAGCGGCCAATACCGCGCCCTCCGCGTTCTTGCAGCTCACAGCGGAGACTGATGAACTGGCCACCTTCAACTCGAAAGCAGAGGCAAGCGATGAGAAGCCAAAGCAGGCCGACCCTCCCAGTGCACAGCCAAACCAAACCCAAGAGAAGCAAGGACAGCCAAAGCCAGAGATGCAGCAGCAGCTGGAGCAGCTGGAGCAGAAGACAAACGCACCCCAGCCCAAGCTCCCGCAGCCGGCTGCCCCTTCCTTACCGCAGCCTCCTCCGCAGGCACCCCCTCCGCAGTGCCCCCTCCCCCAGTCAAGCCCCAGTCCCTCGCAGCTCTCCCATCTGCCCCTCAAGCCCCTCCACACGTCGACCCCTCAACAGCTGGCAAACCTACCTCCTCAGCTAATCCCCTACCAGTGTGACCAGTGCAAGCTGGCGTTCCCATCCTTCGAGCACTGGCAGGAGCACCAGCAGCTTCACTTCCTGAGTGCCCAGAACCAGTTCATTCACCCCCAGTTTTTGGACAGGTCGTTGGACATGCCTTTCATGCTGTTTGATCCCAGTAACCCACTCCTGGCCAGCCAGCTGCTCTCGGGTGCCATCCCTCAGATCCCAGCGAGCTCAGCCACTTCCCCTTCGACGCCCACCTCCACGATGAACACGCTCAAGAGGAAGCTGGAGGAAAAGGCCAGTGCGAGCCCCGGTGAGAACGACAGCGGCACGGGAGGAGAAGAGCCTCAGAGAGACAAGCGTTTGAGGACGACCATAACCCCGGAGCAGCTGGAAATTCTCTACCAGAAGTATCTGCTGGACTCCAACCCGACCCGAAAGATGCTGGATCACATCGCGCATGAGGTGGGCTTGAAGAAGCGCGTGGTACAGGTCTGGTTTCAGAACACCCGCGCCCGGGAAAGGAAAGGTCAGTTCCGGGCTGTGGGCCCGGCGCAGGCCCACAGGAGGTGCCCCTTTTGCCGAGCTCTCTTCAAGGCCAAGACAGCCCTGGAGGCTCATATCCGGTCTCGACACTGGCACGAAGCCAAGAGAGCCGGCTACAACCTGACTCTGTCTGCCATGCTCTTAGACTGTGATGGGGGACTCCAAATGAAGGGAGACATTTTTGATGGAACTAGCTTTTCCCACCTACCCCCGAGCAGTAGTGACGGTCAGGGTGTGCCCCTCTCGCCCGTGAGCAAAACCATGGAGCTGTCCCCCAGAACTCTTCTCAGCCCTTCCTCCATCAAGGTGGAAGGGATCGAAGACTTTGAAAGCCCCTCCATGTCCTCCGTTAACCTGAACTTTGACCAAACTAAGCTGGACAATGATGACTGTTCCTCGGTCAACACCGCAATCACAGACACCACGACAGGGGACGAGGGCAACGCCGACAACGACAGCGCAACAGGAATAGCGACTGAAACCAAATCTTCGGCACCGAACGAGGGGTTGACCAAAGCAGCCATGATGGCAATGTCCGAGTATGAAGACCGGTTGTCATCTGGTCTGGTCAGCCCAGCCCCGAGCTTTTATAGCAAGGAATATGACAACGAAGGTACAGTGGACTACAGTGAAACCTCAAGCCTCGCGGACCCCTGCTCCCCAAGCCCCGGGGCAAGCGGGTCCGCTGGCAAATCTGGTGACGGCGGGGATCGACCTGGGCAGAAACGTTTTCGCACTCAAATGACCAATCTGCAGCTGAAGGTCCTCAAGTCATGCTTTAATGACTACAGGACACCCACCATGCTGGAGTGTGAGGTTCTAGGCAATGACATTGGATTGCCAAAGAGAGTTGTTCAGGTCTGGTTCCAGAATGCCCGGGCGAAAGAGAAGAAGTCCAAGTTAAGCATGGCCAAGCATTTTGGGATAAACCAAACGAGTTATGAGGGACCCAAGACCGAGTGCACTTTGTGTGGCATCAAGTACAGCGCGAGGCTGTCTGTACGTGACCATATCTTTTCTCAACAGCATATCTCCAAAGTTAAGGACACCATTGGAAGCCAGCTGGACAAGGAGAAAGAATATTTTGACCCAGCCACTGTACGCCAGTTGATGGCTCAGCAAGAGCTGGACCGGATCAAGAAGGCTAACGAGGTCCTCGGACTGGCAGCTCAACAACAAGGGATGTTCGACAACGCCCCTCTTCAGGCTCTTAACCTTCCTACCACGTATCCAGCGCTCCAGGGCATCCCTCCTGTGTTGCTCCCCGGCCTCAACAGCCCCTCTCTGCCAGGCTTTACCCCAGCCAACACAGGTGGGTCCTGTCCCAGGTGATGGCTTTCAGAGTTCAGTAGAAGCTCGTTTTTTTAGTGTGGTGTACCAACACTGGTAGGAAGCTTGCCTCTTTGGTCACCTAAAAAATCATCAAGATAGCAGTTCCCCTGCGGCCAGGTTACCCCCACCTCCCACCTGCCACCTCCCTCTCCCCCTCCCCGTGCCAGTACATACCTGAATTCCTTGGACACCGATGTGCAGGGGTGGAAGCACCACTTATAAGTATGTTCTGAAATCACTTTCACAGTGTCTGTTATTAAGAATCACCTGACGTGCGAATTTCCAGGGAATAGCAAACCTCGTGGTCACATGATCCCACCCATGTAATTGGTACAGCCGGAAGACAATGGTATTTCCCAGCTAAGTCTGTAATGGACCCCGAGGCTGCCCTCAATGCCTGCACTTCTGCCCACCTTTTTGAGAGCAGGAAGCCGCTCTTGAGCTGTTACATGCTCTGGGGGCTTCCGCCACGGGTTCTCTTCTTGTCAGCATAGTGATGGTTTCTACAGAGAAAGTGTTTGAATTCACTGACTGGGAATCTTGTACTGGGTAATGCAGTTTTTAGTTTGGACGGGAACACATCGACTCTTTCAGATAAGTGACTAATGTGCACTCTAGGGATCCCCTGCCCCGCTTCCAGTCTCCAATCCCACCCTGGTGCATCTGGAATCACACATGCTGCTTGTCTGGTCTCTCTTAAAGTTGGGGACTCTTACAGTCCTCCTGACTGACATTCCTTGTTTCTCGCTGTCTTCTCCCATCTTCTCTGGGATCCAGCTATCCTCAAATTGGACCTTCTCTAGCATCCTGTAAGGGTTAGGCACACACTAACCCCTCACAGTGCAGCCTTGTCTCCCCTAAGCCTAACCCTAAACCTAACCCTTCAGGGCTTGAAGCTTCTGTTGCCTCTCAGAGTGATCCTAGTTAAATAAACATAGTAATCTTTGGTGGTGTTCATCAGCATAGAAGCTACTGGATTCCCTGGTTTCTTACCAAAGGGACAAGAAACGAAAACGGCAAGACAAAGGTTTTTGCATAAGTATATGGCACAGACTGAAGCCAGCAAAACAAACCAAGGAAAACAGTCACACATTTGAATTATCCTTGCAGCCCAGGGCATTGGCAGGAAGGCCCAGCATAAAATGATATGAAAAGATGAGACTCGGGACCAGCAAGATGGCTCATTGAGTAAAAGCACTTGCTATACAAACCTCATGACCTGATTCTGATCCCCAGAACCCAGGTAAAAATGCCAATGCACTGGCACACGTCTTAACCCCAGGACTCTAGATGAGAAGTTGAAGCAGGAGATTCACCCAGAAGTTTTTGGGCTAGCTAAACCTGGGTGTAGCTGGGCAGACCTAAGGAAGACCCTGCCTCCAAAGTACAGAAGGCGAAACTGATTCCCAAAAGATGGCCTTCAGATACCCACTGTAGCACATGAACACACACAAATGGACACAAATCATAATAAAATTGTTAAAAGTAGAAGCAGAGTGTCTGATGTATCCCCTCAGAGAAATCGGAGGCCCAGAGAGGTCAAGATCATTCAGTAAGCTAGAGGTAGGGGCCCAAGCTCCCACCCAGGCCTCTGGGCATTATATGCTTTTCATTAACACCCAGTATGAGCCAGTCAGTCAGCAAGTATATGTGTTGCCCAGGTTCTGGCAGCTTAGAGTGGAGTAGGGATAGAAAGCTGGGCTCTTCATCAACAGGACAGCCAGATGTGCCCCAGTTACCAAGCATCCCAGCTGCTGCAGCTTGTACAATCACTGGATCAGGAATGGGAGGGAAGGAACCTGTGTTTATGAAGCAGTTACTATATGCCATGCCCAATGTGGCCATTCAGTTCATGTCTGCAATCTTGTACTATAGAAGGCTGAGGTTCTAAGAAGTCTCTCGGTGAACCAAAGGTCACACGTCTGATGTGTGTCGGCCGTGATCCACAGGAGGTCAGTCTGACTCCACAGTAACTGAGTTTCAGGAGGGGATGAAGAACCTGGCCCGGTTCTGATCTTACAGATCAGAAAGCCACTGTCACGGCAACAGTGTGAGGGTGCCTTGAGCTGCCCTGCCGAGTGCAGCCAGTGCAGAGCTTGGTAAATGGCAGGGCTTCAGTAATGTTCCTTAGCATCTGAACCTCTTGGTCGTCCATCAGTTGAACACACAGAGTCTCAGTCTAAGGCCTTCTGACCTGAATATTTCTCTTGAAAGCATGAAGCCATGGGCAAAGCTGCAGGTGTTCCTCCTGGACAGGCCCACTACCTCCTGGCACATAGAATGTCATGCCCTAAAGCCAGAGCTTTGCTTTTTTTTTTTTTTTTTTTTTGTACAGGGTTTGTCTGTATAGCTTTGGCTGTCCTGGAACTCACTGTATACCTGTATACGTAGACCAGGCTGGCCTCAAACTAAAAATTCCACCTACCTCTGCCTCCCAGGTGCTGGGATTAAAGGTGTGCGCCACCACTGCCCAGCAACCCAGAGCTTATAATTCCAACTTGGACTTGCGTGTGCCAGTTTCACCAACAAGCCTTTGAACTTTTCTCAGTAGCCAGCCACATCTTAGTCCCTAGTATATAGGAAGGAAATAGATTGCGCTGCCTTCAGTCACTCTCCTGGGACTGGCAAGGTTCAGCAGCCATGTTCTTTGCTTCCTTTAGTATGGAGGTGTTGATACATTGTATCATTCAAGCTGGCAATCTTCATCCAACTCTGGGCTTCAGAGTGTTATGTTGTCACCTCACCCCCACCCCATGAGGACAGTGTCATGCTAGGCAACCTCTACTTCAGCTTTATGGGAGAAGATGCAGAGGTGTTCCAAGGTGTGTTGTCTGCATTTTCTGGTGCTGTCTCTTCACCATCTTCCATTATCCAGTGAGCTCTGCTGGTCCCCAGCACACCTGTCCTATCACAGCCCAGGCTTGCTGTTCCATCCATCTGCAGCAATACTGGCTTCCTTAGGGTTTCCATTGCTGCGAACAGACACCATGACCGAAGTAACTCTTCTATGGGACAACTTTTAATTGGGGCTGGCTTACAGGTTCAGGGGTTCAGTCCATTATCATCATGGCAGGAAGCATGGCAGCATCCAGGCAGTCACGATGCTAGAGGAGCAGTGGTGGTCAGGATGGTGACGTGTAGAAGCTGTTGTGTGTGTTCATGCGGCCTTGGGACCCATCTAGGATTACAGCTTAGGTGTTCTCCCGTGGCCATGCTTGTCCTGTAGCACTTTGATGATGGCTTGGGCTTACATGAGTCCCGGTTGCTAGAAGCTAATCTGTGCTGGGCAAAGCCCATGGTATCTAGAAATTCGAGGCAAGGAAAGGATGAACGAGTGAGATGTTGTAAGGTTTTCTAAATGGAGATGAATAGAAGCTGACCAAGCTCTGAATCTTGATTAAAAAATCTTTGGCCAACTAACCCTGAGCATGGCAGAGTACATCTGTTGACAACACTGGCTTTGGGAGGACCCTTTGGGTTTAAATATCTGTGGCCATGCCAAAGGCACGGGGGTAACACCTTGAGTTTGTGATTCGCCTACTCCTAGACTAAACTGTGGTTTCCCTTTCTGTCTCCATTCATTTTTTTTAGCTTTAACGTCTCCTAAACCGAACCTGATGGGTCTGCCCAGCACAACGGTACCTTCCCCCGGCCTCCCCACATCTGGATTACCAAATAAACCGTCCTCAGCCTCGCTGAGTTCCCCGACCCCAGCACAAGCCACCATGGCAATGGCCCCTCAGCCACCCCCACAACCCCAGCAGCCGCAGCCACCGGTGCAGCAGCCTCCGCCGCCGCCAGCAGCCCAACAGATCCCTGCACCACAGCTGACCCCGCAGCAGCAACGTAAGGACAAAGATGGTGAGAAAGGAAAGGAGAAGGAAAAGGCACACAAAGGGAAGGGGGAGCCCCTCCCCGTCCCCAAGAAGGAGAAAGGAGAGGCCCCTCCAGCGGCTACAGCAACCATCTCAGCCCCACTGCCCGCCATGGAGTACGCAGTGGACCCTGCTCAGCTTCAGGCCCTACAGGCGGCCTTGACTTCAGACCCCACAGCTTTGCTCACGAGCCAGTTCCTTCCTTACTTTGTACCGGGCTTTTCTCCTTATTATGCCCCCCAGATCCCTGGCGCCCTGCAGAGTGGGTACCTGCAGCCCATGTATGGCATGGAAGGCCTGTTTCCCTACAGCCCTGCCCTATCGCAGGCCCTGATGGGCTTGTCTCCAGGCTCCCTACTGCAGCAGTACCAGCAATACCAGCAGAGTCTGCAGGAGGCGATTCAGCAGCAGCAGCAGCAGCAGCAACAGCAACAGCAGCAGCAACAGCGGCAACTACAGCAACAGCAGCAGCAACAGCAACAAAAAGTACAGCAGCAGCAGCAGCAGCAGCAGCAGCCCAAAGCAAGCCAAACCCCAGTCCCCCAGGGGCCTGCTTCCCCAGACAAAGACCCTGCCAAAGAATCCCCCAAACCAGAAGAGCAGAAAAACGTCCCCCGTGAGGTGTCCCCCCTCCTGCCGAAACCCCCCGAAGAGCCAGAAGCAGAAAGCAAAAGTGCAAGTGCGGACTCCCTCTGTGACCCCTTCATTGTTCCAAAGGTGCAGTACAAGTTGGTCTGCCGCAAGTGCCAGGCGGGCTTCGGCGACGAGGAGGCGGCGAGGAGCCACCTGAAGTCCCTCTGCTGCTTCGGCCAGTCTGTGGTGAACCTGCAAGAGATGGTGCTTCATGTCCCCACCGGCAGCGGTGGCAGCGGCGGTGGCGGTGGTGGCAGCGGTGGCGGAGGCGGCTCGTACCACTGCCTGGCGTGCGAGAGCGCGCTCTGCGGGGAGGAAGCGCTGAGTCAGCATCTCGAGTCGGCCTTGCACAAACACAGAACAATCACGAGAGCAGCAAGAAACGCCAAAGAGCACCCTAGTTTATTACCTCACTCTGCCTGCTTCCCCGATCCTAGCACCGCATCTACCTCGCAGTCTGCCGCTCACTCAAACGACAGCCCCCCTCCCCCGTCGGCCGCCCCGTCCTCGTCCGCTTCCCCCCACGCCTCCAGGAAGTCTTGGCCGCCAGTGGGCTCCCGGGCTTCGGCCGCGAAGCCCCCTTCTTTTCCTCCTCTCTCCTCATCTTCAACGGTTACCTCAAGTTCATGCAGCACCTCAGGGGTTCAGCCCTCGATGCCAACAGACGACTATTCGGAGGAGTCTGACACGGATCTCAGCCAAAAGTCCGACGGACCGGCGAGCCCGGTGGAGGGTCCCAAAGACCCCAGCTGCCCCAAGGACAGTGGTCTGACCAGTGTAGGAACGGACACCTTCAGATTGTAAGCTTTGAAGATGAACAATTACAAATGAATTTAAATAAAAAAAGATTAATAACAAACCAATTTCAAAACTAGACTAACTGCAATTCCAAAGCTTCTAACCAAAAAAACTAAAACAAAAACACAAAAAAAACAAAAAGAAAAAAAAGGAAAAAAAGAAAAAAAAAGAAAAAGCGTGGGTTGTTTTCCCATATACCTATCTATGCCGGTGATTTTACATTCTTGTCTCTCTTTTTTTTCTTCTTCTTCTTCTTTTAATATTAAAAAAAAAGAAAACACGAACCCTAACCCTGTTAAATTGTGTCCTTTTAAAGGTACTATTGGTCTGGGAAGTTGAAGTCCGCAGGGCCTGCCTATTGTTGTTGGAGCTTAAACCCCTTGTATATTTGCCCCTTTTGAGAACTGCCCCACGTTGATAGCACAGAGGAGCCCGGCATGCACTGTATGGGAAAGCACTCCACCTTGTTACAGTTTTAAATTTCTTGCTATCTTAGCACTCAGATACCAATGGCTTGCTAAAAAGAAAAAGAAGAAATGTAATGTCTTTTTATTCTCAGGTCAATCGGTCACCCTTCGTTCTGTTTTCAGAATCATTGTTTTATGTTTCTTCTTTTCTTTTGTTCCAGAAAAAAAGATTTTGTTTTGTTTTATTTGTTAATTTAAAAAAAAAAAATGGGCAGAAAGTATTCAAGAGAAACAATGTGAAGTGCTTTAGCTTTCTGGGGATTTTTAAGAATAGCTTTTCTGCTGAAGCCAATTTCCAGGGGAGAAGTTACGCGCTCCCACTTTCAGAAGAAAAAAAAAAAATCCACACGCAAAGAGTGTTGAGGACTTGTAGCTTAAAAAAAAAAAAAAAAGAAAAAAGAAAAAAAAAGACAAGTTTTAAAAACTGACTGTCTGTATTTATGGTAGGTATGACCATTTTTGGTGTTGAGTAGATTGCTTCATTGGAAATGACCTGAAGCAGTATGGTAGACTTAAAAGCTTTGTACATTTAGCTTTTGTGTGGTCCAGCGACATCTCCTCATTTGATGTTGTCTTGTTCATCCCTAGTGGATAGATTGCAATCTGTTGCTCCGCCCCAGCTTCTCCCACTTTGTCCCTCAATTCAACTTCGTCTCTCTCCCCCCCCCCACCCCCAACTCCAACTCCCATCCTCTAATTTCCCACTTAAAGTGGCCGCCTCCACCTTTATTTCTTGGAGGGTGGCTATAGAATTATTTTGTAAACCTAAAGAAAGGATTTCAGAGGATTCTAGCGATCATCAGGATTCTCACAGAGTATTTCTGTTGGGGAGTTGAGACTTTCGAAAGACATTTAATTCTAGTTACCTGTGTCTGGTAGCCCTGAACATTTATTTTTTTAATTTATCCTTCCTTTTCTTTTTCTTTCTGCCTCTTTCTCGCTCACTCTTGTTCTGTGGAAACTTCAAATGCTCTTTTCTTGAGCATTTGTTTCAGTTTGTGTAATTGGGGCTGTGTGCTTTTTTTTTTCTAAGATTTTTTTTGGGTTATTAATTTGGTGTGTGTGTGTGTGTGTGTGTGTGTGTGTTTGTGTCTTTACTTTCCTCTCTCAGAAAAAAAAAAAAGAAATTTCATGCTTTAAAAAAAAAATCCAAAGACACACCCTTTCACTGCTGATGCAGAAAAAAAAGGGAAAGGGTTCTAGTTACTTGACAATTTGTTTCTGATTTAAACAAACAAGACTTAGTTTAATAAAAGAAAGAGTAACACAAAACGGTTCCCAGGTTGTTACGGCTTCTTCTGCAAGCAGAGAGGCAGTTGTTAATGACAATTCCAGATACCAAAAGACACATTTTTTTTATTTTTATTTTTTTTTATTTTATTTTTTTTTACTTCAAAGTTTTGTCCTCTTAGGCAGTCTGAGCAGCGAGTGATCCCGAGTGCAGCCAACAAAACAGATAGCAATGTACAGAGAGCAAAGAAGCAAGCCCGTGCGCGAGGCACGCGTGTTTACGTTAATGTGCGTAGTCCTGTGACAACATGATTCAACACACACCCCTTGGCATCTTTAAAAAAAAACGGTCTGAACTTCGAAAGGAAAACTTCGTGCTGCTAAAACATAGGTTTTGAAGACAAATAGATGCTTTGCTGCCTCACTTTCATAGCCAAACACCAACAGACACAATCTTCCTTGCCCCCAAAGAGTGAAGTCCCCCCTCTCTTCCTTATGTTTCAAAGGGAACTTTGAAGACTGTGAATCCAGGTTCCGTTGGCCACCTTCTGGGCTTCTTCCCCAGTGCGGAAGCCATTCATCGACTTTGCAAAAGACTGGAGCATTCCAAGATCTGAAACTTTTCATTTTTCTTTTTCTTTTTTTTTTTTCTTTTTTCTTTTTTCTTTTCTTTCTTTTTTTTTTAAGCCGGGACTATTTTAATGAATTTTATTTTAATGAATTTGTTTTTAGTTAAAGAGTAGATCCTGAACTGTTGTACATATTTCTAACTAGGCTGATGCACAGTGCAAATTCCTTTTTAATTTTTTAAAAGTAGAAATACTAAAAGAATACCATCTTAACTATTCATATCAGTATCCAGTTGTAGCATAAGGTGTCAAAAACAAGTACACAAAACACTTACTGTTTTAAATACCTATTTCCTTTTAACAAGAATTCTTGTATCCTCCCTGTGTTTTGAGATGAACACTTTTAAATTTTAAAGTTGTACAGTTTTTTTTTGTTTTCCATTATTTTATCTTGTTTGTAACTCTATGAAATATATATATATATATTTTTTGCCATTTAACTGTTGTATGTTACTGTGTCTGTATCTATAGAAGAAAAAAATGTTTGTTTTTGGTTCTCTGTGTGATACCAATTAACAATTTAACACTAGCTTTACCTGTCAAATTCTGCTAGGTCTTCTCTGAAAACTGTTGTTTAAAAATGATATTGCTTGGTAATAGTGCAATTTCTACCCTCCCCACCCCCAACCTCGTTTCTTTGTAACTCTGCCAGCCCTTCCCCAATGGTTTTGTTTGTTCTGTTTTGAGCTACAATCATCCTCCCTCTGTGGGGCAGTGACTGTCAGTGTTTCACTGTGCCATGCCTTGACCCACGAGTGTATTTTGGCAACAATAAGGTAAGGTTGGGTAGAATAGCTTCTGCCCATCAGTATTCCTCAGAGGCGGCTTGGGATGGGCCCAACCCGGAAGTGCGTTAATGAACGAGTTCCTCTCCAGCCGCACCACCCACCCACACACACACATATGTGTGTGTGTGTGTGTGTGTATATATATATATTCATCAAAGAAAAAATTCTCAGCACTAACCCAGAAATAGTGAAGCAGTCAGTGGTGGTGAAAACCAGAAGGCAGACAAGTGGCCGTGGTCTGTAGCCATTTCCAAGGCATATGTTTACTACCGTGCTCAATTGCTTAGACTGATCTCATTCGGGGAGTTCACTCCCGTCTGCTGTTGGAGTGAGTCGTTGAGTTGTAGACCATCTCAACTCAACTTTGAAAGTTAGTTCTTCTATTGGCACTTCTTTTTTTTTTAATTTTTTTAAGTTATTGGATGAATTTCTCCCCCTTAGTTCCTTCATGATGTGGCTTGGTGCTAGATACTATTTGGCACAACGGCACCAAGATACCTGTCAGAATTGGAGTTATTTCATACATCCTTTCTTTATCCCTCCCTAAAGAAACTTAAGGAACACACACACACACAAACACACACACACTCTTAATGCATCTAGGAAGTTTTGTTTTTTGTTTTTGTTTTCTTTTTTTAATTAAGAGCTATTTAAAAAGATGAATGTGGCCAAAGTTTTACACAATTGAAAGAGAGCAAAGTAAAACAGACGGCACGCGTTGAAACCTGAGTTTATCAGGCGTGGCAGGAAGTTGCAGGAAAGGAGCAGTGACCCAAGCCAGTGCACTTGATGTTCATGGACATATATTTTTTTTTAAATAATAAATTAAAACATTTTAAATAGAAGCATAAAACTGAGTTGGTTGTTTGTTGGCGCTGAGATACTGCCCACTGTGAAACAAAGCTTTGACTAGGTTGTTTTGTTTTGTTTGTTTACTTTCTTCAGGGGGGAGGGGGGCAAGTTTGAGTAGGAAAGAAAGCATAAATGAACGTGACCCTGAGGTAAAGAGGTATATGAACAGCCTTTGCAATGTACAAAAAAAACAAAAACAAAAAAACAAAAAAAAAAACCCCAACAACATTAAAAAAACAAAAAAAAAAACAAATAAAAACAAAAAACAAAAACAAAAAAAAATAGAGCAAGTGAAACCAAAAATGATGTTCTTGGTGTTTTTCTATAATGTAGTCTTGTTAGCTTTTTTTTTGTTACTGTAACGATGCTGATCTCGAACTGTACCAAAATACATGGAGACTAACAGAACCGCAAGGGACTTTCAAACTGAAAAAGAAATTTGTCACAAAAAAAAAAAAAAAACCTTTGTTGTCATAGTTGAGTTGATTGTAGATGGTAATTGAATATACTCCTTTGAAAATATTTCATCAAGTATGTTTCCTGCTCATTGTGATACATTAAAAAAAATATGAGCAAAAGTCCTTGTCTGTTACCAGCTTTCTGTGCATGTCCGGGAGCACACGTGAAAGAGATGCCCACAGTTCGGGAAGTGTAAACTTCACCTATCTCATAAGGCTGTGTGCGCCAGAGTTATCTATCTCAAGGCGCATGAGGAGAAGTACACAAGCCACAAATACTCTTTGGTGTCTTTAGGCCAGAAGACTAGCTCAGTGGCCTGCACAGAGTAAGCCCGTTGCCTTGGAAAGAAGCTGATCCAGAGAGCCCCAGTAGTTAGCTTAGTTTTTACTTCAAACATTCCTGTGGAGATCTGAGATCCCTGCTGCAAACCTCAAGCAAAGACATTTTTGCTGATGGTCGGGAGAGAGGTAGGTGCAGTTTTTTTGTTTGTTTGTTTGGTTGGTTGGTTTTTTCTGAAGTGGGAATTGGATTCGGTGTTTATGATGGAAGGAAGCGAATTAAGGGACCAAACAGCTTACTTGCCCTAGGAAAGGGCTTGTCTCAGCCTCTTGTAAGAGAATTTGAGGCAAATCCTCAAATGTAGCAGCATCAGCTCTTCCTCCATGCAAGGGACCAAGACGTGACAAAAGCCTCCATGGAAACCTTCCATTTTCCAGTCGAAGGCTTGAGATTCATTAATGAGGAGCATATCCGAGATAGAGCCCAAAGGCCTTTAATTCATCTCTAATTTATTAGCCACGGCTAATAAATAATTTAGAGAATTCTAGCAGCTAGATTTGGGTGCTATTGCAAACTGGCTATGTCTCTGCAGGGCTGCAGAGTTAGCCCTTGGCCAACAGGAACCTTTTCTTGCGGGGCTGTTAAGCTATGGCACCCTCTTCTGTTGGTTCAGACAGCCACTGTCTGTTTCTTCTTGTCCCCCCGCCCGCCCCCATGGTTCCTGCAGCAGCATTCAAGAGGCAGCAGTGACCCTATTAACTCACAATCTCAGTCTGCAATTTCACAAGCATTGCTTGGCCTCCGAGAAGAAAGTTGGGTCTATGGGCCAGGCCTCGAAGGTCTGTGACAAACAAGGACTGTCACTGTCCCTGATGAAATCCAGCTCTGTCCCCCAGGCATCGGACTGTTTGGGGTTGCTGAAGAAAGCAGATGGCTCCACAGCTGTGTCACTCCTGCCTCCTCAACCCAGGAGGACCATGCAGTACAATAAAGGTTGCCAAGCACGGAGGCCGTCTCTGCCGGTCCACGCTGCAGCTGGGGAGGCTGACTTGTTTTAAATGAAATCTGCTTTGGATAGACTACAAATTCTTCCACAGGTAAACCTTTACTCAGAAAATTGGGAGAGTTGGATTAGAAACCAAAAAAAACCAGAAGTGCGCTCTCTCGCTTTCCCTCTCTCTCCCTTTCTATCTCCTTCCCTCTCTCTCTCCCTCTCTCTCTGGAAAGCTCCCACCTCTATTCCTAAAGGCATTATAGCTTCAAGATCAAGCCCACGTGGATATTAATTTCCTTGGACCTAATAGCCTCCCTCACCCCACAGAAAATGAGGAATGGAAATATCTTAAAATGAGCAGTATGTATTGGTTTATTAGCTGTTTCTAATTTGCTTTAGGAGAAAAAAAAATGTACCCACTGCAGACTAATGACTCTCACTTTGAGCAAGTTTAGGATTTAGGTGACATGCGATGAATTAATGTGGAAGTTTGTGACTGCTGCTCTGCAGCCCTCATGCTCACTCAGCCTCCACGTTGTTTCTGGGGAGGATCACACACACACACACACACACACACCTTGCACAGAAACTAGTGCCCTTGGATCTCTGAAAGCAGAGGCCAAGCTCCATTGTTCTTTGCTTCATGCAGTGTGTGTGTGTGTGTGTGTGTGTGTGTGTGTGTGTGTGAAGATTTTCTTTTAATTCTTTAAACTATCATCATGCCTAGTTGGGTTTCAGAGATGGGGATCTCACTACAGAGCCCTCACTTGTCTGGAACTTGCTATATAGACTAGGCTGTCCTGGCTGTCCATGGATTCAGAGATCTGCTTGCCTCTGCCTCCCAGGTGCTGGGATTAAAGCAGCATATTTTAAAGATGTTTAGCAGGAAGGTTGGTTTCCTCTGAATCTTTTAGAGATTTTAATTACAGGTAAACAAAAACAAATTTGGCCTGAGCAGTGGTGGTGCACGTCTTTAATCCCAGCACTTGGGAGGCAGAGGCAGACAGATTTCTGAGTTTGAAGCCAGTAAGATCTACAGAGAGTGAGTTTCCAGGACAGCCAGAGCTACACAGAGAAACCCTATTTTAAAAAAATAGGGGTTCACCCTTCCTGACCATGGCTATTTAACCTGATTCGTGATACTAATATATTATGTATCAGATTGAAAGCTTTCCGATAAACCATGGAACTCTTGGGTCAAGATCCTTTGGCCTGAGAAGCAACTAGGAGAAGTGGCGGGCATGAGCCCTGCTTTAGTGGCCACCTTCAGGCTCTGTACCTCATCCTTCCTGCTTTTTCTCTCTCAGTTACTATTCTCCCTTCATACTTCAAGGCTCTTCTGTCGCCTTATTTGTATGACATTGAAAGATATTTTGTAAAATTATATCCTTTGGGGTTTTTTTTTTTTTTTTTGGATTTAGGAATTAAACCAAGAGCCTTGAACATCCACAGTCAAGGACTTTTAAGCCACCAGACTACAAAGCCATTCTCAAATTACATACTTTGCTTATTCCTCAAATGAGCTAGGCCAAGTGGGTGACATTTATGCCAAATTCAGGATAGGTAAGGAGTAAGGGCCAAACTGTGTGTCAACCTTTGGTGTGACTTTTTTTCCCCCCCCAATCCACTAGGGAAGGGTTGGTAGATGGTGAGTTCAAGTGAGGTCCTTTGGATCAAATTCTGGCTTCGTCATATTGACCATAATGGAGTTGTTTATCTCTTCTGTAAACTGGGGATAAATAAAAGTACCTGCCTCATGGAGTTGTCATGACAGCAGTGCCTGGACTATCCACTGGCACAACGTGGATTTGCTTCTTTCTGTGGTCCAAGCGGGACAGCAGTTTCCTCACTCTTTCCCAGAGGGTTTGGGAGCAGCAAGAGAGTAGTAAGGCCCATCAAGACTGCTCCTTATATGTAGTTCTGATTTTTTTTCCCAGCCTGTACCTATATCACATGATGTCTAGAGCTTCTAGCAGGTTTCTGTTCATGGATTCTTCACTGGCAGCTTTTAGGTTTCACTGGTTACTGACAATCTCTAGTGATGACTTTGTCATGAAGGAAGGATGGCTTTGGTGTACAAGAATTGAGTTCCGTTTGCTTCATTATACCCTGAAGGGTTGAGCAACTACTGTGAAGCGGGTCTGATGCACAAGTGCAGAGCTCTAGAATCTGAAATGAGGCTTTAAGAACAAGTTGGTTGTAGGCTTGAGAAAACTGAGAGGGGGACACACAAAGGAGAACAGAAGAGCTCATGACATCTAACCCAGGGAAATGTGCTAGGTAGCTGCAGAATAAACATGGAAGACACATGGGAAAGAGGGCACAGACAGTAGGTTTGAATAGTTTTTAGGCTGGCCTTTCATCTCAATGATGGCCTCTTTAGGAGCACATGGTCCCATCAATGACTGTAGACGTTGTATCCGTTTTTAATAGAGACAACGATGAACTTGGCAATTAAGCTGCTGGCACAGGTACCAGGGGGCTAGGAAAGAGTATGCAGAATGGTGATTTTCTCATTTCTTTGCAGAAAATGGTCCTTAAATGTAGCTTCGTTCTCCTGCTCATATCCATTTTCAAGCTTTGAGCTTGAAACAGAGTAGCTATGAAAGCATAATTCAGATTCAACCTAGCTTTCTTTGTTTTATTCCAAAAACCTAAAACCACTGCTCCTCTACGGCCGTGTGCGCAGTAGCTGATTTGATGGCACCCTTACTTGCTCGTCACTGTGCTCCTCACTGGTGCAGAACTGTCTCACTTAGCGCTGATCTCCTCACACCCCGGTTTCATCCTGAGGCAACCTCAGATAGCTATAGCCATGGTTTGTTGATCTCTTAGATCTGTAGAATTGGACTTTTTATAGAAATTGGCAAAATTATCAATGTCTTTTTTCCCCTCTCCCCGCCCCCCCCCCCCACCTCCTGCCCCAGGAACTCCCAGTTATTTTAAAATTAGTGCCCTGAGGTTAACTCCTAGTCTACTGAGAGTCTAGGTTTCTTTCACCTTTTTAGCTGGTTTGGGTTTTCAGGGTTTTGTTTGACTGCTGTGTGCTTCATTTTTGAACAGTTTAGGATCCTTTATCTTGTCTCTAATCTGAAATTGAGCCTAAGCAGTGTATTTTTTTTCCATCTCGGACACGAAATTCTTCATTTCTGGAAGCTTAATTTGTACTTCATTTAACTTTTGAATGCAAACATACCAAAGACAATATTCAGATCTGTATTCCCCAGGCATGATTGTTCTCGTATGTACTGCAGCTAAGGCCCGAGGATCATTTGAGGGCAGCCTGGATGATTGTGTGAGACTCGTCCTCAGAAAACAACAACAACAACAAGAACAACAACCCCAAGTTAACAAAACCAGAAAGCATCTGCTTCTCTGTTACCCTCGGCTGAGTCATCTGCATCAGTCCCAGGGTGACCGAGTCCTCTTGTTACTTACGAGCTCTGTTCTCCTGTCAGTCTGCACGCCTCACTAATCTTTGGTTAGATGCCAGACGCTGTATAATCTCTCGTTGGGAACTGGGTATTTGTATTCTTATAAACTCACTTGACTACTTCTGGGATGTGCTATGTTACTTGGATCCCTGAAGTTACGTTCCGTAGGTTAAGGCCGGAGCACTCTGTCGTCTGTTCCCCACTGCTCAAGGGTGTTTCTTCTGAGAGCTGTTCCTACCCTGAGACCATCAGCTATGGTGCCTCTCATCCTTAGGCCGGTTCTTTTCTGGGCCTCCGGTAGTTTCTTTCTGATCCTCATTTGTATCCTGAGACTTTTGGCTGCTTAGTTCCCCACGATTCATCTTTATCTCCTCAATGGAGAGGTCTGCTGGGCTTCGCTTGACTCTCTCGCCTGTGTTAGGACATGGAGACGCCCTCCTCCAACATAGGAGAACGAGATCATCAACAAGCACCCTACATCTTTCCTTCAGGGGCCATATCCTTTCTCATAGTGATACCCAGGGAATGCCATTTTTATCATATATTTTCTTGTGTAACCTTAGTCTTTTTTGATGGGTCTTTATTATTCCATCTCAGCTGGAAGCACAAGTCAAATATATTGTTTAAATTATATGTTAGAAGTCCTGAGGACCTTTCAAAATGCTGTTAACGCTTGTGAAGGTTCTAATCAGCATGAGAACCTGATCCTGGCAGACCTCTTTGGGTCTGGTATGGTCTCATTGACCTTGTAAGACTGCAACTAACTCATCTGTGTGCTATAATGGTCAGAAGTGGAAAGGATAGGCAAATGAATTATTGTTCCAGTCAAGCTTTCTCGTTGAAATGATCTCATCCCAATGATGTCTTGGTCTTCCTTCACAAAGCTTGTAAAGTATTCCTTCACAAAGATGATTTTTCAGGCTAACCTCAGCTTAATAAAATCTATCGGTTTAAGAATGTAGCCGTTGGAGGTGAATTTACTGCCCTAAGTAACACAGGAAAATAACAGAGCAGGCCTAACAGACATTAGTCATTTTTTGCTAAACCTAAATCATGCCTTTTGATTGTTTTTATTTTAAGAAAACTTCATCCCTACTTACATTGTCTAAGAACAGATGAATTTGAAAGTGGGGTTACTGTAAAATATCCCACTAGTACCAGTGTGTGCCGAGGCAGCTCTTGCGAGATGGCTTAATTCAGGAACTGTCATTCATGGTCTAACAACAGACCCAGAAAGCCGGTGATCAAGGTGAGGGTTGTCCAGGAAAAGGGTGGAAATGTGAGAAAGAGCTAGGGCTGAAGTCACCTTTTTAGGACAAAACTCTGTAAAAAGACATTTCAGGCAAGATAATTCAAAATTGATCAAGATGGGCATAAAGAGGACCAAAGAAGGAGACAGAAAGCCGTGTTGGCTCAGATAAAAGAGAGAGAATAGAGCAAGAGATCTCAGTGGATATGACTGTGTTTTTGTGCACTTCGTGCAAGCATTGTGAAGCTAACTCATCAGTTCTTCAAAGTCTCGGGAAGCTATACTCACGAGAAAAGATTGTGGTCAAATTCCACTGAAAACAATAGCTTGAAATTATAATTTCAGGTTGGTGAGATGGATGGCTCAGTGGGTAAAGGTGCTTGTCGCCAAGCTGGACTACCTGAGTTCAATCCCCGGACCACACTGTGGGAAGAGAGAACCAACTTCCAAAGCCTGTCCTCTGATTTTCCCATGTGTTCACGGTACATACATGCATACATACATACATGCACAGCCACACACAAAACCGATAAATAAATCATGTTAAACTGTAAAGAGCAAAATTCTATTTCTACAGATAATGAGTGAAGTCACAAGGTAGATACGTGGCTATAGCCTAACAGTTCAAAATGAGCCAAAAGGAAAAAAGAAAGAGAAAACAAAATTCTTAAAAGAAATGTAAGAAAACAATACTAGAAGAATAATATTTCTTGAATCTCCTAGGAGTTGAAGGTAGCTATATTTTTTTTTAAGGGGCAAGTCTTTCAAAGTAGAAAGGACTTGGTGTGTCTCCTCTTCGGAGAGCACAGGAGAAAGAGACATTCCCCACATAAAAAGCCTATAAGAGGAGGTGAACAGAGATTGTGGGGTGGCTCAGTAATTAAAGTGCTTGCCTTCCAGACAACCAGAGGCCACATGGGAAGACCCAGGCTTGGTGGCAAATACTAATCTCAACATGGAGGCCATGGAAACAGATGGATTCTCAGAGCTCTGTGGCCGGTCAGCCTAGCCTAGTTGGCAAGATCCTGGCCAGTGAGAACCCCTGTCTTAACAAAATGGATGGACAGACTTTTCTCTCTGAAAAAAATTGTCCCTCCCTCACATATAATTGCATATCTATTTATACATACACAGACACATACACACACATATGTATATCACATATCAGATAGATGATAGATGACCGATACTTAGATGATTGATTGATTCATTGATTGATAGATAGATAGATAGATAGATAGACAGACAGACAGACAGACAGATAATTATTTGTTCCTGGTCCATTTATGTAAAAGATAATAAACCCCACACTGAATTACCTTGGCAAACATCAGGTATCTATGTGTGGAGTTATCTAATGTGTACCTGATCTTTATTTCTGGACCAGCTGACATCTAGTAAGTCCTGATCACTGTCAGTCCTTTAACTCTGCTCCTTTTCAAAACTGTTAACTCCCTCCAATTGGCTGTATAATAAATATTCAATATCTCACCAGTCAAAAGCTCAACACACTAATTCCAAAGGATGCACTGAAGATTAAGAAGAATCCTAGTGTTCTCAAACCAGAAATGAGGGCAGAAGCTAGCTTCCACAGGCTCTGTGTGGGAGAAGGACAGAACCATGTGAATGAGTGCACACATGGGCAAGAGAACGGAGACATGGGTTAGACGTTCCCCAGCCAGTCCTGCGCATGAATGGATACTTATGTTATGACAGAGGTTGCAGCTCAAAGCAAGGGGGGGTCTTTTTTATTGAATTATATTAGAAAACTTGACTGTCCCTGTGTTCAGAACAATATAAAACAGAACCCTTATATACTGCTGGTTTCAGTATATAAACCTAAGAAACCTTCCTGCAAAATAATAATAATAGTCTTTGTGAGATAGTATAGGAAACCCTTTTCATGACTCTGGAGTAAGAGGTTTTCCAAAAATCTTCCATGAGAAAAGGAATTGCTAGTAATGTGGTCTATACTAATAAATTACACATACATAAAGACAGTACAGGTTCTCCAGATCAAAAAATACAAATCCAAAGATTTGAAGCTAGCGTCCATGGATAAAAGAGAGCATGCCCTGTTTGTGTCTCTTGAACTAAGTTACTTTGCTTATTGTAATTTTTTTCTAGTTCATGTATCTCTTTCATTTTTCTTTACAGCTGCACAAAATTCCATGGTGGACATGGACCATAGTTTCATTTTGGTTTAATGGACAGCCAGGCTGATGCCACTTCTTGGCTATTGTGAATAGAGCGCCCATGGCCATGGTTGAGCCAGCCTCTCTGTAGAAGGATTTGGAGGCCCTCGAGTGTTTGTCCAGGGGTGGTATAGATGGGCCAAGTGGCAGCTGCCATTTCCAGCCTGTTGGGGAGCCTCTATGGTGATTTCCACAATGGCTACACCATTGGTAGTATACATTCCTACCAATTATGAACAAAGCATTCTGTCTCTACATCCTTACCAGTACTTGTCATTTAGTTTCTTAATAATAGTCATTGTGGTTGGGGTGAAATGTAAGGAATTTAAAAGTAGTTTTAATCTGAATTTCTTTAATGGCTAAAGATGTGAACACTTTTTAAAGTGATTATTAGCCACTTGTGATTCATCTTTTAAGAATTCTCTGTTCTGATCACTGCCCCCGCCCCTACCTTTTTGATTGGTCCTGCTAATTTGATGTTTAGGGTTTTTTTTTTTAAGTTCTTTGTACAGTCTGAATATTAATCCTCTGTCAGAGGTACAGATGGCAAAGATGTTTTTCCCATTCTGTGGGCTTCCTCTTCATTTGACCAACAGTCACCATTGCTGTGTGGAAGCCTCTTGGCTTTATAATAGCCCATTTTGGTCATAATCCCTGCAGTGCCCAAGTCCCTATTAGGAAGGCCCTTGCCTGTGCCCATCAGTTTAAGCAGACACTGAACCATCTCCTATCAGTCTCAGCACCTCGTCTGTAGAAGGGGAGAAGCTAGAAAAGGACTGATTAGTGGGATAACAGGAGGGAGGGAGGGAAGGAGGGGGGAGGGAGGGAAGGAGGGGGGAGGGAGGGAAGGAGGGAGGGAGGGAGGGAGGGAGGGAGGGAGGGAGGGAGGGAGGGAGGGAGGGAGGGAGGGAGGAGCTGAATCTAGGTGACAGAAAATGGGCCATTTTGAGGATGAAATGTTTAAGCAAGGATGTGTGTAGAGGGCCTGGGAGAAGAATGGGGGGGTGGGAGGTGGGACAGGGAGGAAGAGTTGGCCCAAACTAATAATATGTAAAAATATCATTTGGAAATTTCCTTCTTTACAACTTGATTAAAAATATAAGTTAAAGCTAAAACCTTGTGCACCTGGATGTCTTAGGGTTTCATCTCTATGAAGAGACACCATGACCGTGGCAACTCTTATAAAGTACAACATGCAATTGGGGCTGGCTTCCAGTTTCAGCGGTTCAGTCTATTACCATCATGGTGGGAAGCATGGCAGCATGCAGGCAGGCCTGGTGCCGGAGAAGTTCTACTTCTTCATCCTGCAGGCAGCCAGGAGGAGCCTAAGTATAGGAGGTTTCAAAACTTACTTACTCAGTGACACACTTCTTTCAACAAGACCACACCTCCTCCAATCAGGACACGCCTCCTGATAGTGCTCCTAGGGTCCGGGAGGCCTCGGAGGCCCCAAGAACAGAGTAAAATCTGGCCACTCTTCTTGGCTATCTAACAGATCCTATCTGAGACACCACCCACCTTGGTTACAAGGTGTAGAGAAATCAAGACAGAACTGAGCTAGAAGGTGAAAAGCTTTTATAGTACCTACCAGAAGGTATCCCATAAGCTGCTGGGAGAGAAAGGGTATGAACAGTCTAACCAGTCTGTAAAGACTACAAACTACACTAGCAATCTACCAGGCAAGTTGTGCTTCCAGGTGCTGTAGTGGCACAGCTACTATGGGAATAACTAATGGCTCACTGGTTAGGTCTACAATCTGCTTCACAAGAGGAAATTCATGACCAGTACTATACACTGATTCCTAAACTCTTGGCTAAGAGGATCTTAGTTCCAAGGAATGAACTCACTACACTTGTTTAGCCAAACCGTCATCATATTAAGCTGACTTCTAAATATTTATGTGGAGAGTTGCGACACTCCTTTCAACCTTAATCAGAGAAGTTTCCCTCTGCATTGAATGACAGTGAACACAAAAGACCCAGGAGACAGGGAGGGGGTTATGAAACGCTATCTTCTGGACACTGCACAATCAAGGTCATTGTAGGTTCCCAGGGACTATTGCTGCTTGCATTAGACTGACATAAAACTGGGCCTATCAAGAGTCAATCATGGGTCAGGGAGGGACTCATTGGGCCCCACCCTTTCCTGCTAAACAATTGACTGCTGATGGTTTCTGGAGGATGGGATAGTGGTTGTCTTCAGTGTGTGCCCACTGAGGAACCCACTATGCTCCAATGGATGTTCATGAGGATGAACCCACTTAAAACTCAGTGGATTTCAAATAACACAGAAACGTGGGAAAGGGACTTGTAGGAGGAGGGTAAGTGATTGGGCCCCAAGGCTAGGGGAAGGACAGGAGGTTAGAGGGGGCAGGGAAGTCAATGCCATCATGCTCCTGTCTAAAGGATACACAGGGTCAAAGAGTGGAGCAGAGACTGGAGGGAAGGCCATCCAGAGACTGTCCCACCTGGGGATCCATCCCATATGCAGCCACTAAATCCAGACACTACTGCTGATGCCAAGACATGCTTGCTGACAGGAGCCTGTTGTGGATGTCTCCTGAGAGGCTCTGCCAGAGCCTTACTGATACCGATGCAGATGCTTGCCGCCCACCATCCGACTGAGCACAGGGACCCCAGTGGAGGAGTTAGGGGAAGGACTGAAGGAGTTGAAGGAGTTTACAACCCCATAGGAAGAATAACAATATCAACCAACCAGACTCCCCAAAGCTCCCAGGGACTAAACCACCAACCAAAGAGTACACATGGAGGGACCCATGGCTCCAGCTGTGTATGTAACAGAGGCCTTATCTGGCATAATGGCCCTTGGTCCTGTGAAGGCTCGATGCCCCAGTGTAGGGGAATGCTAGGGCGGTGAGGCAGGAGTGGGCAGGTGGGTGGGGGAGCACCCTCATAGAAGCAGTGGGGAGGGGGTGGGATTGGGGGGTTGAGGAGGGGAAACTGGGAAGGGGGATAACATTTGAAATGTAAATAAATAAAATAACCAATAAAAAACTTTTTTTAAACAAAAGAAGGTGCTTTGTAAATGAATGGACTTGTCAAAGAATAAAAGCTACCCGTAAAAAGACAGTATGAAGAATGTGAAATGAAATTGATAGGGGAAGTCCCTGCTATGTGTAATACTAAGAGAACACTAGTATTGAGGAAATACAAAATAAATAACATACGCAAAATCCAAAGAAAAGTACCCCCCTCCTGGCCCCCCGAGTCATTAAAGAACCTGGATGTGGAGGTATGTGCTGAGCATGTGTGAAGACCTGGGATCAGTTCCCTCACCTACAGAGGTACAGAGGGCAAGCAGATGAGAAGACAAAACCCCAAATACTTCAGGAAAGAGAAGGATAACAAGCAGCTCCGTAGTCTCTTCAGTGGCCAGGTAAGTGTAGTTTACAAGCACAATGGGATAGTACTACAGAGCTAGAAAGGAGCCAGAGATCTGAGACCACTGAGGTAGGCCCATAACGATAGGTATTTGCTTTGTAGCCTTCAGTTAAACTTTGTGTTTACGTTTAAACCTTTTTTTTTCTGGGGCTGGAGAGAGGGCTGGGTGGTTAAGAGATCTTGCTCCTTCAGAAGATGCAAGATTGGCTCCTAGCTCAAAACAACCTGTAATTCCAGCTCCAGGAGCCCCACCCTTTTCCAGACTGGTAGATGTGTAGATAACAGGGAGGTACTGAGCAGAAAGAATGAAAGAAAGGCTCAATTTTCTTGTATTCATTTGTGTGTTTGTGTGTGTGTGTCTGAACTTTATGCTAAGCATTTTATCTTTTTTTTTTAACAAAATATGACTTGATTTTTTTTAACTTGGTAGAAAATATACATTATATTAGATAAGTCTAATATTACAGGCAGCCAAGAAAACTTTGCTACCTCAGGGAAGAAGAGATAGATGTAGATACAAATGTTGCTTCCTGCAGCCACAGGTAATTCCTTAGACCACGTTTTGCAGCAGGCCACTTCTTTGGCTTTGACAGTTTTACTACAATGTTGCCTTAGTTAACTTGTAGACACCAATGATAAAAAATCAATTTGGTTCTAGAAGCAACCAGACTGTATAAAGTGTATCACTGACCTACTTTGGTTTTGACTTTGATGCTTGCAAGAGATAGACACTCCTCTCCCACACACCTGCAGATTCATTTCCGCTCCTTCACTTAAATTAACTCTACGGCAAATTCATTCAAGCGCGTGTTTAGGATCACGAGGTGCCTGACTCACTTGTACTGCTTAGGGAGCCCTAAGATTTTTCTTTAAAAAAGTTATTCTTGTTGATACTGTATGTGAATTGCTCTAGGGTTTTTACGCGCTCACAACACCCTTAAGAAACAAGATAGGAAAAGCTCCAGTATGTTGGTGATGTTTTAGTAATGCTTTGATGCTGGAGATGAATCCTATGTAATAGCCACAACTGACTCATCCGAGAACACCCACTTATTCTGCTGCCCCAAAGCACCATCATGCACAGCATCTGTTCCCTCCAGTCACTAACTCCTGTTCTTCCTCTGCCATCATCCTCAGCTTGGATGAGGACTAAGTGTGCACCTCTTTAGCTTGCTGGCTTCTCTTCGTTTCTGTGTTTCCCTTTCTTCTTCCTGTCTGTGCTATAAGATTCCACTACCAATGGCTGATTATAAATGCCCTTTCTTACAAGACACTAAGAATAACTAGATATCTTTTCCTCTTCTGGACTGTTTCATGGTCAATGTTTAAGTAGGTGTGGCTCGAGGCTATTTTTATGTTTACCTTTGCTGAAATGCTCTTTGGGTTAAATATGCCATAGCAGGTGTCCTAAATGAAAGGCTGTATTTGAAGAAAATGAAATATTTTCTGAACCTTTGTTTGATTTTCTTTTAAAGAATGATGGTAGATTTTTATTTAAATTTAAAGGCCTATTAGATATAAATATTGGCTGTATTTTTTAACATATTAGACATCATAGAAAATGTGATTTACTAGCAAGAATTTATAAATTATCTCCTAAAGTTTGTCACTTAACTAAAGCCACTACACAGAATATTTATGTAGGTAACCACGCCAGTAGGTTTGTACTTTAAAGCCATGCTCTTTCTCTTTTTTAAAAATTCTATTTATTTATTTATTTATTTTATTTATTTTATGTATATGAGTACACACTGTAGCTGTCTTCAGACACATCAGAAGAAGGCATTGGATCCCGTTACAGATGGTGGTGAGCCACCATGTGGTTGCTGGGAATTGAACTCAGGACCTTTGGAAGGAGCAGTCAGTGCTCTTAACCACTGAGCCATCTCTCCAGCCCAAAGCCATATTCCTTTAAACTGAATGTTAACAAGGGATGAATCACTATGTCCTTGACTGCTGTTGTTGTGAATGACACACCAGTGGCTTCTCTCCCTTTAGAGACAAGCAGGTTAGAAAAGCCAAGCAAGTAATCACTTTCTAAGAACCACTCTGATTCTGTCTCTTCTGCCATAACTATGAGAGAGTATGAACAATATCCTTCCAGAAAAGGTTATTCTTGGATTGCCTAAGAACATAGTGTTAACCCTGGCTCTAAAATGAGATGTGGCTGACCGTAAAGCAACTGTAAAAACATGTTCTCCAGGACTCTGGAACAGACTACAAACGTCAAAAGGAATATCAAATGTAAGGAAGTCTGGGATAGGCACATCAGTCTGCATTACTGTGGTCCCTCACATTATAAGAAAAGTGATGTTGCTTTTTAAAAGGTCCACAGGCATACTACGAGGAACAGGATGTCGTGTCTACATGGGAGCCTTGCTAACAAGATCTCCCTTTCTTCAGATGAAAAATCTTGAGTTCTTCCTGTGTGTTGACTCTGCTGTAATCTTGTAAGACCACAGGAACAATGTCTTCCTTGGTTATTACTAGCAAAATATTTTAAAAGATGCCAGATACAAGCAGAAAATGATTAGCCTAGACCATGGATGCCCTTTAGTTACTTTCTGTTAGTCCATTCCTGAACCTTTTGCATGAGAAGAAGTGCTTAGCTCCTTCATGTCTGTGTGGTCATGGGGGCTAGCAATGTAAGCAGAGGAGAAGAAGATGACGTTCAGGGACTGGAGTGATACCTCAGTAAAGTGCTTACCTTGCCTTGCAAGCACAGGGTTCTAAATTCAATCTCCAGAGCCCATGTTTTTTAAAAAAAAGATATTGGGCCTACGCAGCTATTAAAAAGAATGAATTTATGAAATTCCTAGCCAAATGGATGGACCTGGAGGGCATCATCCTGAGTGAGGTAACACATTCACAAAGGAACTCACACAATATGTACTCACTGATAAGTGGATATTAGCCCAAAACCTAGGATACCCAAGATATAAGATACAATTTCCTAAACACATGAAACTCAAGAAAAAGGAAGACTGAAGTGTGGACACTATGCCCCTCCTTAGAAGTGGGAACAAAACACCCTTGGAAGGAGTTACAGAGACAAAGTTTGGAGCTGAGATGAAAGGATGGACCATGTAGAGACTGCCATATCCAGGGATCCACCCCATAATCAGCATCCAAACGCTGACACCATTGCATACACTAGCAAGATTTTATCGAAAGGACCCAGATGTAGCTGTCTCTTGTGAGACTATGCCGGGGCCTAGCAAACACAGAAGTGGATGCTCACAGTCAGCTAATGGATGGATCACAGGGCTCCCAATGGAGGAGCTAGAGAAAGTACCCAAGGAGCTAAAGGGATCTGCAACCCTATAGGTGGATCAACATTATGAACTAACCAGTACCCCAGAGCTCTTGACTCTAGCTGCATATGTATCAAAAGATGGCCTAGTCGGCCATCACTGGAAAGAGAGGCCCATTGGACATGCAAACTTTATATGCCCCAGTACAGGGGAACGCCAGGGCCAAAAAGGGGGAGTGGGTGGGTAGGGGAGTGGGGGTGGGTGGGTATGGGGGACTTTTGGTATAGCATTGGAAATGTAAATGAGCTAAATACCTAATAAAAAATTAAAAAAAAGATATTGGGCATGTGGCATATCATATGTGGCATGTAGCATGTTGCTTGTGACATGTGACATGTGGCATGCATTTGCTAGCCCAGTCCTGAGGAAGAAGAGGACTGGGCACTCCTGGGCCTCACTGCCCAAGTAGCCTACTTTGTGATCAGGCCAGTGGCATGGAGTATGGAAGACCACACCCAAGGAACACTGTCAGAGGTTGTTTTCTGGCCTGTACGTGCACACACATGTACACCCATGCACAAAATGTACATATGCAGGCATCCACATGCACACATGATGGTTTTCGTGCATAGGTGGCTCTGGATCTCTCTGTGCTTGTGTTTTTAGGAAATCTGAAGTTTTGAGGGAGTGAGATTTGAAAAGGAGTTTACATTTTATGTTTGAGGTTCCCAAAGGCAACTTGGCACAAATGACTATTCTCCATTTGGCTATCATATTCAGAGTCTTCATAGATTGGCCCTGGGTTTGGGCAACCTAACAACATCTAGACCTTTTGATATTCTGTCTGGGGATGTTTTTTCAGCTGTGCAGGACCCAAGATACTCTGGAATATGATGAAATAGACTTTAAACCATTCCTTCTATTTATTAAGCAAAGCAAAATGACATTGTTTCCTTCAAATCTCCTTCCTTCCTTCCTTCCTTCCTTCCTTCCTTCCTTCCTTCCCTCTCTTCCTTCCTTCTTTCCCTCTCTTCCTTCCTTTCTTTCCTTCTTTCTCTCTCTTTTCTTTCCTTTATTCCTTCCTTCTTTTCCTTCCTTCCTCTCTCTCTTCCCTTTCTCTCTCTCTCTCTCCCCCTCCCTCCCTCTCTCCCTTTCTTTCTTCCTTCCTTCCTTCCTTCCATTCTTTCTTCCTTTCTTTCTCTCTCTCCTCTTTCTTTCTCTTTCTCTTTTTAACCTAACTAGCTTTCCAACCTGGGGCTGGAACTGATTGGGAGTCTAAATGCTTTGTTACCGTCTGTTCTCTTCTCTAACAAGCACACTGGTTTACTCCCTTTTGAGGCATGGGGCTCCATGTAATGAGCCAGTGCTTCTGTTAACTCCAAGAACCCTTAATGACTTCCACCATTTTCTCCATGTGTTTCATCCGCCGACTGTGTGATTCAGAGGCAGGATGCTGGCCGTCAGAGACGGGAGAAGTCACTGGCCTTCCTTGCTGGCAGGGAACCACATTCTGCAGCGTCTGGATTCATGGGTGAAGTATCCTGTCTCAGAGTTTGTACAGCACCTTCTGTTTTCAGTTTACTGGTGAACGGGGCACATCACAAGAACTTGGAGTGCAGCTAAAGCCAAATCAGACTTGACAGAAAATTATTAGCAGGGTACAGAGGGAAAAAGATCCCCCTTCCTTTCTGTAATCAGGTTAATATGTGCATGGAATGCTTCACTTAAAAAGGTAGTGTGTTTTGGCAAAGCTGGTTTCTTAAGTAGAATTTCAGTTCCCATTATGCGAGGCTATCCATTGCTGCTCTGGCAGGGCCTTTGATCAGTGAACTCGGTGGGGGAGAAGGGCATAGGCATATTAATAACTTCAACATGTGGCCCTTCGGCCCAGCTGTACCCTTGTCTTGGAAATAGGCCAACTGGAAGGAGTTTTCTTAACGCGACCTATATATGCATATTTGGAGAAAGGGTAAAGGCAAGGTAAGAGTTCAAAGAAGGAAACAATGGGGTTTGGGCAGTAGTTCTATTTCCCCTGTTACCTACTTAAAGCATTCTGCTACTGCATACTTGGAGCCTACGGACTCAGGCTCCATCTTCAACTTTTACTATCGTTTGCGATATCATGTTATAAAGATTAAAGATGCTGGCAGCTCAGGACTAGATTGGAGCGAAGGCAGGGGGCACTGTAAGAGTCTACAGAGATGAGAGACTAATGGGAACCAGGTGTCTGAAATAGGAGCTCGAAGTCCATTTTGCCAGGGCTCTATCTTTTGCCCTCTCCCTCTTCTGCATTGGTATTTTAACTTGCATTTTAGCAATCATGGGCTTTGGAGGGCTTAGGTCCTCATTATACTACTGCAGTCATTTAGAGCCACGCCTGCTCCTCCTTCGGTGTGTTACCCTGCATGGCTCATTTTCTTCTGCGATGTCTGAAAGAGTGGCTGTGGAGCTCTACACCATGGTCCTGGAGCAAGCTGTGTTTTCATCACAAAGCACAATGGCGAATTTGCAAAGACAAAGCAGCAGTTTTGTTTGTTTGTTTGTTTGAAATCATCTTCGTGACCCCAAGCACCGTGCTTCTCATTCTGTCTGCCTGACACCGACTTCTCAGAAAGGATCTGTACTGAATGATCCCAATCTGGGAGGTGGGATGCGACATCCGTAGGCACACTGAAAGCTGGGATTCATATTTGATTTCTTAACAAAGGTCAAAGACACCAGTGGTTCAGACAAGCCAGTGGCTGATATTTGTCTCGGGTGGTAGCTCAAACAGCCAAAAGGAATTACAAAGGTGGGCTAGCATTTCAAGTACCTTGATTCTCTTTTTCCTTGTGCTTTCTTTTTTCCACAGAGGTTCCACTTTAGTTAAGATGGCTTCTTCCACTCCTATGGCCACATTTTCACATGAAGTTGAAGGTGAAGGGAGGAGGCACTCCTATTCTGAGGTTGTCAAGCTGTGCTTACCACTTTGTATACACCACTGCCCACAAACCTAGTTACTTACATGACTACAGTTAGCTGCTAGGGAGCCTGGGCCATGAATTCTTTAGCTACTTTTTTTTCTAGGGGGTGTTGTGTGTATTGTGAAATAGTCATAAAACCAAAACTCACATGATCATTATCTCCTAGAAAAGGAGAGAATGAGAAGAATAGAATTGCTAACAGTGTGATGGAAACGTTGTATATTCTTTGTTTTTGAACCAGTGTTCTCTGATCACTTCACATTCTATATCTAAGCATAGGGGTACTGACTGTACAAAGCTCTGGACCCAGAAAAACACCTTTTTTTTTTTTTTTTTTTTTTTTTTGGTTTTTCCAGACAGGGTTTCTCTGTATAGCCCTGGCTATCCTGGAACTCACTCTGTAGACCAGGTTGACCTTGAACTCAGAAATCCACCTGCCTCTGCCTCCCAAGTGCTGGGATTAAAGGTGTGCACCACCACTGCCTGGCAGAAAAACACTTCTAGAACAGCCCCCATCTCCCATCTTCCCAAGGCCATGAGAGAGGGTTGGAACAAAAATACAGGTATGTACCAACATGAACATTGAAGAATAGTAAGACTTGACTAGTCCCTGAAAGCAGAGTTTTCAGACAGGATTAAAAAGCTGGGTAAGAATAAGGTGATAAGAAAGTGTCATATGTTAAGAAGGAGATTCATAGCCATGAAAGGCAGTAAGAGAATGCCAAGTATATGTTAGCAGAAAATACATAAGATTGTAACTCTAATTGTATGATTCTCCCATAAAGGAGATACTTGATCTGACCAAATGAGTGTGAAGGGGCAAAGTCTGCTTGGCACAAGCATTGTGAATAAAATCAAAATATGAATGAAAAGTGAGAAAAGTATTAACTACACATATAATAGCTATTGGTTTTCTTTCCCACACAAAAAAAGATCTTATTTAGCATTTTCTCTCACCTAACTATGGGGATTGCAATAGGCTAATTTTCTAATGTATTAAAAAAAAAAAGCCCAAAGATCAGATAAGTAATACAAAAGTATCCTTAAAAATTTACTAATGACTTCCAAAAGTAGGAATCAAGTTCAAACTTGCTTTAAATATTAAAATCATCACTTGATATACTATACTGGTGAGGGTGCTGCAGCAAGTTGGTAGTTAGGGTAACAAAAGTTTAGTTCAAAATAAAGATGGTTCTTAGAGTTCTTAGAGCACCCCATTGTGGTGTGCGATCTCTGAAATAGCCCTCCCCAGCCAACTCATTTCCTAGCTGTGTTGGCTAGTTTTATGTCAACTTGACACAAACTAGAGTTGGAGAGGAAGGAACTTTAATTGAAAAAAATATTTTCCATAAGATCCAGCTGTGAGGCTTTTTAAATTAGTGGTTGATGGAGAGGCCCCAGTCCACTGTGGATGGTGCCACCTCTTGGCCTGGTGGTCCTGGGTTCTGTAAGAAATCAGGCTGAGCAAGCCATGGGGAGCAAACCAGTAAGCAGCATCCTTCCATGGTCTCTGCATCAGCTCCTGTCTCCAGATGCCTACCCTGTTTGAGTTCCTATCCTGACTTCCTCTAATGGTGAATAGAGATGTGGAAATATAAGCCAAATGAACCCTTTACTCCTCAAGTTTTTTTTGGCCATGGTGTTTCATCACAGCAATAGTAATCCTAAGTAGGACATTAGAATTGACACTTTGATGTAATCCCTTCTCCCTAGGCAACGGAGGGACCTATTGATTTCTTCTGAGAAAAGAATATATAGCCACAATATAAGAATACTTTCTAGATGGAGCTGTGAAAGGGTTTTGATTTCTATCTTTCTCAATCTCTTACTCTGCCTTTTCCTTTGTCATGCTAAAGAATCCCAAGTGCCCCATTTTAAGTGGTCAGTACAGAGGCTACGAGAAAAAGCTGTTATCTTTAGACAACAGCCAATAAGGACCCGAAGCCTGCCAATAGCTAGGTATCCAGGTAAGCTTGAATTCTTCCCCAGTTGAGACTTAAAGTAACTAAAGGCTCAGTCCCACCTAGTACTCCATCAGCTATGTCAGACTGGGCCTGTGGCTCCAGTCCAGCAAGGCCTTGGTATACAAACATCTGGGCTAACAGATGGGTTATTTTTAGTTTGGTTGTTTCTTGCTTGCATGATGTCGCTAAGCTTTGGAACAATATGCCATGCAGCAATAGAAAAGTACTAAAGATTGAGTATCTTGGAGAAGAGGCTGTCCTGGATTTGGACCTGGGTAGTAAGCAGGATCTGAAGGAGTTTGAATAGCAGGTTATGAAAATAGACTATTAAAAGCAATTTTCAACTTTGATGAGGCTGTCAATAAGGAAGTGGGGCATCTGCTACTAGAAAGTGGAAGAAAGGGAACCGTGTTGCCTGATTGTAGAAAGCCTGACAACACCATTGCTTCTAGTGACAGGGAAGGAGGAATGTGTAGAACAACAGGGTAGCCGGCCTGATGTTAAAAAACAGCTGAAGCTGCCGTTTACCTTGTTCTTATTCTACAAAGACTCATTTCCACAACTATAAGCTTCAAACATGTAAAATTTTATAGACATAGACACATGCACATAGACACGAGGGAGGAATGGGAAAGTACATAGCATCTGGAAAAAAATCTTAATATATACTATCCTTTAAAATGATCAGGTTCTGGGAAGACAAAAGATTTTTATAACAATAGCATTATGGATGTTCAAAACAACTAAATAAAGATATAAAGAAAAAAAATCTGAGCTAAAACATACAATAACAAAAGTTTTATAAATTCGCCGGAATGATTGAAGGCAGATTTAAGAAGACAAGAGGAAGAACCAGAAAATTTGAAGAGAAGCTAGCTGAAATTATTGAGTCTGAGAAACAGAAAGGATGGAAGAAAAGTAAACATAGCCTAAGAGGCACAATCAGATAAACTTGCATTATGGCCATCCCAAAAGGAGAAGAGAAAGTAAAGGGTAAGAGAAAATGTGACTAAATATCTACTGGAATGACATGGAAGGCATGAAACAGACATCCAATAAACTCAACAAACTCTACTAGGATGAAGACAAAGAAGGCCATATAAAGCATATTTTAGAAACTATTCATGCATGTGTTCTACCATAAAAAAATCTAGAAGTTTTGTAGGCCAGCAGTCAAATGGGCTGATAACAAAAATCAGCCAGGAATCTTATACCCAGCTGAGCTATCCTTCAAATATGAGAGAGGAAGATATCTTCAGATAACTCAGAGCTGAGTAAATCTGTTAGCATGTAGACCTGTACTTCAAAACTGTCCTTCAGAGGCTGAATGTGATGGCCAGGCCCTTCATCCAGGCCCTTGGGAGGCAGAGGCAAACAGATCCTTGTGAGTCCAGGCCAGATTAGTCTACAGCATTGGTTCTCAACCTTCCTAATGCTGTGGCCCTTTGATACAGTTCCTCATAGTATGGTGACCCCCCAACCATAAAATTATTTTCATTACTACTTTATAACTGTAATTTTGTTACTGTTTTGAATCATAATGCAAATATCTGTGTTTTCTGATGGTTGTTAAACCTCCAAAGGGGTAAAGAACCATGGGTCTATAGTGTAAACAACATGGGGCCAGCCAGGGTAACACAGTAAGAGCTTTTCTCAACAACAATAGCAACATCAAACATCTTAGGTTGAAGTGAAAGACACTAGTGAGAAACAAAAAGCCATATTAAGAAAAAGAAAACAAACATCTCAAGAAATACAAATGAACAATTACAAAGATTAGTTTTACTTTAACTTTTGTTTGAAACTCTACTTTCTATGTGATATAACAGACTAATTATTTTGAAGTTATTAGTTCAAAATCTAGTATTACTATAGCTTGCTTTGTAACTCCACTTCTGTTTTCTGTATACTTTAAGAAACTAATTCAAAAAACAATTATTAGTTTATGCCTTTGGATACACACACATACTATTGCGATATCAATAACAGGAAGTAATTAGGCACAAAGCTGTACTGAAGCAATGTCTTTTTTGTTTTTGTTTTTCATATAAATTCATATTTGAGTGTTATAACTTGGAGATGCTCAATGTTAATCATAAGAAAACAGTGACAGGGTACATGTAAAAGGGAAGTAGAAAGCAATTAAAACATTTCACTATTAAAACAACCCCCAATGCATTCGTTTATTTTCCCATTGCTGTGGTAAGAATACCCTGACAAAAAGCAACTTAATGGAGAAAAGATTGAGTTGGCTCATAGACCCTGACTGTGGGGAAGGCAAGGCACCCGGAAACAGCAAGTCACATTATCTCCACAGTCAAGAGCACAAAGGAGTGAAGTCATGCATGCCAGTGCTCAGCTCACCCTCCCCTGTGCCACCCACATTCACAGTGGATCTTCCCACTTCCATCCACTCAGGAAAACTCCTTGCAGGTATGCCCACAGGTAAATCTAATCTAGACAATTCTTCCCAGGAAGTGAGAGTCTCTTCTTCCCAGGGATTTGTCAAGACACCCACTTTCTATCCAAAGACACACAGAAGTTGTGAAAGGATGAGAAATATCCATTCTACATTGGGTGATGTAGCTCAGTGGTAGAGCAGAGTATGAAGTCCTGGGTTCGATCTCTGGCACTTCTCCCACATACACAAAAGGAGTGACAGTAAACAGAAAGTGGGAGCTATACTAACATGACAAAATGGACTTTATTTTCAAGGGTTAGGTAAGACAAAGTAGAAAGTTTCCATATAAAAAGAAATAATTACAACTGTTTTATGTTTATCTTTTGTTGTCAAAACATAGGAAGCAAACTTGATATGATTGGAGATCTAGGTGGTTCTAATTAATTTCTAAATAACTAGAGACCTTAACACACCACTCTCAATAACACACACACACACACACACATAGAAGGTGGGGGAGAGAGAGAGAACACAAGACAAGAAAATGGAACTTGAACAACACACAAACCAATACGATGTAACAGACATATAGAATAGACCAAAGAAGAACACATGTGTTATTTATGTGCATGTGAGATATTCTATAAGATAGATCATATATTAGGACATAAAATATATCTCAATAAATTAAAAAAGTGATTTAATGTGAAAGGCTCTCTTAGACCACAAATGATATTAGAAGTTACTAGCAGAAGGCAACCAAGAAATCTCACACATTTGAACACTATACTCTTGAATGACCAGTGAAGCACAGTAAAAAAAAAATTACAAAGGAGGTAAAAAAAAAATACTTAAATACCCATACAGTGTACACTTTCATGAAGAAAGAAGAGGAAGAAGAGAGGAGAAGAAGGAGGAAGGAGAAGGAAGGAAAGGGGGAAGGGGAGGAGAAGGAGGATTGCATATAGAAGGACTCCATACATCATCTTTAACTAGCTGGGATTTACTACTGGAATGTGAAGATGGTTTAACATATGAAAACAAATTAAAGTAATATACCATACTGGTGGAGAAAAAAAATAGAATAATTATTATTAGAATTATTAGAAATAAATCATTGAATAGACTCAGTCTTCTCCCATAATAAAAGCACTTACTTGGTTAATAGAAGGAAACTACCTGAAGACCCTGTCACAGTTTGGAGATGAAGTACTCCCTCCAAAGCTCCAATGTTAAAGGCTTGGTTACCAGATAATGAGCTTGAAAGAAGTGATTGGATCATGAGATCTGACTTAGTTAATAAATTAAGCCAACGGAGGATTCATAACTTGATGGTGCTATGGGGAAGTTGTGGAAACTTTAGGACTGACCTAGCTGAAGGAAGTAGTCACTAGGTCACTAGGGTTCATCTCAACTCTGATCCTTTTTTGGTTTCTTGCCTACCAAGAGATAAGCAGCACTCCTATTATACAATCTGTCTTCTGTGATATTCTGCCCCACCTAAGAATGAAACCAATGTATCATCCTGACCTTGGATGACCTTTTACACCATTAAAGTGTAAAAGAATAAGAGCTTTTTCTCCAAGATTAGGACGGTGGGGGGGGGGGGCTGCAAGATATCTGCTTTTGCCCATTCTATTCAAAATAGTTCTAGAAGTCCAACCCAGAATAATTATGCAAGAGAACGAAATGAAAGTCACTCATATTGAAAAGAAGTAAAATTATCTGTTCACAGAACACATTATTTTATATAGACAGAACTCTAATGCTTTAATCAAAAAAAAAATCCTGTTAGCTATAGGATATTCTCTGCAATAACAGAATACAAAAATAATACCCCTTCCCCCATGAACAATCTATTAAAGAAGAAATTTCTATTTACAATAGCATGAGGAAAAAGCCTTATTAATTATCCAAGGAAATAGAGAACATCTATAATAAAAACATAATGAAATTGTAAAAGTCATATAATCAGATAGCCCATGTTCATGGTTAATATGCTTACTAGTGTTAAAAAAATGTTATTATTATCCAAAGTGATGCACAGATTCAATGTAGTTGCTACAAAAACTCTATGAATACTTTTGCATACATAGACAATAACCAATTTTAAAGAAAATGACTTAATCTTAAGGAAAAACCAAATAACCAAAATGATAGTAAAAGTTTAAAGATAGACATTTCTTGACTACAGCTATCAACAGTGTGAGGGGCTGGGGAGACGGCTCAGCTTGTGAATGGCTTCCTACATGAGCATAAGGACCAGAGTTCAAGTCAAAGACCTGGGGGTGACATCCTGTGCCTGCCTGTCACCTCAGCACCGGGGCTTGCCTGTCACCTCAGCACCGGGGCTTGCCTGTCACCTCAGCACCAGGGCTTGCCTGTCACCTCAGCACCGGGGCTTGCCAGCCTATCTGAATTGATAAGCTCTGTAAGAAGCCCTGCCTCAAAAAGTAAGGTGGAAATCAATAAAGGGATATATCCAGTGTTGGCTATACACACACACACACACACACACACCATATATGCCCCTCCAACACACATGTGTGTATGCACACATGAACATACAAACATTGTGATGTAGGCAGATAGACAGATACATAAACAAAATAGAAAAGAATAGACAGTCAATAAATAAATCCTTACATGGAACTGCTATGACCGAAACTACTACCTGTATTTGCTATGGAAGCCCTGACTGCCCCTGTGTACCTGCTAGAAGCAGGAGCTTTAAGGGGATGGTTAATGTTCAGTGAGGGTGGGCCAATAGAGCTTGTTTCCTTATACAAAGAGGAAGAAACCAGAGAAGTCTCTACCCTATGAGGACTTATCAAGATAGACATGGGAATGCCAAGCTCCAGCCATCATGGCTCTCTGACCTAGGACTTCAAGAGCAAATGTCCATGTTTCTGCCTATGGTGCTCCACCTGTGGGCACTCTGCCAGGCCACCCCATAGTAACTAGTTCAATGGTCAAGTGATTTTTTTTCCTCAAGGAAGAAAAGTCTACTTAATGAGGAAGGGATAATCTTTTCAATAAATGGTAACAGGAAAAACAGATATTCAAATAAAAAATCATGAAGACACACCATTGTTTAATAGTAATCAAAATGTTAACTCAAAATGGATCAAAGAGCTAACTAAACACAAGGCAGAATTTGACCACCATTTGGAGACTTCTCTTAAACGTTATAACATTGGATTCAGCAGTGACTTTTTGGATATAACACTGAAGGCAGATGTTATAAAACTTTAAATATCAACAGAGCCACTTCTAATATGAAAGAAAATATTTTCAGAGTATATGTCCAGCAGGTTTTGGTATCTAGGACATACAGAAAAAACTCTAAAATTCAACAATAACAACAAACCATAGGTTTGTTTATTTTAAGCAAATGCTTTGAATAGACATTTCTCCAAAGAATAGTTACAGAAATAGCCCATAATGCAAATGAAAAGGTACTTAGCTTAGTGCTTATTAAGGGACTATAAGTAGAAACTAAACCAAGGTACCAGCTCATACCCAGTAGGATGGTTTCTGTTAAAAAGGAAAATGGCAGAGTGCTTCCCAGAGCTGTTCCATCACACAGGGTCTCCAGAAAGCTTAAAAGCTCCATCCTTAGACCTCTAAATATGAACCTGAGGGAAAGAGAGGCTTGTCTAGAAGAGTTCTGTCCTGGCTCTTGTGTAATTGAATCAACATTAATGTGACTCACAACAAGCCCACAATGTCTTTGTTAAAAACCCTGCCAGCTTAAACAGAAAGGGACAGGATGAAGGACAGTGAAAAAATAAAACAGGCCACGTGGGGGTCCCCAAATTCTACTTACAGGAAAAGCAGGCTGAAACAACTTAACTATACCACCCTGCTGGAGCACCCCATAGAGTTTGTCCTGCATCCTGAGAGCTAATCAAAGAACTTCTGATATCAGGGCAATCGAATTTTGCAAGGACAGCAAACCAGCATTTGTTTGTGCCTTCCTGTTTTCTGTGTGTTTTTAAACAAAAATAATATCCAGGGCCCATCTCTCTACTGCATAGGGGGTGGGGGGATGGATAGAGAAGGCTTCCTAGCTTGAGAGGAACAAATAGAACCAAAGGGGAGGCCCTGCAAAGACCTTAACATTCACACAGACAGGAGTCAGGAGCTGAGTGCATTTGGGTAAGCACAGGGTATGAACCACAAAGGGCGCGGGGCACAAAACAGACAATGCTTGGCAGCCTTTAAAACCTCCTCTAATAACCCCTTATCCCCCATCACATAGTAGTACCTTCTTGCAGTCTTCTCCCTTTGCATGTTACAGGACCTAGTGAGTTGGTATGTGTGAGAGGAGAGGGATGTTCAAAGATGAATGTTGGGCGTTGCCAACCTGGCTGCTTTTGAGTTAAGATCTCTTACTGGGACCTGGAGCTGGCTGATCAGGTTAGGCTGTCTACCTAGCAAGCCCCAGGGATCCTTTTCTCTCTGTGACCCCAGAGATTGGATATAAACACGTGCATGTGTCTAACTTTTATGTGCTGCTAGGGATTCAAAGCAGGTCTGTAGGGTTGTATGGTGTCCTGGCTAGTTTTATGTCAGTTTGGCACAAGCTAGAGTCATTTGAAAGGAGGGAACCTCGATTGAGCAAATGCCTCTGTGAGACCCAGCTGTAAGGCATTTTCTCAATTAGCGATTGATGTGGGAGGGTCCAACCCATGGTGGATAGTGCTATCCCTGGGTCAGTGGTTCTGGGTTCTATAAGACAGCAGGCTGAGCAAGCCAAGGAAAGCAAGCCAGTGAGCAACACATGTGTGTGGCCTCTGCATCAGCTCCTGCCTCCAGGTTCCTGCCCTGTTTGAGGTCACAACTTCCTTAGCTTATTGACAGTGATGTGAAAGTGGAGGCCCAATAAACCCTTTGCTTCCCACGTTGCTTTGGTTGTCACAGCAATGGAAACCCTGCCTAATACACATGGCAAGCTCTTCATCAAATGGAGCCATCTCCCCAGCCCCTGCCCGTGACTTTATAGAGAGGAAAGTGAGATGCCAGTTCCCAGGTTAAATTGCAAAACAATCATGGATCCCATCTTTCTGCTGTCTTGCTTAGCATCCTCACTCCTCCTGGGTGACACCATCTGACACACTGCAAGAGGCTCTGTAGAGAGGACAGTAAAAATTTAAGGCTGAGCAGCAGCCTCTGGACAAGCTTCGAGGCATTTCTCTACAGCTCAGCCTTAGGGCTACAATACCTTAGCTACATCTTTGTGAAAGATTCTCACCCAGGGAACATAACTAGCTTGAGCCTGGAATCATAGTGCAAAGCTGCCCAACCAACCAACCAAACACCCCTATAAAATAATGAATAGTGTTATTTTATATTTCTAAGTTGGGTTAATTTGTTATATAAGCAATAGAACTAATATAGCTACCATGCATACTTAACTCATTGTATTTATTTTCAGTATGCATGTAACATGTACATATTGTTATATATGTACACAATATATTGTCTTTTATAGTATAATGTCTTGGACCATTCACAAAAGCTAATTCTATTATGATTAGGCTAGGAAAAATTAATAAAATTCAAAGAGAAGTGGTATAGATAAGATCTTCTAGTCAAATAGGCAAGGTACCTTGGCTATAGTTTCTTTCTTTTTTTCTTCCTTTCTTTCCTTCCTTTCCTTCCTTCTTGTTTGAGACAGGATCTCACTATGGAGCTCTGAATAACCTGGAACTCACTCTGTACACCAGGCTGGCCTTGAACTCACAGAGATCTGCCTGCCTCTGCCTCCAGAGTGCTGGAATGAAAGGTATTGGTCACCATTGAAGGGTTCTGGTGGTAATGTTTTTGTTTTGTTTTGTTTTTAACAACTTTCTTAACAATTCTAAGACAAAGGAAATCAAACCCAAGTTATATAATTCTAAAAACTTCTACCAATAAAAATAAATAAATAAATAAATAAATAAAGGCACACATTTATGTCCTGTAAGATAACTGCAGTGTCCAGCGAAAATATAAGAATATCTGTACTAATTTAGAAGTTATTTGTGTGGAAGTGAAAGTTTAACTTTCCAATTTGAGAAACTGTATGGTGCCAACAGAATGTTTAGCTGAGAAGCCTAAAAAGAGGTAGGAAAGATGAATCAATAAATAGGAAGAATGGAAGGAGGGAAACAACAACATTAAGAGGAATTAAATAACCAATGCTAAGGGTTTCTCTGCCTAGCTCTGGAAATTTGAAAGCATTCTTGGAGCGTATCTTTTAAAAGATTTTAGATTTATTTATTGTGTCTGGGTGTTTTATTTGCATGTGTGCATTCGAACCATCTGGGTTCCTGGTACACTCAGAGGTCAGCCATGGTGCTGGAGCACCTGGAACTAGTTATACACAGTTACGAGTCACCATTTAAATGCTGGGGCTAGAACTCAGGTCCTCTGCCAGGGCACAAATGCTCCCAATCAAAAGCCGTCTCTCCATTCATACTTTAAGGAAAGTACAAATAACCATCAAGCTGGCTATGGTGCCACTCGCCTGTAAACACCAGCACTGGAGGGTGTGGGGCAGGGCTAGAGACAGGGAGATTCCTGAAGCTCACTGACCAGAGAGCCAGTTTCAGATTCAGTGAGAAACCCTGTCTCAAAATACAAAGGTAGAAACCAATTGAGGGAAGATATTTGGTCTACCGCTGGTCTCCACATGGATTCTATATGTACACCTACACCAACAAAGTGCACACATACCATAACACACACATGCACACACGCGCACACACCCACATTACACCATGAAAATATATAAGAAGAAATAGCAAATTCAAATGGCCACAGGAAGCATTTTTAGCATCAAGGAGCTCCCCTTTCTCTTCAGAATGCATCAAGCCAGGACGTTTTTTGCAGCTCACGTTTCCCCACTATTTAGCAGCGTTACAGAGGGACTAGCTGATGAAATTATGGAAAGGAAAGAAAAATGAGGTGGGAAGTCAGAAAGGAAAGGCCACGCTTGCAGTATCTGGGGGTCACGTGGTTAGGAGGCCTCTCGAAGTTCCAGAGGGCACACATTTCACAACTAATATTGATCTGGTCCATGTGGCAGGGAATAGCGATGCTGTCAGCTTGGAGCAGGGCCAGGAACAGAGAAGAGCTCTATATAGAAGGCTGTGGTTCAAGGTTGCCATGCAAATGATCTGGCCATGTGACTCCTAATATTCTAGTAGATCCTAGGGTATTGTGGTATCAACTGTGATAAAACACAGAGGGTGTTCACCATACTCTATAGAAAGAAGCACATTGTGAAACCTGGGGCCCTGGAACAAGATCAGAAGATCTAAAGCATAAAATTATATGGCTTCTTAACAACAGTTACAGACAAGGCTCTGGGGATGCCTTGGTAGAGATGGAGTGTTTCCTCACTGAACATCTATGTCCAAAACTGCTAAACTCACTAAGTCGCAAATGTAGTTTGCTCGTGATCTGTTTTAACCCACGAGACAGAGATACTGCATACAGAATAAGAATGGTCTAGATCAGAAAGCACAAGTAGGTTCAATGTAGACCCATTACAGTCCCCTAGGTCTCTTCCTATGGACCACACACATGTGAACCAAACACCTTATGTATTGCCATGTGTGAGATCCAATATAGGTTTTTAATCACAGCTTTCCTTAAGATACCAGCCAGCACACCACACCACTCTACAGGAACTCAATTCCATAGAGGCCAGCACTGCACCACTGACTAGGAGTTCAGTAATTCCTGACATGTAGGTGTGGGATTCTGACCTGCTTTGTAGAGTATTACTGTGCTTATTATTATTTTTTAAATCTTTCTTCAGCCAGGGTTCAAGCTAAGTGTCTGTCCAAGTGGTTTGGCTTGCCTTTGCCCAACTCCAGAGCCCCTAATGCCGAATGAGTCATGACCATCCTGTACATGGGCCCTGTGCTAAGCTGGTATTGGAGATAACTGGGGAGCTATCACAAAGCTCGCTGGCAGCTCTGCTCTCTCCTGGCTGTAACAATGTATCTTCCTTCAACACACCCTGAAGTTGTCTGAAAGTCGCAGTCCGGTGTGATCACTAGAAAAGTCAACCCCAGCACTCTTTGGTCGAAGACCTAGGTTTTGAGTTTATGTTATAGTGGGGATTCATGCCCACTATTCATATGGAACATTCTATTATTTATCTCACAAGGTCTAACCCTGCAAGGATACTGCTCTCCTAACTTTAACCCTACACAACAGAAGATCATGGACTTTAGCTCCTCCGTGGTTTTCTTCTTCTATCCACGGAGATATTATTTCTGAGATTAGGGCTCTTAGGGCTTCATGGTTTACTGAGTGCTTAGAATACTTCGTTGTCATGAAAACCCACTAACCATGGCATCGTGCATGTGTTTGCGAGTGCATGAGGGGTGTGTGTGTGTGTGTGTGTGTGTGTGTGTGTGACTGTGCTTATGCATATGGGCAGTGAATAACCAGTGGTTTCTCAGGGGACCTCCACTTATTTTTTTCTTTCTTATCCAGGATCTCTCAGTGGAACTAAAGGCTGCCTTGCTGACCAGAGAGTGTCAGGGTTTTAGTTGTCTCTGCCTTTCCAGTGTCAAGATTACAACTGTGTGTCACTATGACTAGCTTTTTTTTTTATTTGAATATGGGTACTGGGGACTAAGCTCATGGCCTCACTTTGCCAGATGTAGCATCTTCCTGTCACCCCTGAAGGTGTAATTTTAAAGATTTGTTGGTAATATTTTCCGATAGCTAAGTGGGCATCTTTGGTGGTGGTGGTGGTGTGTGTCTGGCTAAGATAAATTCTCAAGAGGTTAAAGATTTAAATTTTAGCATGATGCTACGGAGGTTTTTAAATAGAATACATGGATCATTAAACATAAAGGGAGAAATGTAATAGCCTTGACAATAATAAAAATAAGACCTTGTGTTCACCACACAGTATCCATCGAGAATGAAGTGGGACGTATGGAGTGGGAGAACACGTTTGTAAGATACATCTGTCACAAGGCCCGCAGCCTGGAGCCCGTGGACCCATAGGACAGAAAGACAAACAAACCGAAACCAAAAAACAATCGTCCCCTCATTTCAAAAATCGAGAAACACAGGTTTGGTGTCAATGACTGTAATTGCAACGCCATCCCTGGGAAACTAAGCAGAAGTAGTTCTCTGTGTTTGAGGCCGGTCTGAGTTACAGAGCAGGACCCTGGCTCACAAAGCCACCGCCACCAATGACGAAGGCCAAAGAAAGCATAAAAGGCACTGCATTAAAAAGTTATCTCCAGGAGTCTAAGAACCGTTTGAGAAGGGGCTACATACAGTGTGTCATCGGGTCAGACAGACCAGCCAGCACTGACTGCCACAAGAAAGTGTTCCACCATGGCTAGTACATGGGGACAATGGGATGCCTTTTAAAAAGGTAACATTTTTAAAAGGTGACAAGAATGTAAAATCATAAAATCCCTAGAAAACTGGTAATGTGTACTAAGGCTCATCCATCCAAGTGCCTTTCACGGCTCGCAGAGATTCGTCATTTAGGCCGTCCACGGAAAGACGGGAGCCCAGTCTTTACTCTTTATGATTAGCTTGCTCTTCCAATATCATCCACATCTTATGCAAGCATGCTGATGCTGTAGACCGACTATGTGCCTTTTGGTGTGTTCAGTTGTGTTTGCAGTTTTTAAGACAGATTTTGTTGACTTTGGGGACTGACTGAAGTGTAAAATAAACGTCTAAGACTAAATACGGAACCATCGTCAGCATCAGTCTATTAGGTTGTTTCTTGTCTGATTTCAATTTCAACAAAATGTTATTCAAAAATATCTGAATGCAGGGGAGATGGCTCAGCAGGCAAAATGCTTGGCTCACAAGCCTGGGATCAGAGTTCAGATCCCTAGGACCCATATAAATACCAGGTGGCTCTGGTGGCAGTCTGCAATTTCAGTCCTAGAAGGCAAAGATGGGCAATCCTCAGAGTGCCTAGCAAGGCCAGGCATATCAGTGAGCTCTTGGTTTGATTGAAAGATCCTGCCTCAGTGGATAGAGTAGAAGAGAGATCAAGTAGACTGCAGACATACATCAACCTTGGGATTCCACATGCATGCACACATGTATGGCCCCACATATAGAAACATATATGTATATGAAAATGGAAAAAGAAAAATGTATATTAACAAATTTTTAAAACTCATTTGCTTTGCTAATGTTTGTCTTGGCTGAAATCCTCCGTGTTCAAAATGTGGCTCCAATTCCTGTTTACAATCAGGTTTCAAGGCCACGGGCTTGCCTGGTATTTGCTTCTGATGTCATCTATCTGTCATCTTTGAGCCCTGCTGAACTTCATGTTTGTAAATCTACTAAACCTGCTGCTGTTTTATTACTTAAGAATCTTTTCTGCAGTAGCTGCCTGGGACTTACCACAGGTTTGTCTTAAAACAAACAACAAACAGACAGACAAATGCTTTTTGTCTCTGCTGTTCACTGAGACTTAGTAAACCTGTACTGGGGGAGTATGTAGTAAGATCGTTGTGGTTAAAACATCTGAAAGCCTTTCCAAATCTTCTTTGGGAAGATTTGCTTACATGGCCAGTCCACAGGTATCCCAGCATGCAGAACCATCAAAGGTGGACAGCTATTTAGACCCTTAAAAAACTGCCACACAGATGAGTTAGCAGATCTCAACAATACCCTGGGAGAGACGATAAGAGACTCATGGGATGACCTGTTTAAAAACAGCAGATCAGAAATCATGGGAAGCCAGTTGTTGTCTCTTAAATGATACCAGTCAGCACCATGAGCCCCTCCATTAGTTATCAGCATCTTTCCAAAACAGTGAAACTTTTTAGTACCTAAGAGAGAGAGAGAGAAAGAAAGAAAACAGGAATCAAGTTTCAATTTTTAAAGAAGCCCAGATATTTCAAACGGTTTGCTGGAACAAAGAGGAACAACAACAACAACAAAAATCTCCCCAGATGTCATCGTTTCCCCCAGAGACCAAGAGACCTGGGCAGGGACAGGAGTGTAGAGTAGGGTACTTCTGAGCTCTGAATCTGCAGGAGAGCTTTCTCTTGATTGATTAAAGAAGCAAAAGAGACTGAATTAAAGCAATCTGGCCAAACGAGAATACAGGTTTTTAATGGCTTTTCCCTCCTTCTTAAGAAATTGCAGGACGAGGCTATCCATGTGGAAATGAACGTACAGTCGTCAGCTCGCATTCCATTTCAGACTTGGAGATGGGGAAAGGCTTTTCCACATCAATAAAAAAATAAAGTGAGCACTGTACTCAGGTAAGTCACAAATCCCGTCAAATACAAATACATAAGAATCTGCATATTATATGGATATCATGCGGATAACAGGTTATTTTTGATCAAGGTCTGGTGCATATTTGTTACATGCCCACTGTTCACTTTTATTTAAAAAAAAATATACGATCCAATCTCTTTAGTTCCTCTTTTAATTGTCATGAGGCTCAACTTCCTTGTACTTCTTGTGTTTCTGAACACAGCAAATACTTGATCTCCTTTGGGTTCTGCTGTTTGTTTTTTTGTTGTTGTTTCTCAAAAAAAAAAAAAAAAAGAGTGTATAAGAGTTCACAGTGATAAAAACCAGAGTCGGGGACTGTTGGATGGAACTGGCCGGAGAAGTCTAACTGAATGAACGAGACGTACCTGAAGCCCTAAGATAGAATAGCAGTAACCACGGAGGCCTAGATCCACCTGCCTTGACTTTGGGTCACTTCAGAGAATGAATTTCCAAATGGGCCATGCCTGTTGTTAGCGCTCAACAAACCAGAGAATAATAATTCTGTGTTCTCCATACCCCTCACAGTCTGACTTCATTTCTAGCCTCATGTAACTGAAGACTCTCCTACATAGCCTTTTCACGGTTCCCCAAAGATCACTTGGTCACAACTCCAGAAATATTTTTGCTAGATAACATCCTGCACAAAGCTGTACTATCTCTGTTTATAAATCTGGTGACCATGTGCCTATCAGCCAAACAGGGCTTTCTAAAGTCATCCAAACGGTCATCTGTAGTTTGTAAGTCCACCCGGGACAAAACAAGACGAGTCCAGGCAAATCAAGCGCATGGCCGTCCTACGGATCGCTGACTTCTATCTATCTTCCATTGCCTGAGAAAAGATTGCACACCATGCATTTTATATACATAAAATGTTCAGTGAGCCCAATATTTTGGTATATATGGCTTCACAGCCATTGCCTGAATCTCGCTCATTTCACCATTCCAAATGAGACCACATTTCCTTTAGCAGTCATGCCAGCTCCCCACCCGGCCCACCAACTTCTGATTTAACCATTTACCCACTTAATTGTTACCTATGTGAGTCTGCCAATTCTTGAAGTTTCTGATAAATATAAGCAGTGATAAGTGGTCTTTGGCACTGCGATTCTTTCATTTCTAAACCATCTTCCACCATCAGGATATACCACATTACCTTTATCCATTCATCATTGACAGACCTTTAAGCCATTTCTAACTTTTTGGTTATTGTAAGTAAGGCTGCTATGAACATGTGTGTACAAGTGGTTGTATAGACACGTGTTTTCATTCCTTTGGGGGAATTACCTATTCGTCCCCTTCCTTTTGACTACCCCTGTGCTACAGATTTATCTATCGAGATTCATACACCAGGCAGAAAAGCAAGTAGAGTCAGCAGGAAGGGCCTGCAAGGAAGAACGTGGCTACTGAGGTCACTGAGGTGAGCATTTCTGTTTAAAAATTAGATTTGTGCCTTTCCTAGTGTCAACTAACATACACATTAACAGATTAGATTGGTTGAGAAATAGACATAGGGAGGGAGGGAGGGAATCAGCCTCAAGGGTCAGAAGAAATTCCTGCTGGGCTACCAGGAGCTCCCGCTTCACAGTTTAAAATCATTTACCTAAGAGCAGATGGACCAACACAGCAAAGCTAACCCAACACTCACAGAAGCTCCAGGGTCTTTGCTCTGCGAGCTAATATTTACATTCTGTGTCTTGAATAAAAAGTTTTAATTTCTCCTGCTAATAGTTTTTACTCACTGATGACTTTTTTAATTTGCCCTTTTTCTTGAAGACACAGACATGGGCAAGCTATGTTTTGAGGGGATGTGTTTAACCTTAGGAAGATATACACCCAGGTGCAATGGCCTCCTGTGAGGAGCCACAGCGAAGCTAGATGTGCTAAAGTAAAATCAATACCCACCGAAGAGAAATTAGAAAGGAAAGTCACCGATATTTTTTTTCTCCCTCCCTTTCTCTCTCTTGTCACTAGACTGTGCAAGTTGGGAACTCTTAGGGATCATTATGTCTAAAACTCTCCAGGTTTCCATTCTAATGGGTTCCAGGTTTTCTTGGCTATGGAGATGAGACTAGCAGACTTAGTAAATCCTTATTTATTTGTCCCAAAGGTCGGGCTGTACTCTCTTTTTTCCTGTGCTGGTTTCTATTCATTCTCTGCCTCTTCTTGGGGTCTTTTGCTGCTCATCATTAATCTTTCAAGCTACAGCTGGGTGGGTTCAGAACAAAACTATCAGGAACTGAGAAATGAAATATTTACCCATACCAATGGGGGAAAGGGTCTGTCTATCAACCTGAACCATTCAAATGCAACCACATTTCTATTCTTCCATTCCATTCTAGGTAGAAGATATATATATATATATATATATATATATATATATATATATATATACATACATACATACACATACACACACACACATATATATCCATTCACATATATACATACACATATACATTATACATTTATTACTATCTGCTCCCATTTGTAATGAGGTGTAATATATAGAGCTCAGTTAGTTACCATGGAGACACTGGTCCTGTTTCTTATCACAAAGCCACACTATCGTTTTGTGTCAGCCAAGGAGGGATGACAAAGGCCGCTCCAAGAGCCTAGTTCTGCAATTACAGAGCAATCAGCCCCCCCCCCTTTAATAGTGCTCCTCCAGGTTTGCATGCTCCTCCTTCGGTGCTGTCTCTTTCTCTTCCCATTTAAAGTCATACCAGAGGAAGTAAGATGCAGTTGCCAAGTACAGACATCTTCTGCTGGATGGGCTGTGTATGCAGGGATCCAGTGACATTCCTTAGTTTACATTACAGAGCTCATTAGCTGCTAGCCTCTTAAGCCACCCTCCTTCAGCCTTAACAAGTATTTTCTTCTGAGGATATACAGCGACCATCCTTTTATGCATTAGCTGTTTTATCGTTTGTCATTAACTAACAAAGTGAGGTGGATAAATAGAAATCACAGCCTCTACATTTCCTCTTGGTCCTGGGCTTTCCCTAGTCTCTAACCACACTACTAAAGCTATCAACAGAAAAAGAAAAAGGAAAAAAAGAAAGGAAAAAAAAGAGAATGACCAGCATTAATTGTGTCTGATGGCACCGTCTAAACGAGAGGAGTACGCATGACGGGAGGGCCAGAGGCCTGGTTTTTCTTTAAGGATTTTCATTTTTAGGGATGACTGGCTGTTTCTGAGACTTGCCTTGGATGCTCAGAAAGACACTTTAAATTCGCATGGAAATTTGGGGTGAATTAGAGGATGAACTGAGGCATTCAAATTGGTCTGATTATAGATAAGCTTCTTACAGTGATCTTTGCCCTGTGCAGTGTCTGTAATTTCATAAATTACATAGTCGTCTTTGATTTGACTCTAAAGTTCTAGGATGCCAAAGCTCTGTCATCCTTGAGGAAGCAGGGTGCGTGGTTTTTAAAAAGTGTAAAAAGTGTTGGGATCAGGAGAGACAGAAACAGTGAAATAATAATAAAATAATAATAATGATGATGATAATGTCTGAATAAACTAGCTGAAAACTAAGGTGGGGGGAGACAGCTTATAAAATCTATATAGTAGTAGTGATCAATATGAATCAAACAGTAAAACCTCTATAATAATCTGAATGTTGGTGAAGGAGTTCACCAACTCCAGAGTCTGTGGTACGGTCTGAATGTGTCCTGGAGTTCCTATGTTATAAATGCAAACCCCAAAAAGCGAATCTTGAGAGGGTGGGACTTGGGAGGGCTGAGCACGTTACCTCGTAGGTGGATGGAGAAGAACAAAAGATGAGTTTGACTCCCTCCCATCCCTTCCTCCATCTCTTCATCTCTGGATACTTCCTCCCCAGATCACTGGAGCTTGTTCTTGGGACCACGGGGCAGTGCGTCATGAAGTACCTCATCGGACATAGCCCTTCAACCTCAGACTCGCCAGCCTCCAGAAAAGTGGGCTGGATAAACTTCCATTTATTGAAAGTTGACTATCCTTGTATTAATACAACAGCACAGAATAGACTGAGACTGTTAATAAGATCTGACACAAGGGGCGGTGGGAGGGGGGTGGGGAAAGAAGGAAACGAGAAGAGGAAAAAGGCATCCCAGAAAAGAAAGACAGTGGAAGCGAAGGTGCGCCGACAGGGGATGGTCCTGGTCTTCCAGAGGTCGGGGGGGGGGGGGGCGGGAGGGGAGACCATGGTCACGTTGGCATCCCCAGGGCAAATCAGTCTTGAATTCCAAGAAAAACTGTAGACTTGGCTCAGGTGTTGACATAGTTTCCTCATCTCAGACAAACCCCCAAAGTGTGTCCCTTCTCATTTTACTAGACAGATACGGGGAGAAAAAAAGAGGAGGGGGGGAGAGAGAAAGAATCAGGGGGTGGGAGTGGGGGAGAGTAAGAGAATTACATTCAAAGTGACTCAGTAAAACCAAACTGGCTGTGTGTGGACACATTCTGTGCTGTGTGACCCCCGCATGCCAGGAATGTCATTAATTAGAGAAGAAATGAATGACTGGAGATTTGCCAAAAGTGGCTCAGGAGATCAAGGGCTGCGCGCGCCCATGTTTTCACCTATGTGCTGGAATCTTCCGGAGCGCTGCGCAGTCCGTATTAGGCTTTGACAGGGGTCTGATTAATGCTGCCTTCTTAATGGGCAACTGACTCCTGGCATTTTTGGTGCCAAGAGATGGCCTCATAAATATACAGTGTCTTGGAGCTGAACCCTGAGCCATGACCTGGGGGAAAAGCCAAATGAAAACTCACAAAGGCTGTTCTAAGAAGCGTGCAGAGAAGTCTCACTAGCTGGCAAGCAGGAAGAATGTAGAACCTCTTGATACTGTAACAGCCTGGTGCACCAATGAACCTCACGGGTTCCAGGAGCCCAACACTGTACTCAACGTGTATCACATGATCTCATTGGCTCTCCACGCATCAGAGGAAAAAAACCCAAGTTCAAGAGAAGTTGCTACCTGCCTAGCATAAAATACTCTGTTCCCAGCAGACCCCAGTAACATTACCTAAGCATAACAAAGACAAGAAATACATTTCAAAACGTATGACTGTCGATAACTATTTTTTCAATGGTTCCCTTTCTGTTCCTTTTGATAAGGTTATGGTAAGGCATCAAAATAATCATTATCTTCTCTGTAAATGTTGTCAAGAAAGGGGATGAAAATTGAAGAGACTATTTCTATGTATTTTACTTACTTATGTATGGTATTTTATTCATGTAAAATCTTACTCATTGTTATATTTCTAAGTCTTAGAGGAGTAGTTGACAGACGGTAAAAACTTAGTAAATTCTTGCTGAGTGAATGTTATCAGCCAGTGGGAATGGATATGTTCTGTAGTACTTTACAATCTACAAATATACTGACATATATTTAAGTCAATATCTCACAGGGGCTAATGTGCATAGGAACTAATATCTCAAAACGGAAGTCAGGGACTGTTACCTGCTATCACAAGGCTTCTGCTCATTTTAATTCTCAAGGGCCAAGGACATGCTTAGCAGTAATGGCGTCTGCTGCCAATCTTGCCAACCGTAGTCCGAGTTCAATTTCCCTGGAAATCACATGGTGGAAGGAGATAACCCACTCCTGCCACTTGTCCTCTGACCTCTAGGAGTATCCTATGGCAACTGCATGTATGTACACGTGTGTGCACTCACACACACGCACACTACACATGCATGCACACTAAACAAATAAAATAAATGTAATCAATTCTTAGCATGGTTGTGTGCCTGATGACCACCCAAACTCCTTTCAAAGGCTTAATAAGGACTTAGTAGAATGAAGAACAGTAAAAATAGCTGTTATTTCCATGATTTTTTGAAAAAGTTTTGTTGCCATTTCCAATAGAAAATAAAACCCCCATTGTATCGAAGGAACACCCAAAACTGCTCCTGCCAACACTTTGGGGGTTTCTTATTATATTTTATTTTGTTTTCTGACTGTTCCAGTTACATTGTTCTGAGCATCTAGATAAAAACAGAACATCGGGATTAGCTCATCAAAACCAGCCGGTCCCAGCAGGGAACTCATTTAGAACTTAAAGTTCTAAGATGCTCTGGGCACCCGAGAAAAGCATGACACTTATGGTAGAAAATTCAACCGCCCTTAGCTGCTCTTATGTTTTCTTTGCTGATTTAGCCTGGGATGAAGGATATGCCCTGTATGAGTGTTATCCTGTATCCGTGCCACTGGCCTGCTGCTACACCTACTCGCTCCCGAATGCATCAATCTCTGCGGTGTAGCTTAACGAGAATCGACACTCATCAGTGTAGTGGAAGACATGGGTGGCAAGCTGTTGACTTGGAGTGAAGGCCTGAGACCATTTCAAAAGCACTACATGACTGCTGCCCCCACTGCCAAGTGATGTCTGCTGTCGTTATCGTTTGCAGGATGAAGCTCAGCTAACAGGCATCATTAGGAAAACCCATGTCAAACTTGAGAGGGAGAGAGAGAGAGAGAGAGAGAGAGAGAGAGAGAGAGACTGAAGTTCTCCCCCCTCTCTCTCTCTGATGGGGGTCCTGACCTCCCTTTGGCTGACGTGATGACTGAAGGCTTTTCCTACCATCTTTTCTTCTTAGCAAAAGCACGAGACAGAAGCTCTCAGTGTTGCCCCCCAGATTCCTGTGCCTTAGTCACCGAGGGGTTCTGTTTCATTTTCATGATGTCACAGCATTCCTTATCTCCTTTCCTCTGAGAAGAAAGACAGCTAGGTTCTTTCATCATAGCTCTTCCTAACTGAGTGTATGTTACTCGTGCTCTTTTGCAACATTTGAGTACAAAGGTATACGACATTGTGAATTCATCAGTAAGGGATACAGATTTGTATCCCTAAAAATGCTGATCTTGGAAACATCTCTGTCCATTTCACCTCCTTGCCTAGAAAGGGGATACTTTAAGTAAAATACAATGTTCAGTTGAGTCATGGGAAATGTTTTTTAGGGAAGGATCGTGGCTTGTTGCTATGCCAGCACAGGTGAAAGGTGGTAAAGAGAACTGACCGAGGGGCCAGTGAGCAGGGCAGTGGGTAAAGGCTGGAGGTCAAGCCTGGCAACTGGAGTTCAAGTTCTAGGACAGCTAGGAGACAGGCAACTTCCTCAAACCGTCTGATCTACACACACACACACACAGACACACACACACACATAGAGCGGTATGTGTGTCCACATTTCCTGTACTGTTAACTGACATCAGTACACAGTATGGTACAGATGTTCTTAGTAAACTCTGTCATGGACTCAGGAGGTGGTAACAGACTCCAGAAAGTGATAGTGCAAGCATTTACCCTTGAAACCCTGTGCCAACCTGGAGGCCAGCCAGCCCCGTGAACATGAACTCCCCCCTTGCTTTAATGGCGCCCAATGTTCATCAGTCCCGGGCTTAGTTCCATCCCCTTACTTCTCTTCTCTTCCAAAAAAGCATAACATTAAAGTGTAGGGAACATAGGCCTGTGTAAAAGCCTGTCTTAGTCAGGGTTTCTATTCCTGCACAAACATCATGACCAAGAAGCAAGTTGGAGAGGAAAGGGTTTACTCAGCTTATACTTCCACATTGCTGTTCATCACCAAAGGAAGTCAGGACTGGAACTCAAGCAGGTCAGGAAGCAGGAGCTGATGCAGAGGCCATGGAGGGATGTTACTTACTGGCTTGCCTCACCTGGCTTGCTCAGCCTGCTCTCGTATAGAATCCAAGACTATCAGCCCAGGGATGGCACCACCCACAAAGGGCCTCTAACCCTTGATCACTAATTGAGAAAATGCCCCACAGCTGGATCTCGGTGGAGGCATTTCCCCAACTGAAGCTCTTTTCGCTGTGATAACTCCAGTCTGGCTCAAGTTGACACAAAACTAGCCAGTACAAGGCCCATCACAAATACTAATAGAAACAAAGGAAACCAGCCAGATAGGGCGGCATCTTAGAGATGAAATGAATACATTCTGGTCCTTAATCTTTAACTATACTTGATCTCCATTTTAGGAGTACACATTCAAGGAACTATCATTGCATACTAATGATTTACTTTTTTACTTCATTAATTTTTTCATTAAGGAGGCAGTGAAACATGTATGTAGCATTACTGCTGATTACCTAAGTATGATAACATCTAACCACAGAATAATATCCCGGGGGAATTACACATTTCTTTATTCATAACTATATATTTTACATTTTTAGCAATGTCTTTTTGATTGCCTTTAGTATCAACTTAATAAGCAATAGATAGAACAAATTTATTTTATTATGTTAAAAATCCATTTTTTTCCTCTTTTCATTGTAGCCATTTTTTTGTTTGGTTTGAGAGTGTGTATGTCTTAGGGACTCTACATTCATCCAATTTCATTCTCATGACTCCAGTCAGCCTCAGTCCAAACTGTCATTCCCCTGTCACAGGATATATATCCCTTTGAGCTAGTATCTCCTATCAACTGTACTCAGTACTACCATAATCAAACCATAGCAACTATGATTTCTCTTTCTTGTTTATAAGACTTTAGTGGCTTCCAGTATAACAGGAGACAACAGAAAAGATTCTCCAGTCTTGTTCATTCATTCACATTACCCTTCTTTGCATATATATATATATATATATATATACACACAATATATAATTATATTAGTATCTATTATGTATATTATAGCATATATGTAATATATACACATATACATATATACATACACATACATACAATATATAAATTTATTAGTATCTATTATATATTATAGTGTATATGTATATGCATATATATATATACATACATACATTTCCTTTTATAATGGTATATTTAGCAGGTGCAACCCCATCCTTATTTTACAGAAGAGGAAACCATGTTGCAGACTGCAAGTCAATCAATCACTTGACTATGCACAGTGTGCCCTTAGATGAGTACATGGGAACTCCGGCTATGGGGTTCCCTCTCTTTTCCTAACTCCTCCTCTGATGGTCCCCATTCCATTCCAGAATCAATGCTCAGGAGTTTTTGTTTACAGCCTTTTCTCTGCCTGCCAGATCTTTCTCTCTCTCTTCCGTGAACCTCAGTGCGGGTCTTTTCTATTCCACTGTATGTTTTTATTGTAACACTGTATTTTGTACTATATTACTTGGCCTATGCATTCTAAAGCAATAACTCTTGTAAAGTGGAACAATTTATTATCTCACTTTTCGTACTAATAAAAGGAAGATTGGCAGGCAATGGCAATGGAAAAAAATCAATCTATACTTGTAGGGTAGAATCGTTACGTTAGAGATATACACCATTGGCACTTGGTAAATATTAATTAATATAAAGAGATTATCATTCATCCTTGAGATCCTCCCAGAACAATATAAGCTATCACCACTGCTCTTGGTTGCTCACCAAAATGTGATAGAAAGACTTTATTGTTAAACACACCACATACATTGGCTACAGGACATACAGAAACCAAGTGGTTCTGACCAGAAAGCTTCCTCCCTCTGGCTAGCTCTCAAAGTATTAGGAGGTGCCACGGAGACTGATGGGAGAATAAGACCGTTAGCAATCTTACTTAGCTGTGACTCCTGGGAATTGTAATAGTGACCAGCCTCGCAAGGTATGCTTATGGGTACAACAATGGCATGAATTTTATGGGAGGTAACCCAGAAAAATCAGTGGGTTACTCCCAGCGAAGGAACACCTACATGCTATTGCAAATATTACCAATAATCCTAGGAATGAACCTACTACTATTATTCTGATAAATGGACATAGCGCCAAACTGCTCTTGAGGTTTATATTTCTATATCCGCAGGTCAGTTCTCAGACCTCATCAGAGAAGTTTCTTTGTGCAGTGATAGTAATTAAAGCAAAACTCACAACTGGTCAAAGTTCAGGTGAATAAGAGCATACGGAGCACTTAGCCATGGTGAGAACATCTACACTACCTCTCCTCCCCAAGGATGGCCCATCATGGAGGAGTGAAAAGAAAAACAGCCAGAGCCAGAAGCTGGAGAGGACCACAGTGAAACAGTGTCTTCTGCGCATGCCAGAACAGCTGTGCTCATGAGCTGCCAGCAGCTGCCGGTGTCTGAATAAGACCTGTACAAGATCAAGCTGGTCAGCATTGGATGAAAAGGGGCTCATGAGCCTCTACCCCTAATGGAAGAGCTAAGAAACAGTTATGGTTTCTGGGGGAGGGTGAGTTAGTTTTCTTTAAGGCTATGGATCCTGTAGCTGTCTTCAGACACACCAGAAGAGGGCATCAGATCTTATTACAGATGGTTGTGAGCCATCATGTGGTTGCTGGGAATTTAACTCAGGACTTCTGGAAGAGCAGTCAGTGCTCTTAACCACTGAGCCATCTAAGGAGAGGTCCTTGGTCCTGTGAAGGCTCCATAGATGCCCCAGTGTAGGGGAACTGAAGGCAGAGAGGTGGGAGTGGGTGGGTGGGTGCAGGAACACCCTCAGAGAAGCAGGGGGAGGGAGGGTGTGATAGGGTGTTTCCGGGAGGGAGGGAAACCGGGAAAGGGTATAACATTTGAAATGTAAATAAAGAAAATATCCAATAAAAAAGAAACAAACAAACAAACAAAAGGCTATGGATCCTGGTAGGTCACCCACACTCTAAGAAATGACCCTACACTCTAAGAAATGACCCTACACCCAGAAGTATAGGAGTAGCACATATTGGAACCAATGAGCTATTAAATAATAATTTTTAAAAGATCACATTAAGTAGAAGGTGGGTTAGGAGAGTGGCCCTGAGAGGAATTACATTGGAAGGAAACATGACCAGAACACAACGTATGAAGTTCTCAAAGAGCTAATAAGAATATTTTAAAGGGGTTATATTCAAAAGACTGAACACAAGCTCTCTGGGAAATTCCTGAACTGTTCTGGACAGTATGTAGCATTTAAAAATTGCTAACCATAGCTGGGCATGGCAGTAATGCTTATAATCTCAGTATTCCGAAAGCTGAGGCAGGGGGACTGAAAGTCAAGCATTATCCTGGGTTATAGAGAGAGTATAAGTCTAGAGTGAGCTACACAATGATACTCTGTCTCAAAAAAAGAAAGAAAGAAAGAAAGAAAGAAAGAAAGAAAGAAAGAAAGAGAAAGAGAAAGAGAAAGAGAAAGAGAAAGAGAAAGAGAAAGAGAAAGAGAAAGAAAAAAAGAAAAAAGAAAACAAATAACAAAAGAGAGAGACTTTTATGGATCCAACTACCATTTATTAAGCACTTACTACATACTAAACATAAATGACGAAAAGTCAGAGATAAAAATGAAAGTTACCGTGTTTAAGGAACAGCAACAAAAAACTCTTCTCCCCCTCATACATTTCAGGAAAGAAGTGTAAAGAAAAAGTGAAGCCCGGGATTTCACAGTACAAAACTCTCTAAACTCCACAGATCCTCCATCAGTGGGAATGGTCAGGAATAATACAAGGAAGGTGTGTCAAAGTGAGGCAGAAACGATGCAGATGCCCTGGGAAATGTGCAGGAAGAGTCACACGTGCCAATCAGTGTCCTGCCACACGTCCTCAGCTACCATATATGGGAGGTAAGGGCAGAGAGCATGGAGGTGTGGGGGTGGAGTTCAAGGTCATCCAAGGACACAGTGAATTCCAGCTCAGCTTAGCCACAGTGGAGTAGAGAGAAATGTTTTTAGACAAGAAAAGAGCTTCATGTTTGACATGTGTAACACAGTAAGTGCATGTGGAATCTGAGGGACGCTGAGGTGCCAGGGTGGACGTTAGGTTCAAGCTGTCACTAGTTCAAGTGGTGGTGCTGTCTTTCCACTGCAATGGTGCTACTAAGAGATACCTTTGAAGATATTTTAATTCCTAAACTACTTCATGCTAATATATCCCAAAAGGAAGTGTTTGAGCGTAATGATTTGTCACTTGTTTTGAGTAAAGGGAATTCCTCCTCTGCGTTTCAAAAGAAAAGTCTGGGCTGCACTTGTTTCTCCGCACCGCTGCGCAGAGAAGTAGTTTAGAAGTCTATGCTTCGTAGATGTCTGTGCCAAACCACCATCTAATACTGATGAGTTTATAGGGAGCACCTGCTATTACGAGACCAGGAACTAGAACCTGGCATCGGAGGATCGTGGTAGAAGCAAGGTGCACGCCAGCAGGTCATATTTACAGTTACAATATTTGGGGCTACCGCAGCCAGAAAATCACGGGGCAAGAAAGGAAGGGCAGTGCTGCCTTTTTCCTTTGTCTGGAAAAACAAGCATTCGCGTGCTCCAAGTGAAAACAAGGGAGCCCCTGACCTTTGCCTTACATACAGTTAGAGGGTGTGCCACCCTCCTGGCCAGCCAGGCTATGTTCACGTTCTGTAGAGAAGAGCTGGCAGCTGCCCATCCCGAAGGAAGAGCCTTTCTATGCCTGAAGGTAACTAATGTTCAATCTGGTTTACACATCTCCAAAAACAAGAACAGGTCTAAAAGAACATTAGAGCACAGGCATTAGTGATTCCCCAGTTAACACTCAAAACACTTAGGGGTGAGGGGAATGTGGTGTTGTGAACGAGAACAGCCCCCATAGGTTCATACATTTGAATGTCTCGTTCCTAATTGGTGGAATACTTAGGAAGGATCAGAAAGTGTGGCCTTGTTGAAGGACGTATCACTGGAGGTGGGGGCCACACCTGGCCCAGTCTCTCTCTGCCTCTAACTTGAAGACAAACTGTTATTGCTCCCGCAGTACCTGCCCCGCTGCTGTGATCCCTGTCGTGATGGCCATGGGATTCACCCTTTCAAACTATAAGCAAGCCCGCCAATTAAATGCTTCCTTTTGTAAGTTGCCATGGTCACAGTGTCTTTGCACACCAACAGGACACTGGCTGAAACAGAGAAGGAGAAACAGAAAACCAAGCCCAGCATAAGAGGGTGGAAGGGAATGAATGGTCACAGGGGACAATACTAAATTAATTAACTAATTAATTAAAAGTCTGAGAACAGACTCATGAGAGCTTACAAAGTACGATGTATATGCTCATGGTGTGAGGGGTACTGGGTGAAGTTTTACACCTCAGCTGCTGTCCTACCGGCTAGTACTCAACGAGTGAGCACTTCCTGCCAGGCACCTTTCTAAGTATACATGTTTTCCAGCTCACAGAGTCCTTTGAACAAAGACAGGATTACTCCTCCATCTTAGAAAAGGACCACCAACACTGCCACACAGAACTTTCATGGACTTGGTGTTTCTTACGAAGCAGACGTCATCAACTCTGTCACACAGGGGAGAACCAAGAGGTAACAGATTAAGTAACACAGACCCCGATAGCATAACTGGCTAGTAACAAAATCTGGACCTCAATCCACAAGGATTCCCAGATACACTTGTGATGACATGTGAGTGCTTGTTACATGTAGAGCTCCGTTCAAAGTATGTATAAGCATACCCTATCCCTCTGGCAGCCCCAGGAGCATGGATACTATCATCATGTCTGTTTCACGGGGAAGAAACAGAGGCACAGAGAGGCTGTACCTGAGGTTGTTTGGCTGCTACTGGGGGAAATGAGGACAAGAACCCAGGAAGCTGATTCAGAGCCAGACCCTTAACACTACGCTGTGTCTTTCTGTCTAAATGCGTGATAGAGCAAGCACTGAGACACTGAAAGCAAAAAGGGGTCTCACAGCTAAACGTACACCAAGCAGCACCGCCACCTTGTAACTTTAGTTTTTCCAAGTCCTATTTTTAATGACGGTTCTTAAACGCTTTAACCTCCCTTGTAACCCTACCAGAGATAGTGGAAGAGAAAGGATACAGGGAAGTGGAGCTCTTTAGAAAGGTTCCTTGGAGCAACTCTCGTCTGTGTTGTCTGGAAACCAGCAGTTTAGTTCACGGGTTAGCAGGCAGCGGCAGCTCGATCCACTCGCAAACACTTCACAGATACACCAGCAGTCCAGTTCGGGAGAGTCAAGTTAGCAACAGAGGTGATCCGACCTAGAGAGATAGCCAGGCCTCAGCCTGGGCTCCAGTCAGCAGGAGGGACCAACAGGAACACCAGGAGTTGTTCTAGGCTATGCCTCTCTCAGGAAAGCAAAGATCAGCAAAAACAGGAGACCCACAAGTGTTGCACAGCTTGCTGTACCAGCAAGCCACGCTCTGTCTCCATCACCTCTTGGAGTCCTATTTGTACCCTCCAAATATCACGTGTCCTCCACGTGCCTTGCCTCAGACCGGGGGTGGGGGGGTGGGGTGGGGTCCTTGCCTTAGCACGTGCATCCATCCAATCAGCCCAAGTCCTTAGAAGCTGCAAGAATCTGCAACACACCACCAGAAGGTTTTTTGTTTGTTTGTTTGTTTGTTTTTTGTGCCTTTCTCTCTATGGAGTCCTGACGAATGCAGCTGGCGGACTAATACACGTGTATTGTTAGCAGAGAGTCCCTCATCATGTGGCCTTTCACGAGCTTGCTTTAGCAGAGCATCCTCCCTCCTGCGTCTTCTTCAGTGAAATGGTCCTTCACAAGCCTGCCTTATTAGCCTTTCACACGTGCGTCCATTTTAATGAAAGGTTCCTTCACATGCTTGCCGCAGCAACACCATCCAACACAACTGACGCTCCAAAGACCCCTTACGTTTCCACTTCAAACGACTGGTAATAATCGTGGAGCCCTTATTCCATGATTCCTAACCTCTGCCGGACACTGGCATGCCATCCTGCTCCACTTCAGGACAGAAGGCTTGCTGTTCTAGCTGAGGCAGAGAGGCAACAGAACTTGCCTCTGATGTCTGCTCTCAGCTGAAAAAAAAAAAAAAAAAACCAAAAAACAAAAACAACAACAACAAAAAAAACCAAAAGAACCCCAAAAAACCAAAAAAACCCTGCCCGATCAATTAGCCAAGGACCTTGCTGGGAAGGCACCACACTCACCTTCTCTGGGGTGTTGACTCTCAGGGTGAACCCTAATAAACACCTTGGTTGCCAGATACTGCCAGATACAGATACACCAGCGTAGCCACAACAAAAAGAAAAACAATAAAAACCCTATTTGCATACCTGTTTCTGCTTTGCTACCTTCCTTCCATGGAGGAGCCCACTTACCTAGCAAACCTCTGACGGCTTCCTTAACTCCTCTAGTGCTGGGGGCCTGGCACTCTTATCTTAGGCTTAACTTGGCCAAAGATAGAGTTGGTCATAGATGGACCCAGAACTGGAATTGAGATAGTCTAATCTGGAACTCCCGATCTTACTGCCTGTATTTTCCAAGTGCTTGGATTATTGGTATATACTACCATGCCCAGTTTATTTATACAGTGCTGGGCATCAAGCCCGTGGCTCTGAGCATGCGGGGCAAGCACTATACCAACTGAGCAACCTTCCCAGCTCAACTGTCTGATTCTAGAGCACGTGTGTGTTCTCAGTATCTGTGCAACTGCACACAGAGGAAATGGCGCCAGTGACTGAGAGTTAGTAGTCCAGCATGTCTTTATTCCAGAGGAAGAAAAAGAACATTTGAAAAGATTTCAGTCACGAGGTAAAATAAAATCTCACCACCATAGAGCATGCCCAAGCAGCAGCTGGAACGGCCTCAAACGTAAACAGGACAGCCTGGAATAACTTTCCTCCAGATCTCCCACAACTCATTTCTTGAGAAGACAGAATGGAAAAAGCAAAGGGGAAGATGGTCAATTAAATATATACGCGAGTGCATTAAATTAGCTTAAACTCAAAGAGAAAAGGTTTTGTCCTCCAAGATGAGATGTTTATCATTTAATACATCTGTCTGCTATCTTTCCTCACACAAGGGGAGTTGAAAATATAAACTGCCATAGATGGCCCTGACTGTAATGAGAAGCTACAGGGTCTGAGATATGTTGGCACTCTCCTCAGAGAGATGGAGCCGTGTTAAAAGATGGGACGGAGGGAGAGAGCTGAGGTAGCACAGACTCATAGCGTCTGTCTGAGTTACGGTCCATGACCATGGACTTTATCCAGTTCTATAAATTGGCAGGTGCTTTTATCTATTCTAACTCTACCAGTACAGATATACTCAAGACAAAAACAAATGTCACAATTCATATGCCAGCTTAAATCATGTGGAATCCATTTTTTAAAAATTATACTTAAAATGTTTCCAATGGAGGCAACTGTAAAAAAAAAATTCAAATATTAAACTTATTTCTGATCCTAATTTGTCTTGGGCACACCTCATTGAAAATCTAAAGTAAATCTAAAAAATATACCAGGACACAGGAAGGATGAGAAATCAAACACCGAGAAAATGGATTCAGTTAGCAAGGATTACATGCGTCAACGAACTGTACTAAAGTGAACGTTTGCAAATGCCAGACGTTCTCATTCCGAACCTGGGGATCTTGAATGAAAAATCAATCATGCTGGAGAAGGTAACCCCTCTTCATCCATCTCTAATGAGTCAAGCACAACCGGGTGGATTTCCTATCACAGGTGGATCAAACTTGTGAAATTGGTTTTGATCCAAGACTCGCTGGTGCATCCTCTACAAGGAGCCTTTACTCAAACCCTCTTCCACCAGCACGGATCCTAAGGGATGCTTCTGGGGTTTAGTTTTTGTTTTGTTTTTTTTTCCATCCTACATTTTGTTTACTGTGCCTTATGTTGTCTAGCCTATACCCAGTGTGTCTCAGGGTAACTGCTGCAAGTCTCCCTGTAAGAGCTCAGGTTTTGAGAACAGGCAGGCAAAGAGCTTTCAAACTGGATAAGTTCAAGGCTGGCCTGAGCCTTCAAAACATAAGTCACATACCTGTATTCCCAGCACTTGGGAAGCTGGGACGTCTGGGCTGCACAGTAAGACCTTGTCTCTCAAAGGAAAAAAAAAAAAAGAGAGCGAGAAAGAAAAAAAATCCCCACACGCCATATTATTAAGTGAAAGCAGGCATAAAGAGCCAGTTCTTCAGATCTTTTATTTTTTTAATAAATCAAATAATATTGGCCATATTGTTTTTATTAGGGCAAAACCCCTTCTGGAAAGTCACCGCTCAAGTCTAATAATGGAGTAGGTAAAGGGTTTCGGTATTTTTCTGAATAATCAATACCAAAGCTGCTGATGTAAATTTATTTGAACTCTAGGGAACACAACCTTTGAAGTTCTGGGAAAATTTTAAATATAGTGTGCAAATCAATAAATGGACAAAAACATCACTGTCAATGTATTCATTTTTATTTGGACAGAAACTATGTCTTAAAATGTAACGGCTTACTCCCTCTCTGAACCTTTGCCTAAAGTCAGTCTTTCTTTCTTTCTTTCTTTCTTTCTTTCTTTCTTTCTTTCTTTCTTAAACAGAAGAAACTTGTGACAATCTCTGAACATGAAACATTCTTTTGGGCTATAATTAGAAATGATGTCAAGGTCCCTCTCTCAACAGGGTGACTCCTCAAACCCTAAGGAGTCCTCCTCTTTCTAGCCCTTTGTACTGATCATATGTATATATATATATATATATATATACACACACACATATACACACATATGCACACATACACACTTTTTTCCTCGGTCATTAATTCACATTCAAGTCTAAAACTGCGCTAACTGCTAACCAGAGGGCTTAAGAATATTTTATGGAGGGATTCTACTGGCCTACTTTGGTGGTATGTCTCACTTTGAATGGAATGCAGCTAGGAGATTTAAAATATATATCTATATATATTTTTTTTCATTACTGACTATTTTCACAGTCCACTAAGCAAAAATACAAAGCAATTTTTTTTCTTACCCCCCATTTTCCCTTCCTTCTCTCTCTTCCCCCTGTGGAGTTCAAATTAAAGAAAGGTGAAAATTGAAGCTGTTGCACGCAAGGCGATTGCAACATGCATATTTGATTTTTATGATGGATCTAAATTGCTGAATAAGGCCACGGAACAAAGGGAGACTGCAGCTTCCTGCCCATCACAGGCAGCCACTGGATGCAGAACAAAAGCTTCGGCCATTAGGGGCTCAGCAGGGAGACACATTATATAAATGACTTTGTCTTCTTTGCCCCCTCCCCCCTACTGTGTGCACTGGACAGGGGTAGGGGTGTGTGTGTGTGTGTGTTCGATGATTTAGTAGGGCAAGAGATAAGAAACGCTGGAAGCAGCTATGGGGAAAGAAATGAATAGTTGCATATGATTCAAAGGGCGCATGTTTTACTCCCTGGGCCAGGGTGACTCTCCGAGCTGTCTGTGCTCGGAGCATCTCCTAAAACTCCCAGGAGGAACATGGTATAAAGCCTTCAGAGAAACCTCTGGGTTCTCCTTATACTATTTTGTCTCTTTATTGAGAATGATGTAGCAGAAGGAAAAATGGCTAGGAAAAATTATAAAATTCTAGTAAAAAGCTAAATGTACTCAAAGAATAAATCTACCCATGATTCACTACGGCTTTGGCTTTCTGGAACAATGCATCAATACTGCCTTCCAGACTTCAGGAAAGAAAAGATGGACTGGTAAGAATCCAACTTTTAACACAGAAGAGTCAAACTACTTTAGCAGCCTCCCCTTCAGCGCCCTGCACTACCAGGAGGCTTCCAACACCAGCAATCCTGTGAGGTTAACAATCTCTGCACTCAGAATTTGTTTTGTGGAAGAGTTTTAGAAAACTTCACAAAGGCCAATCATGTTCTAAAGTCACCCAAAGGAAGGGTTGTAGGGAAATTTCCAGCAGAGAAGAGAGTCTAAGCAGAGTTAGGTTTAAGCACAAAACTCGTTAAGTTCTATGCTGGACAGGGCTGAAGTCCAGGTCACTGGCCACCCACGTTCAGCATTGTTGTGACTATACATTCGAGTGAGGAAATACCTCGTGTCAAGGTTCCATTTCAGAGACCATTCTTAGACACCCTGAGTCTTTGCTGACTCTTCTAACACAGTGACTCCTAACACAGTGAGGACCTCTGTCCCTTGGGTACAGAGTAGCAGAAGGTGTTTCCCTTATTTGTTATGATAAACCCAGCATGCTTGGTGAGGGCACCTCATGATCTCACGAGGTGAGCATGGTACAGCTAACTCAGGGGAATGCCACAAGGAAACAGCGCTTTATCCTCAGACTGTCACTACCATCTCAGACCGGAAGCAGAAACAAATCTTACCAGAGGTCATAAGAGACAATGGTAAGTTGATATTGTCTTCAGCTGGACACCAACCTGCCTTTTGGGAAGCACTTTGGGTTTTCCCTCTAAGGTGGTTAATATTAATTAAAATATTATGCATCTTTTTCTCTAATTGGGTGGCAAACATCTCTCTAAAGATTGCTAATGGATGCAGGTGAGGCGAGACGCTTAGGTTTGTCAACAGCTTTAAGCAGCTGGGGTCAAAGGGCATTCCCTAAGCCTGGTGCCAGAGGTGAGTGCCAATTGCTACAAATAAATAAGTGCATGGATTAGTGGAGAAGAGACTACTATACTGCTATCCCTGGTGCTATTCATTTTTTTAGTGATCACATTTTCATTCAGGGCCAGTTATTAATGTGATTCTATGTGCTGTAGAGTCTATGAGAGTAAGACAAAGTTCCCAAATTAAAAAAAGAAACAACAAAAAACCAAAACAACCTTATGTGTACTTATAGCTTGCCAAGAAGATACTCAGTCGTCAAGTAGCTGCCCAATGTTAAATATTACATTCTCAAAGGAGGGAGAAGGAAGGTGTTCAAGGAAAGGCAGGACAGAGCAAGCCTGGTAGACTCTCTCAGAGTCCTCTGATCTTCTGAAGTACATCTCCATTTACCACAAGTCAAGAAGAGGGTGTACTCTGTGTGTTCATAGTGTCTCTTCTTTATCCTGCCAGAGGAGGAGACTGCTTTATTTTGCTGAAAGGTAGACTAGAATACCAGCGTGGGCAGAGGCGTCAGTAATCCATACTTACAATGGAGCCAAGTCAGTGCCCTGTTTAAATATGGAAACCCCTTAGCCTCATATGCTCCTTACATTCCCATTTAAATGAATGAAAGCCACGGGCTGGGGAGAAGGTTGGAGGTCAGGTGCACTGGCTGCTCTTAAGAGGAATGGAGTTCCGTTCCCAATAACCACAGCAGTTGGCTCATGATCACCCCCTTGTGGCCTGCTCAGGCACCTGCACCCAGATGGTACAGACAGATACATTCAAACACATGGCATACAGATAACCTTATGGAAATTAAATAAAATCTAAGGTTCAGTTCCCCAGCTACACTACTTGGGTATACTTCGCGTGTACGTGAGTGCAGCCACTGTGCCGGCCACTGGCAGTACTGAAGTCAGATACGCAGCATCTCAGGTACACTGGCTACCTTTGGAGGATGTGGTTGCAAGCCAGCGTTTCTCTTGCTACGCCACTCAATCATTGCCACCCCTGCTGTGAGCATCCCAGAAAGGCTCCTACTGCCTCCAGCCCAAGTGCACCACCGCCCGCCAATAACTGCCCACTCTTTAGCCATGCCACCATTCTCTGCCTTCTCCCCAGAGCCTTGCAGACACTAAGCAAATGCTCTCCCGACCTGTGGGCTCCCCCTCCAGTGCCCTGGACTCTCTTGTCCAGGGATCTGCACTGTTTTCCCCTTTCCTCCCCCCACCCCGAAGTCTCCTCCTTCCCCGCACTTCAAACACCAACTCACTTATGACTTCACTAGGAACGTCTGTTCTGCTTAGGACAAATCCTCCCATGCAGCGCCACATTCCTTTCTCGCACACCGCTTACTACAGTGGCAGATTTACACTTATTTGTGCCATTTCTGAGACGAGTCAGCCCCTTCAAATCCACCAGGAGCTCCTTGAGGGCAGGGACCACGTCTGCTTTCCATAACTGTTATAGTCTCAAAAGGGGGCAGGAGGCAAGGAACAGAGTGGGAGTTCATCGGACAGGTTTGACTGAATTAAGGATGGATTGGAGCAGAGGATGTGAGCATGTGTACTCAATGGTGAGCTGAGAGGAGGCGATCCTGCTTCCAGGCTGATGAAGCACCTAGATGTCAAAGCAAGGATGGAGAGACGCCAGGGTTACTCAAGTGTGACATACTTGAATTTTTGGGACTGTAAGAACAATGTCCCTCCAAATAAAAAAATACCTACTCAAATACAACAGAATTATGCATTCTTTTTTTTTTTTGTATCATTTGCAATCTTTTTTTCTCTGTCTGAATTTAATATCTCTCCACCAAGACATCTTTACATCAAAACTAAGAAGAAAACCAACCCACCCTAAAGAAGCCAAAACACAAAATGTCCCCGAGTAACAAGGACCAGGAATGGGTTTCCCACTTCAGCGAGGCCAGAGTTGAATTTCTGGCTCTGCCTTTTGCTAACTCTGTAGCCTTCAGCATGCTGCCTCACTGCTTGGAACCTCACATACTAACTGGGAAGGATTATGTTGTCCGGGTAGGTGGGAAGAATAGATGTGACATTGGGTATAAACTATTCAGTAAATGATGTAACTGCACGGGGATACAATAGCCACACAGGAAGAGACAGCTGGCCAGCTAAGCACACGCTTCAGGTTATTATGCTTCTTATATATAACTTGGAAAATAGAATTTTAGTTTAAATATTCCAACTGTGGCTTCACTTTTGCTGTTTTCTATTATTACTACTACTACTGCTTTGTGTATATGTGTATGTGCATATGTATGCATGTGTGTGCACGCACGCACGTGTGTCTATGTGTGTGTGTGTGTGAGACAAGTAGCCCAGGCTGGCACCACTCACTATGTAGCCAAGGATGGCCTTGAACTTCTGATCCTCCTTTGTCTCCTTCCTGAATGCTGGAATTACAGGTATTTGCAATGCCAGGGTTCAAGCATGCCTGTCAATCATACCACCAACTGAGCCACACCCCCAACCTCTAACTGTGGCTTCTGATGCTGGGTTTGCTCTCAAGATTACATTTATTTCCTCTTAAACATGATTAGTCTAGGTACGCTGGTATCTGAGATTAGTTATGAAGATTAAACCCACTTAACAAATATTTTGTGTGTGTGTGTGTTTTCCCAGTACATCGGGCACTGCATTAGGGATAATATAGTTAGCAAAACCTGTATTAATACAACCCTTTTCAGCCTTAATAACATGAGTGATTCCTGGGTATGCATAAAGTTACCATGTGTCACAAATTTTATTATACTGGTATTATAATACTTTTTAATAAATTATTTTTAGTGTTTACAGATATATAAAAATAATTTTATAAAGATTAGCATTGATTATGCTATTTAAATTTTAAGTGTCTAACAATGGTACATTAGTATAAATTTTAATATATTCATATAATGGATACTACATATCTATCACAAACATAGCTGCAGAAATATATTTAATGGTACAGAAAAATGTTCACAATATTTTGGTAAATCCAAAAGATAAAACTTCATGTTTAATAAGAGCCATTTTATCTAGATTCCTGTGTATTTACCTATCTCTCTATCTCTTTATATCTCTATATAAATTGCAAGGTATGTCTGTATAAGCAAATAGACCAAAAGGACATTAAAACATTATGGTTTTCTGTTATCAGGATGTGGCTTTAAACTACTCTTCACAATAAAATAAATATGGACATTTTATTGTTTTCAGTTCTGAGGATCAAATCTAGGGCCTTATGCATGCTAGGCAGCTGCTATATACCCCCGAGCCACACCCCAGCCATCATTTTTAAAGCCATACTGATGCAGGACTGATTTAAGGACCCTTGCAAACGGGTCAGAGTATTTCTGTAAACAATACAGTGCACAGCCAGCACTCCTCCGTAGCATCTGAGATCGGAAACGGCATCCTCGTGACTCTTCCAGTAGACAAATATAAATGTGTTACTTTAAAGACCCACCTCTTAGCAAGAGATGTGTGCTGTGTGGTTGCTACCCTGTGCTGTGTGAGGCCTCGGCCATTGCTACGCTGTGCTGTGTGTAGTTACTCTTCACCATTGTCTTCCTTCAGCTCTGTATCATTTGATATTAGCTCTTTTTCCTCTTTCCTGCCTTCAGATGGATACTCACACAAATGAGCTCTCACCTGTTCATTCCAAACGCGTACATTTGCAACCAAGGTGTTTTCTTCTCCATGTGTTAGCTGAACCTCTCCCATGTCTTGATACACCGTATTTCATTTTCTATTTTTCTGCTATTTTTCCCCTCAAAAATATGGAGTATTTTAAAGTTTATTTTAAATCCATGGTGCTAAGAGAGCATACTCCGCATGGGGTTGCTTCTCTGAAATATACAGATACTCTCTTCATAGAGAGAATACAGTTGTTATAGACTTAATATCCATCCCACCCCCAAAATAAACCTCGGCATGTTGAGTTTTTAAGCCATAGTGTGATCAAGCAGTGAAGTCCCAAGGATGCTGCCTTCATAGTGGAGCTAGTGTCTTAATGGAGAGATCTCGGGTAGCTCCCAGCCCCTTCTGCCCTGTGGGATTATACTCTGCAATCTGGAAGAGTCCGCACCAACAGTATGGTGAGAAACACATTTTTGTTCTTTATAATCCACGCAGCCTGTGATACTGTTACAGTAGCCTGAATTGCCTCAAATAGTATTCACTTAAAAAGCAAACAAACAAACAAACAACTTTCTTCATGTACTTTACTAATATTTAGTATGTAGTTGTCATATGGATTCCAAAGTTTACACTAAATTCGCTAAAATGAGTTAGATTTCAGGCATCAGGTGGCTCAGTGGGGAAAGGTTCTTATGCCAAGCCTGATGGTTTGATTTGATTCCCCAGTGCACACCCAGCAGAAGGAGAAAACTGACTCTTTTACACTGTGTCCCTATGCAGGGCAGCAGAGCCTATGTACTGAGTTCCAGGCTAGCCTGGTCAACAGAGTGAGACTTTTAAAAACAAACAAACAAACAAACAAACAAACACACACTTTAAAAAGCAGCTAAATAAATACATGGTAATAATAATAAATGAATTGCTTCTGAGGCAGACAATTATGGGGAAATGGTATAGTAGGAAACACTGGGACTCCAGTTCACCACCTGGACAGCAAGTGTCCTGGCAAATCCCACCCAAGGGTAAGTGCTTTCAAATTTGAAGACTTCAACTTGCAGTAAAAAGCCAGCCAGCCAGCCAGTATTAGTTTCAGTCTGTTCTCGGTAAAACGTTAGCTACTTGTTCCAATAGCTCCAAACAAACCTCATGTCTCATAGTTATACACATGTTCCTGGAGGAGCCTGAACACCAGGAATAGGAGGCAAGATAGGCAGAAAAGACCTGCCCAATAAATACAGGGGCCCAGCAGGGCATCTATGCTCTAATGGCCAACGGAAGCTCCTAAGAGTGAAGGGAATGACACAGAGGCAGGCAGGCACTGCTGTGACTCTTTACAACTGAAGCAACTTCAGAGAAATGTAAATGATCAACCCAAAGCCAACCATCATGGCGCAGGCCAGTAATTCCCACACCTGAGTGGGTGAGGCAGGATTATCATACGTGCTAGGCTAGTCCAGGCTATACAGTAAGTTACGAGACTGTCTGAGCTATACAGCAAGACTCTCAAAGACAAAAGGCCAGGGATGTATCTCCGTGGGAAAATGCTTACAGAACATGTGGAAGGACCCGGGTTTAAATACCAGGCTATAACAAACAAACAAGCAAAAAACAAACAAATACAAGGTCAATGCACCCTTCCCTTGCAGATTTGTCTCTTTGTCCCTTTCCTGAAATCAGATGTTTAAGAACCTAGGATGTTGCTTTAGTTACTTTTCTGTTGCTGTGATGAAACTCCATGAACAAGTGATGGTCTTGATTTACAGTTCTAGACGGACCGAAGTCCATCATGGTGGAGAGGTGTGACAAGAAGCTGCAGGCATGATGACAGGAGCAAGCCATAGGATGAACCCTCATGTCCTCAAACAGAAGCCCAAAACAGAAGTGGCAAGAAAACAGGAAGTGGCAGGAAGCGTTTAATCACAAAGTCTGCACCATCCCCCTCCCCCGGGATGGATCTCCCAGCAAGGCTGTGCCACCTAAACCTTCCCCTAAGAAATCCAACTGGGGACCAGGCGTTCTTGCCTCACAGTGTAGCGGGACATTGCTCATTGAAATCTCTACAAATGTGCATCAGCCAACGCATATATGCCACATTTAAAGTCAGGACCTAGGCTCAGAGAAGACCTAGCATCTTGGCTTTAAATTGCCAGCTAGTCTCTAATACAAAGACAGCTTATGACTCTTTTTGGGGGGGGGGGGCAATGATTTCCAGAGTCAAATTCAGTTTTGAAAAAAGTATTGACAGAAACAAATCACAGGATATTGAAAAAAGAAGAAAGGAGAGAAAAAAAAAAAAGAAAGAAAATGACTGAGTCCATTCAAAGATTAAATTAACAAAGTCTAAAAAGAATACAATAACGGTGGATGTGGAGAAAGTCAGAATGTTACTATGAACAAAACCAGAAGCTGAGAGACAAAGGAAGCAAAAGATGTTTGTGACCTGAAAAAGTAGAAGAACTGAAATTAAAAAAAAAAAAAAAAATTCCACGCCCCGCCCCCCACCCACACACCCAAAGGCAGAAATACATTTGAGCCAGCAGTACAATTAGCCAGCTTCAACACAAGTGGGATTATCTAGTCAGAGGAACAGAAAGACAAAATATTAAAATGAATATAAAGGATTCAGGCGGATTAAAGTACAAGATCTGTAATCCTCCAAAGAAAAGACTGCTGTCGCAAGGAAGGAACAGCGATGCTACAGAATGGCAGTAGCTGAATCCCCAGCACTCGGGAGGCAGAACAGGCACATCACCGCTGTGAGTTCGAGGCCAGCCTGGTCTACAGAGCCAGGTCCAGGACAGCCCGGGCTACACAGAGGAACCCTGTCTCAAAAGGACAAAACAAAATCAAATAAACTCAACTAATTTCAAAGATTTTGAAATTACAGAACCCCTGTGGAGGAATATGACTACACTGTCAAAAGACAAGACTGCGAGGCTCGACAGTGGAGCGAGGGGCGCTAGCTACACAGAGAGGCACGGCAAAGGAGCGAGGGATGCTAAGTAGAGAGGACCAGAAAGCAGGGATTTCAAAAGACTATCATCAAATTATCTGCCAGCCAGATATAGTGGGCTGAAAGAGAAGAGAAGCAATTAATCCAGAGTCCTCTATTCAGCAAAATTGTCTTTGAAAAGTCTGGGGGAACGGAGGAGCCGAGGACGTGGCCCAGTAACAGAATGGCTGCCTTAGCTGCATGCCTGTGATGACCTCAGCGCTTCAGAGACAGAAAGACCAGAAATTCAAGGTCATCTCCAGCCGTATTAGACCTGTCTCACGAAAATAAAGAAAAGGCTTTTTTTTTTTTTTTTTTTTTTTTTAAATAAAGAAATGCTGAGGGAATCTGTTGTCACTGGACTTGCCTTTCAGTAAATGTGAAAGGAGCCAGCTATGGTGGTACACACAGTCATCATCCTAGCGCTCAGGAAGAGGAGGAGGCAGAAGGATGGAGAACTCAGGGCAGATTACAGCTACCCAGTGAGCGTAAGGCCAACCCGGGTCGTGCCGACTCTCCACTTTTGTTTTCTCCTTGGGTTTTATTCTTATTGTCGTGTGCGCATGCACGTTAGTGCTTGTGAGTTTGCACACATCTGCCATGGCGCGTGCGTGAAGGCAGAGGACAACTTATGAAAGAACTCTGCTTCCACTATGGGGTCTGGTGATTGGACTCAGGTCATCCGGATGGCACGGTTAAGCCATCTGGCCGGCCAGGCTTCTACTTATATTTTGCCATATGACTCAAGAAACTAATATATATATATATATTTAATCCCAATGATTTCCCTGTGTTTCTGGGCTTTCAATGTCTGCGGATACAATTTTGCAACATTTTGCTGTTGTGGATAGCCTTGGGGCTAATTATATTTGATGTTAATTCTGTTCTCCTGTGAGTGGCTGCCAACAAGGAAGGAGTCAGCACTCAGGTGATTTCCTGTAAACCTGCTTCCCACCTTAATTTGTAAAATAAAGGAGAGTTGATGATTGGGCAGATAAAGGAAAGGTGGAGAGAGAGGAGGAGAAAATGGAAGAGGAAGATGGTGCAGAGGAGGAGGAAGAAGAAGAAAAGTGAGGCAGAAGCACAGGGCTTGGAGAAACCTCAAGTTCTAAGGGGTCTCATTAGATGTGGAAGATGGTAGTGTAGCGGTAGGTCTGCCCAGTCTAAGCGCACAGCATGTATTCATATTAACTGAGTCCTTTTTCATTGCCAGGGCATATTTGGGATGGAGAGATTTACCACAACATTTTACAATCTTTTTTTAAGGTTAGCATACAAAATAATGGGTTTCGATTTCCTTCACATCTATCATTACATTTGGTGCTCATTTGATCTCCTTATCCATGGCTATTCTGAATCCTCCGGGCCCCCTCTCCCTGGCTCCTCTCCTTACCATAACAGGCAATACCATTTGTGCTTTCTTATTGAATTTGTTCCACTACAGTCTTTATTTCCCACCTTCTTTAAGATCTCTCCCCCCTCTCTTGTGACTCTCTTTCTAGTTTCATGACACACTTTTAAATCTAAGCTCTACATATTCACAATTTGCCTTTCTGAGTCTGGCCTACTTGGCTTGAACTGGAAATCAAATTAAGCAACATCACAAAGGTTATATAAGCCCTGTTGTTTTTTAAAATTCTTCTTTAAGTCAAATTGGTTGAAATTTAAATTAGAAGTTTAAAATATGAAGATAGGAAGTGTATTTCTGAAACCACAAAGAGTAGCTGCAGAATATACACAGGAAAATAAAAAAAGAAATTAAAACACTGCTATTCTACAAAAACTGACTCAACAGAAAATATGACAGGAATATAAAAATTGACAAAACTCTAAGTCACAGAGTGGAAAAATGGCAAACTGAGTGAAGACATTTCTTATCAGTAATTACTCTAAGTGTAAATAGAATAAAATTTCAATCAAAAGATAGAGATTAGTAGAATGCCTTTTAAAGCATGATCCAATTATATGCTGTCAAGGTTCGCTTTGGATTTAATGTCACAAATAGGTAGAAAATGAAATGACAGACAGATATTTCACAGAAATAGCCACCCAAAGAGGTGGGTTGCTTTATCTATAGCAGGCAAAAAAAAAAAAAAAAATGAATTAAAGAGAGACAAAGATAGTTATTTTGATAAGGAAATCAACCCATCAAGAGGACATACCAGTTTTAAACACAGACTCACCCAGTGCTGGATCATCTACATCCATGACAAATTAATATCTGAAGAGAAAGACTGCAAAGCAGTAATCATAGGGACTTCGATACCATTGTTTCAGCAATGAACAAATAATCTAGACAGGACATCGACGCGGGGATGATTTGATCTTCTGAACCAAACCAGCCTAACAGCCATAAACACACACTCCATATGCCAAGAGTGAAAGGTAGTTGGTGGATAGGGAGCTTGAGGCCAGAGACAATAGCCAGCTCTATCATTCTGTTCCCCATTCCCACCACCCCTGCCCACTCGGACTCATTTTATACCCAATTAGGAAGGGAAGAACTTTGGTTCTCTTAGCCACTTTCTTGGCCACTATCTCAGACCTTTAGAATCATTGCCAGTCCCCAGACTTCTGAGCACATGCAGTTCCCTCAAACTCCAACTAGATGACAAGTATGCAACCTTTGAAAGTGGTCTTCCATCAACCGGGGCAAAGTCAAGAGAAAAGATCCCCACTGCATATATCTTACAGTTCTAAGCCAACACTATGCATGTACCCAAGGCGTGGTTACGCAATGCATCACATAGGTTACTTATCATAAAGATGGAACGAGTCCTATGATTGCCCGCTAAGCGTGCCCCTCTCACCAACATTAAGAAGCAATACTCCAGGCTGGAGAGATGGCTCGGCGGTTAAGAGCACTCACTGCTCTTCTTGAGGTCCTGAGTTCAATTCCCAGCAACCATATGGTGGCTCACAACCATCTATAATGGGCTCCGATGCCTTCTTCTGGTGTGTCTGAAGACAGCTACAGTGTACTCATATACATAAAATAAATAATTCTTTTTAGATACAAAAGAGAAGCAATGCTCCAACTATCCATGTGGAATCTGCATTTACTAGGTCCCTTGCACTGTTCACCAGTACATAAACTTTCTCTTACTTAAGGACTTCTAAACCCATCTTTTGTGTTGGTTTTCTGTATGTGTATCCAAATTCTTTTATTGGCAATGTCAAAACTTGGACCAAAGGGACCTGATCTCCTGATTGACCTCTCACAATAGCGAGAGAATATGCATTCTCCTCAAGCACACATTGAAAACTTGCTGTGACAGAGCATATGTTAGGCCACAAAGAAGTCATAACAAATGGAGATTAAAATCAGACCAAATATCTTTTTGGATTAGTAACAAAGGAACTTTAGAAAATTCAATAATGCATGGTGTCTGAGTTCCTTCTTCCGTAGCTATGATAAAAATCATCTGACAAGAGCAACGCCAGGGCAAAGGGCTTGTTTCTGCTCACAGTCCAAGGTGAAGTTCATTATGCCGGAGATGTTAAGGTGGCAGGAGCTTTAAGCGGATGGTCGCAGTATACACAGTGTCAGAGAGAGCTATAAATGCACCTATGCTCTGCTCGATCTTTATAGTCCATGATATTCTGCCAAGGAAAAGGTCCTACAGGCAATTCAGACAGGTCTTTCCATGTTAAGTAAGATAATTAAGATATCCCATGACAAAAAAATGTCAAGAAATTGGTCTCCTGAGTGATTACAAATTTTGTCACATTGACAACTAACACCAACAATCACACAAGGAAATCAAATAACGTGGCTTGAGTAACCAACATATAAAAGAGGAAATTAAAAGGGAAACGAAAAAAAATATCTATGGATAAATGAAAATGAAAACACAGCATCCCAATTAATAGACTCCTAGAAACTCACACCTTACTAAGGCTGACTCACGAAGAGCTGCAATATACCAATAATGAGTAAGGAGATAAAATCAGTAGAACTTCTATCAGATAAAAGCCTAGAACTTCAGGGCTCCACAGCCATGGAAAATTTAAAGAAGGAATATTGATTGTATTAGTGAATCTATTGCTGTGATAAAACTCTATGACCAAGGCAACTTGGAGAAGAAAGTTTATTTGGGATTATGGCTGCAGAAGGGTAACAGTCTGCCGTGGAGCAGAAGCAGCAGGCATGGTAGCTGCAGTGGCAAGCTGAGACTCACATCTTGAACTGAAAGCACAAAACAGAGAGGGAGTGAACTGGAAATGGCATAAAACTCTTAAGTGGTCCTTAGGCTCTCAGAGCCTGGCCCCCAGTAACATACTTACTCCAGAGAGGCCATACCTAAACCTATCCAAACAGCGCCATCAACTGAGGACCATGTATCCAAATGCTTGAGACTATGGAAGGCGTTTATCATTCAAATCAAAACACCCATCTTTCTCAAACACTTCTAGCAGACTAAAGAGGAAGGGGGAAAGCACTCTCTTTATGAAGCCAGTATTACCATATCCTAAAGAACCACACCACTACAATAAAAGGAAATTACAGGCAAACACACATGCGAAATTCTTCAACAACAAAATATTAGCAAACTGAATCCAATAGCACACTCAGGATCATTCATCATGATCAAGAGAGATTTATTTCTGGAATGTAAGAATTGCTCAACAAGAAAATCAATCAATATGATATACCACATTAACAGACTTAAGGAGCAAAACCTACCATGATCCTCTCAATTAACACAGAAAAGGCATCGACGAAAGGTGCTTCATGATAAAAACATTCAACACACTAGGAATAAAAATAACTATGTTCAGATGCAAAAGAGCACCATATGTGAAAAATTCATACTTAATACCACACTTGATGTTTGTATTAGTCAGGGTTCTCTAAAGACACATAACTGACAGACAGAATGAATATATATATAAAGAGGGAATTTATTAGAGAGGCTTATAGACTGTGGTCCACTAGTTTAACAACAGTTGCCTCTGAGGCAGAAAGCCCTAGAATCCAGTACTTGTTCAGTCAATGAAGCTGCATGTCTTAGCTGATCTTCACTTTGCAATGGAATCCCAAAGAAGTAGGTTCTAAAATCAGGGAAAGAATACCTCTGCAACAGGTGAGATGAACTTGCCAGCAAGAGTGAGGGCAAGCAGGCAAAAATGCAAAATACCCTTTTAGGTAGGCTGCCATCAGTGGGTGTGGCAGCCTACCTAAATTTAGAGTGGACTTAGGTATCTCAAATGATCCAATCAAGACAACCCTTCACAGGTGTGCCCAGCTGCATGGGTTTTAGCTGATTCCAGATGTGGTCTAGTGGACAACCAAGATTAGCCACTGCAGCGCTGAAAAGCTGAGAGGGTTTCTGCTAAGATCAGGAATAAGACAAAGATGTCCACTCTCACCTTTCAGTCAACAGAGCCCAGAGACCTCAAGCCAAAAATAAAATAAATTACACAAGTAAAAGAAAAACAACAGCTATCCCAAAGGAAGGGATAAAATGAAATTGTTTGTGAATGACTGGTTTTAAGAATACAAAACCCTGAAGCCTCTAGTCAAAAATTATTAGAACTGGACAAATTAACTCAATAAAAAAGTGATAAAGATAAATACATAAAAATCCATAGTAGTTCTTCATACTATCAATGAGAACCATCAGAAAGAGAAATTAAGAAATCTCTGCCATCTAAAACCCTACCACTGAAAATTATGAATAAACTTTACCAAAGAGATGAAACATCTATATGCCCAAATTAAAAAAAATATGAGGAACTAGAAATAGTATCAGTAAATGAAAATACAACCTGTGCAATTAGATTTGAAGAATTAGTTCTGATAGTATCGTCATGTTATCTGAAGTTATTTATACACTCAGTGCCATCTCCAACAAAATTCTAATGTTATATTTCACAGAAACATAAAGAGATTCCTAAAAAATGTATGAAACCACAAAAGGCCCCCCATAGACAAAGCAGTCTTGACTAAACAACCAACACTGCAATTACAAAGCCACAGTACCCCAAACAATACAGCCCTGTCATAAAAACAAACAGATCAACTGACAGAACAGAGGGAAAAGCCCAGAACAGCACACACAAGGGAAAATGACTGTCTCATTAACAAATGGTGCTGGGGAGACCAGATATCCACATGCACAAGAGTTAAAATGGACCATTTTGTCATGCTATTCATAAAAATTATCTCAAAAGGCATTCATTATTATCTTTTTATTATTTATTATATCTATTTATGTATGTATCTATGCATCTATTTATCTCTGTATCTATCTCTGTATGTATGATGTATGTATGTATGTATGTATGTATGTATGTATCTATCTATCTATCTATCTCTGTATGTATGTGTATATGTAAGCATCTATCTATCTATCTATCTATCTATCTATCTATCTATCATCTATCTATCTATGATGCACAAATGCAAAGCCTTCTGCATGTCAGACAACCATAAAACCCAATATAATTATATGATTTCCCCATCTCTTTCCTCTCTCCAAACCATCCATGTAACCCTCTTATTCTTTCAAATTCATAACCTTTTTCCTCTACACTCTTCCACACTTTTCTCTACCTCAGCTCCAGATCACAGCAATGGGTTCAATCAAACAAGGGTTGAATGCTCTGATATCATAATCTGAAATAGGTCTTTCCTCCCTTACATAGATTTTTCGCTGGTGCTTATCATAGCTGTAAAAGTCCTAGAGCACAGACAGAACTAACTCTAAATAAATGAGTCAACACCAAAATAAATGATCCTGTACAACAAGAGACAAAAAGATGGTTCACGGAGTGGGAAGAAATAACTGCCAACCATGTGTCTTATAATGGATAGTATCTAAACTATATAGGGAAACCAGTAGTAATAACTATCAAAAAATAGAGGACGATTCTAAGTAGACATTTCTCAAAGGAAGGCATATAAATGATCAACACATGCACATCATCATTAATCACCCAGGAAATGCGAATTTCAGCAACGAGCTATCACCTCACATTCATTATAATAATTTTTATAAAAATGACAGAAACATAAACATTAGAAATGGCATATCAAAAACAAAAACAAAAAAAAACAAAAACAAACAAACCATGGAAACCTTGTACCTTATTGGAAATGTAAGTTAGTCCAGCAATATTGCAAAGAGCTTTGTGGGTCCTTAGAAACCTAAGCAGAATTACCACAAGACACAACAGTCTCATTTCGGGATAAATTTGTGAAAGAAACGAAATCATCTTCTCAACAGAAGATCTGCTCGCTTCACGTTCATTGCCGCCATGGTGGTTAAGAATAAGATGCTGACTCAGCATCATAGTTAGATGAATTGTTAAAATGTGGCCCAAGTTAAGAAGTTAAGTAAGAAAATAAACAAATGAGTTCTAACAAAATGGAGGAAACCGTGCAACTGTAACAAAAGAGATGAACACAGAAGACAATATTCTACATGAAATACACCAAGCACGGGGGAGGCAAAAGCTGCCTGAGGTTGCTTATACGTGGAATCCAAGCCACTTCAATGTGCACAAGCATCAAGTAGAAGGACAACTGATCTTGGCTGGAAGGGGGGGTCCATGGGAAGAGAGAGATGCTGATCAAAGAGCAGAAAGGAGGAGGCCAGGGAGAAAGGAAGCCCAGAAGGTAAAGCATTTGCTATACAAGTAGGAGGACCTAAATCCAAATCCCCGGTACCCATGTAAACCAGGGTAAGAGAATGTGTTTGTAATCTTAGTGCTCCTACTGCAAGATGGAAAATAGAGACAGAAGTTCACGGGCCAGCTAACCTGGTATACTGCTGCCTCTATATTCAGGAGACAGGAGAAGTTCATGGGCCAGCTAACCTGACATACTACTGCCTTCATACTCAGGAGATGGGAGATGTTCATAAACCAGCTAACCAGCAAACAACAAGGCTACCTTGCCTCAGACAAAATGGAAAGTAAGGACCAACACCCTGGATCACCTCTGACCTCCATACACATGCCATGCATGGCATATCTGCATACATATGCAACATACAAATATAAGGCAGCAAGTTAGAAGTGGGAAGAATGACAATGAGTGGCTTGCTGTACAGAATGGTGACAGCAATTATAATGATACGGTGTATATTTCAAAAGTTCTGAAAGATGTTCAGTGTTTTCATAATTAGAACGGGAAGTACAAGAAGTGATAGGATCAGCTTGAGTTAATCACTCTACAATGATACATATGTATTGAAGCATCACATTATAGACCATAAGTATATGGCTATTATTCCATTAATTTCTCTTCTTAAAACTGTTTTAAAAAAACCTTCAAGTTTCTTAATTTCAAAAACTTCATACAAAGCTCAGAATGGTGGCTCATGCTTGTAAACATAACATCCAGGAGGCTGAAGCAGGAGGATTATGAATTCATTATCAGCCTGGACCAAGTCTATACTATAGTTTGAGACACCATCTCAAAACAAAACAAACAAACAAACAAACAGAAAACCCTGCTACACTACTATAGTAATGTATATTATAACAAAGTAATTATAACTGTTATGAGCATAAAAATACATAGACAAATGGAATAGAATAGAATAGAGAATCCAAAAATAAACTCTAAGAAATGGCCAAACGATTTTCTTCAAGGGTGCCAAGGCCATTCAATGAGTGGAAAAGACAGGTTAATTTTTCAAGAAAGCTTATATGAGAAACTAGATCTCCACATGCACAAGAGGGGCCTTGGACATTTAACCTGAGACATAAAAACTAAGTTAAAATGGGTTAATGACCCAAATGTAGAGGCTCAAACCATAAAACTGTTAGCAGAACACACAGAGCAAAAGCTTCAAGGTGTTGGATTTGACACTTCCTGTTGGATTTGACACTTCCTGTTGGATTTGACACTTCCTGTTGGATTTGACACTTCCTGAATACTTCCCACAAGGTATCAAACAGCAAAAGAAAAAAGAGAAATTGTCTTATGAAATTAAAAATTTCCTGAAAGCTATAGAAACTTTTTTTTTGGGGGGGGGCATCTATGAACATTATCACTAAAAGTAAGAAAGGGAAGAAACAAATGGGAAATACTTGCAAATCACAGATCTAATAAGAGTTTGAAGTCTAAGCATATGAAGGTGTTCCCACAGGAAGCCTAAGCATTTCCAACCCATCCCCCGGCTAAGAATTCCATCATCTGAACCATCCTTGAGAGCCTGCTTCTGTAGGGTGTTGTTTCTCTTGGTTTTATGTGACCATAAGATTTCTTGGGTCACTTTTAGATCTAACTGACTACCAGTGTTTACTTAAAATATACAAATGAGCCAATTAATGGTTTAGGGTAATTTTATCTTTCCATAAGACAAAGTCAAGTTTGTCTCTGGAGTGGCCAAGGGCACAAGCATTTCCCTAATAGCTAAGCCAGATCAGGGGTTTCTAATTATTTGAAGCTAACTTATCAGTC